>NW_025408561.1:1295000-1654202 GCF_019321695.1 Diaporthe batatas | reverse complement strand
TGTTAAAAGTTAGGGTGAGTAGATTGATATTTTCGACTTTTTTTATATTTATTACTCTGGACCGCTCTATACGCTAACAGCTGAGATCCCTACAGCGGCGGCGGGTGGTACGGTCGGTATCTTATCGCAACGCGAATGGGCCGGGGGATTTTTTTTTGGCGCTCATTCTTTCGCAGGCGTCATCCAGACTCGGCCATAGCATTTACTCGCCAATCGCGTGAACAATGCTCTCCTGGAGTCTGAGAGGCACTCGTGGCGTCCGCACACGCTCTGTGTGCTCCTCATGTTGCGCTCATGTCGCTCGCAGCACAGGCGCCCACGGTCCAAGGGCGCCGGTAACGCGAACCTACGCGACCACCAAGAAGAAGAAGCCCGCAGCTCCACCCGCCGAGTCTGCGGTGGATGCGAATCCTCCTGACGCCACGGGCAAGACAAATCCAGCACAGGCTTCTCAGCCAGACCAGTCGGAACCTCCCAAATCGCGGATGGTCAAGCCCAAAGAAGAGAACGACAAACCAGCTCCCCGCAAAAAGAAGCCAGCGCCGAGTGCGGCTAAGGCCAGCAAGGGCCCAACTGCGCCAGCTCCCGACAACTCAGGGGAACCTGACGAGACAGCCAAGCTGTGGAAGGAAACCCTCGATATCCTGAAAACCCTTCAGAAACCACAAGGTGCTGCCTCAGCAGCACCGGCGCAGGCGACATCCGATGGAGACGGCGGTAAGAAGAATGCCAGCAAGAAGAATGCCAGTAAGAAAGATGGTGGCAATAAGGACGGCGGCAAGAAGGATGGCGAAGATACGAAAAGATCCCTGAAGTCGCAATTTCCGCCATTACAAAGTGCCCAGGCCAACAAGGCCAGAGAGAGACAAGCCAAGCTGCTGGAAGGGACACTTGATATCCTTAAGAGCGTGTTGGCAACCCAAGCGGATCAAAGAAATGAGTCCAGCAAGACGGCCAAGGTAGCAAAGACACCAGGTCCCACGGCAAAAACGGCAAAACCCGAGCGCAAACAGCCAGTTAATAAAAGTGGGAAAGAGGGTGCCAAGGTACCGTCGGGGAACAAGCTAAAGTCTCGTGAGGCTTCTGTGGCGCAAGGCTTCGCTGCCTTATTACAAGAGGAGAAGGCGAAGCAGGCAGCTGCGCGCGCAGCGGGCCCCAAGGATAACAAAGTGGAAAAGGCTCCGCCGGCGCCCCCAATACCGGAGAAAGATGACCCTGCAGGCGCAGGCAATGACGGCACCATGGGCTGGGGTCTTTCGAAGACGAAGAGGAAGATTTCAAAGGTGGCGACCAAGAATTCAGGACTCAAGCCTGTCCACGTCGACACGGCTCCAGTGCCTCGCGTGGAATACGGACTCGACCGTGTTCTGTTCAACGAAGGCGTCTATGTTCTGCAGGACCCTCGCACGAGGGTGTTCAATTTTGACCCCTACCTGGCGACCATCATGCCCGTAAACGAGTTCGACTTCGACGCGTTGAAGCAATACGTTACCTCTTCGAAAGACACAACGCTGATTGAGGTAGCCAAGAAGCACAACAAGAAGTTCACGGGATCAACGTCTAGCATGACGTCGACATTAGCGCACTTCCACTACCTGCTCTCCTCATGGAGGCCAATCAACCCTGAGCGCATCTCCAAAGGCTACGAGCCCGACAGTGACAACTTTGGCGCCATCCTGAGGGCACCGGCGGCGACCTTCTTGCATTACAAAGACGGCACCTACGCCATAGATGCGGACAAGGAGTACGACTCGGACACCATCCTCAGCATGCTCGGGAAATCCATGGAGAAGCTCCTCACCGCCCCAAGGAAGGAGTACGAGAAGTACCACCGATCCAATTCGCACCAGCTCACCGAGGAGGAACGAAATGCGGATGAATCGTACCACTACACGACTTTCGGTGATTTCATGATGCGATCGCAGTTGGACGCGTACGATCCTCGGCTTCCCGGAACCGGTGTTTTTGACCTGAAGACAAGGGCCGTTGTTTCCATTCGCATGGATGCCAGAAACCATGAGAGGGGTACCGGATACGAACTTCGACAGCGTCAGGGACAATGGGAATCTTTTGAACGGGAATACTATGACATGATCCGCCTCGCATTCCTCAAGTACTCCTTGCAGGTTCGGATGGGACGCATGGATGGTATATTTGTTGCGTACCACAACACCGAACGTATATTTGGCTTCCAGTACATCCCTCTGGAAGAGATGGATCTATCTATTCATGGCACTACAGATCTGACGACGGGCAATCGCGAGTTCATGGCGAGTCTTGAACTGTGGGAGGAGCTGCTGAAGAAGGCGACTGAGAGATTTCCCGAGAAATCGCTCAGGATTCACGTGGAGACGAGGACGTCCAATGTCGTCCCGTTCATGTATTTCTTCGCCGAGCCCGTCAGCGACGACGAGATCAAGGCGATTCAGGAAAAGAACAAGGAGGAAGGCGAAAAGTTTCAGGAAAGAGTGCTCGGTATTCGGCCCAAGCCTGAAGCAACCGCAGAAGCGGCGAGAGCTGAGCTAGACGAGGCTGAGGAAGCTTCGACTGTGGACATTAGTGCAGCCGAGGATGAAGCAGAGCCCGGAGATATGGCCGTCGAACCAGCGAGGGAAGCGGAAGAGGATGCCCAAGAAATTGACGAGGAGGACAGCGAGGATGTGTGGGAGGATATGATGGATGTTGTCGAGCAGACCATGGAGAACGACGCCCAGGGTATCTCGGCGATCCGCGATGCTATCGAGGACGCCCTCCAGCAGAGCGGACTCCTGCATGCAAGGTCCTCCGAGGAGGCCGACCAATACGTGGAAGCACTTTTGAAGGCGATCGTCGATGTCGATGCCGAAAAGGCAAAGTCCGACAACGAAACTGCGACCGAGGTGCCTCAGAGCGAGAGCGAGACCCCTGAAGAGCAGCAGCAAGCCCAACACGTGCGCCCCACTGAGGAAACCGACACTGTCCAGCCTGCCGATGGCAGCCCACCGGCGCCGCAAACCTCTCGTTTCAATTTCCTTTCCGGCTGGTTTGGGTCCGGCCCCAAGGATGCTGACACAGCGGCCAAGAAAGAACAGACGATGTCCGAGATGGAACAAGATCAGAATACCAATGCCTCGTCCGAGAAAGAACCTGCACCCGAGGCCGCTGCTACAGAGGCAGACGGCCTGGAGGGCAAGTCCACAGATGAGAGATCAGACGAGAGTCTGAAGGACCTCCTGATCAAGCTGACCACGCGCGTCGGGTCTTCTAGCGACGCGCAGAAAGCAACGGAAGAGCTGTCCGAGGACCAAGCGAAACTCCGTAACTTCGAGAGTATCCTGCTGGACATGATGCCCAAGACACAAGAGACGCCCGCAGAAGCAGCAGTGGAAGAGAAGGAATCAGCGAGCGGCGACGAGGATAAGAGGTCACCCGAAGACACGCCGGCGGCGGGCGGCAGCGGGGGGGAAGCGGAGCCCACGACCAAACCGCTGCTGGGCCTGGTCCTCACCATCCGCAACAAAGTTAACGGCAAGTATGTGCAGCGGCCAGAGAAGTTGGTCAAGGGAGAAAAATGGCATGTGGAGTACACGATCGACGAGGTGCCCGAAACTAGGGCGCAGAATCTTTATGCGTCGGTCAAGACGCGGCGGCACAAGGCCCATTACAAGGAACCCGGCAGGGACGCCTTCAAATCGGCCTTCGACGGCTTGCTCAAGCACTACACCCGTGCTGGGAGGCAGTTCAGGAAGCAGGAGACGGAGATGACACGGGACCTGCCGGTTTTCGTTGTAGGGCAGGACCCGGGGTATGTGACCAAGACCTGGCAGGCGAGACGGCACACCACACAGTTGGAGGCGAAGGGGAAGACGCCGTTCAGGCCGGTCACCGAGTTCATCCCTCCCCAACCCGAAAGCCAAAAGGAAGTTGAGGCCAGGGTTAAAGAATACAATGCCTTGAAAGCAACCAGGAGAGAAGCGAGTTTCCGCCAGTTTGTTACCAAGAAGCTGTCTCTGAAAGATGACGAAACTGGCAAGACGGCGAAGGAGGGGGAGACGTCGGGGGTGGGAGAGGTGACGAAGGATGGCTCGAGCTCGTTCCGGGAGTGGAGGGAGAAGAACCAGCCAGCACAGGACAAAGACAAGGAGCAGGAGCAGGAGAAGGAGAAGGAGAGAAAGAACGACTCGTGACCGCAAGGGAAGGGGTACGGGGGCTGTGCATGTTTGTTGTATCACCACCACCCAGCGTATGTGTGTATATATAGCCCGGTAGGCGGATAGGGGCTCATTTATTGCCTAGCATAACTTCAACTCATCCACTCAAGTGTAGTAGACGCGATGTACCCGGTGGCGCAAACTACCATCTGTGCATACTCCCGGGGTCAACTTTCTACACTGCTAGTGCTTTGGGAGTTGTGGCCATGCAGGCCTCGTGGACTGGACAAGTACTGCGACATAGAAGAAACGAGAATGGAAGTAGCCTCTTTCGGAAGAGAACGCCCGTTGCATTAGGAATTTGAACGACATCCATGGATGCACAGGTGCTTTGGCCTGCTACAGAGTAGAATCATTCAAATGATTATAAATTTCCATCACCGATGATACCACTCATAAGGCCATCTTTTGACAGCTCCGTATCAATAGCAAATGGGAATCCCAAAGTAACGAGAATATCAGACACATGTACTTCAAGGCCAACTGGCACGTGACTTTCTTGCGCTAACCTGAAACCAACTAGAGTGGCCTGGAAGACGCACGGACTGCATACAGCACTGTGCGCCCAGCTCTGCAAACTCGCAAACCCACCAAAACCAAAATTTCTCGAATTTGGCAGCACACTTGGCCTTGCAGTCGACGACTTCTCTCTTCAACCAACCCGTCGACAACCAACCAGCCATCGACATACCGAGGTCAGTCTGCGATGATACCCCGACAACGATATTTTGCCAGCCGCCCTGTCACTCGATCTGGAGACATAACAAAATACTGACGTTCTGCAATTGAAACAGGCCGATTCTTGGGCAAAATGGCATCCCGTCCTACCGTCACGATCCTGGGTGCCGATGGCAAGGCCACTCAGGCCACCCACACCTTCCCTACCGTCTTCACTGCGCCCATCCGTCCTGATATCGTTCAGGAGGTTCACAAGGGAATCGCCAAGAACAAGCGCCAGCCCTATGCCGTGAGCGAGAAGGCCGGTCACCAGACCTCTGCCGAGTCCTGGGGAACTGGTTAGTACTTTCGACATTTTGAACACCGGTGGGCGGATTGAGAGGCGAACACGCAAAGGGAATGTTGAAAACATCACATGGCAAGACCGCGAGCGGCAATGGATCAACAAGCAACTCGTTGGACGACAAATGATCTTGGTTCAAGATGAAGGGGTTGGGGCCTACGAAACACTTATGGGTTGGACACATTTTCGCTGGATGAAGTGACGCTGACCACAAGGCAAACAGGTCGCGCCGTCGCCCGTATCCCCCGTGTCTCTGGTGGTGGTACGCACCGTGCTGGTCAGGCTGCCTTCGGTAACATGTGCCGTTCCGGTCGCATGTTCGCGCCTACCAAGACCTGGCGCAAGTGGCACGTCAAGATCAACCAGAACCAGAAGTGAGTCGATGGGAGCTTCTCACCCGCTTGTCCATGCAGTCTCTAACAAAAGCCCCAGGCGATTCGCCACCGCCTCTGCTCTGGCTGCTTCTGCCGTCCCCTCCCTCCTGTTCGCCCGTGGCCACCAGATCTCGGCCGTCCCCGAGGTTCCTCTCGTTGTCGACTCCGCCGCCTTCGAGGGCGCTGCCGCCGCCAAGACCTCCGCCGCTCTCGGTCTGCTCAAGGCGGTCGGCGCCGGTCCCGATCTGGAGAAGGTCAAGGGCTCCAAGAAGCTCCGCGCCGGTAAGGGCAAGCTCCGTGGCCGCCGCCACCGCCAGCGCCGTGGACCTCTGGTCATCTACGACCCTGAGGTCGATGGCAAGGAGCTCGTCAAGGGATTCCGCAACATCCCCGGTGTTGAGACCTCGTCCGTCTACTCCCTGAACCTCCTGCAGCTCGCCCCCGGCGGTCACCTCGGCCGGTTCGTCATCTGGTCGTCCGCCGCCTTCAAGGCGCTCGACAAGGTCTACGGCACCACCACCGAGCCCTCGGCCCTGAAGAAGGACTTCCTCCTGCCATCCAACGTCGTTGCACAGGCCGACCTGACCCGTCTGATCAACTCCTCCGAAATCCAGAGCGTCCTGCGTGCGCCCAAGGGCGAGGCCCGGACGAAGCGCGGCAACGTGCAGAAGAAGAACCCTCTCAAGAACAAGCAGGTCCTGCTCCGCCTCAACCCTTACGCCTCTGCCTTCCAGAAGGAGAAGCTTGGCGAGAAGAAGGTCGAGGGTGGCAAGCCCAAGCCTGTGTCTGAGGCCTTCAAGCTCACCCTGGCCGAGTAAGGAAGGGATGGGTTTCTTTGGTTTCTGGGAATATGGGATTGACACGGACTGCATGATAAATTGATTGGTTTCGGCGTTGGTCAGGAATGTGTGAGCCACGGTAGCACATTTGCCAAATCGAAAAAAGAACATGGAATTCTTTAATGACTCTTCACACATGAGACCGCCTGTCCGATGTTGTGATCATGTTTGCCCATCGGCTGATAATCCCTGGCAGCAGGGCACGTGTTGGCTGGGACTCTCATGCCATCAATGCTGCGAGATACGCTTACAAGGAACTGAATTGAATGTCATGCCTGTCCCGGCCACGCTTAGGGGTAGAATTCAAGGTGTGAAGTCGGTTTTTGCTTCCAGAATGTTCCGTGTCCCCTTGAGCACAGTTGAGAAGTGAAAATCCATTGGACAGCTATAGAGCGGGAGATGTCGCGGCTGGTTGAAGAAGTCTGTCTGTCTCGTGGTCCAGCCCTCGGGAGATAAGTGTATTTCATGAAGTAGAAGCCCCTCCCCGGTGCCATTGTTGTCGAGCTCCTGCGATGCAATTGAAGAGACTGTGCACAAGATTAAGAGTGAAGTCTGGAGGGCGCTATACGAGGGAGCATAACTGGAGCGGGACGACGAGCCAAGACCCAAGGCCTTAACGGCCAGAAAACAGCTACAGCACTTGAGCCCATAATTATGGTGACCCTGACGTTAGTCAGTCAAACCAAATGGGATTACATTCTGGACCCAAAGCACCGGCTGTATCCAGAAATAGAAGAATCATCGTTAATCATGACATGTTCCCACCAGCTTTACCCTCTGAGAGTACATGGAAAGGCTAAGAAAAACAGGATCCCCCCCTCCTCGAAACCTTTCTAACATCCAAAGTATAATCCCAAATTTCCAATGTCCTCCATCTCATCCTCCTCTTGAGCGGCCACGGGTGACTCCTTGATAAGATCCTCCAAATCCTTGACCTTCTTGATGCTCCAGTATTTCCTTACGCCTTTAACGAACCGCTCCGAGCAGGAATCCACATTCTCCTCGGTCTCGGCAGCGAAGCAAAGGCGGAAGTACTGCCAGCCGACGTTCCTGCGGATCTCCTCTGTGGCGGAGAACATCATCCCCGGGCTGATGAGGACTTTGTAAGGGCTCTTGGTCAGGTAGATGAGCAGGCCCGTGGCGAGGGCGGTGCCGTCGACGATGTCCTTGCCGTCGGAGCTTGCGGCGCCGAACAGCGGGTGCGACTCGAAGAAGACGCGGATCCAGACGAACATGCCACCGCGCGGCCAGGAGAAGTCGTACAGCTGCGTCTTGGTGAGGACGCACAGGTCCGAGTCATGCGGGGCCACCGGCGTCCCCTGCTTCACGTAGGCGGCACCGTCGTCCAGGATGCGGCACATGCGGTTCATGCGGCGCTCGTACTCGCCCCGCAGGCCCTCGATCCAACGCACCCAGCCGCTCGTGTCCCAGCCGGTGAAGCTCGCACGGTCGCTCGCCCTGCGCAGCGACAGCCACGAGCGCTCGACCTCGGGCTCTTGCCTGCCGATGATGAGCTCGGCAATCATGCTCTGCACGAAGCCCGAGGGCTGCTGCGTCGAGGACTCGGCCACGCGCACGAAGCGCTCGATCAGGTCCGGCTGCGCGGTCACGAAGCCTAGGCGGCAGCCCGGGGCGACGGTCTTGGAGAAGGTGTCGAGGCGGATGACGCGGCCGTCTGTGTCGACTGACAGGAAGGAGGGGACCAGGGAGTCGATGAAGGGGTAGCCTGTGGACTTTTCGGGCTTCTGCAGCGTGGACAGGGCGTCGGCGACTGGTGGTTTGTTGCGGGACTTGCCCTCCTCGACTGCGGCGGAGGGGAACTGGAGGTACCAGTAAGGGTCGTCCTCGATGATGAGGACGTCGAACTTGGAGGCGACGGCGTAGAGTGCCTTGCGTCGCTCGAGAGAGAGGAGGATACCCGTGGGGTTGTGGCCCATCCTGGTTCCCGGGTTAGTCGCAATGTCACGGCCAGCAGGACGCTATTAGGTACAGAGGCACCAGCACTCACGTCACGGTGTACATTAGATGGGGCCTCCTGCCCTTGGAGCAGTCCCAGTTTGTGAGGACATCGTCCAGACTCCCCGGCCCGGTGGCCACCATGCCGCCCGCGTCGGCCTTGACAGGCACGATCTGGACGCCCTTGGGCTGGGCCTGGCTCAGAACGTTGCCGTAGACAAACGTCTCGCACAGCAGGCCGGGCCTGTCAGAGACACGGCCGGTCTCAGGGCTCCACGGGTCGACAAACAACTCCAGTGTCTTGGCCATGCCGTCCGTCGCACCGACGGTCAGGCAGATGTCGACGCCGCCCTCATAGGGAACGTTGGGGTGCAGCTGCTCGCGGGCAAACTGCCGCAGATACGAATACAGCGGTGGGTAGCCCTGGGCCAGGCCGTACTGCAGTGCCGTTGCAAGATCGATCTTCTTGCGGGGGTCGGTGTCGTCGGAGAGCGCCTTGGGGACGGTGATGTGGGACGCCGCTGCTGGGTCGGAACCGCCGGAAGAACCACTGATCTTCAGCGAAGCGGTGGATGTGGCGAGCTCATCAGTGGCATTGGGCTTGTTGGGCGAGGGCGTCCATCGCTCTGGTTTGGCGGTTTGCGCCTCGAGAGTGTCGAAGGGGAAAAACCGCAGGTTCGGGAGGCCTGAGAGCTGCGGATTAGCAGTCAATCCAGAATTGGGACGCCGAGAACCCAAGTATATAAAAGTCCCTGAACTATGCAGCGCCGGCCAAAACCTTATCGGATCTATCAACTTACCGCCAGCCAGGTTTCCAATGCCAGGGATTTGGAAGAACTTGTAGTATGCCTTCATCGCACTGGGAGTCCGGTGCGCCGTGGTTACGGAGTAGTAGTGGCTAAAGTCCTTGGGCTTTGGCCTGGTGGCCATGCCAGCCGAGCCGGCGGCTGTCGCAGAGCTCGACTCCATCGCAACGGTCGAGATTGGGGTTTGGCTGGCGCGGGCTATTTCGATACGCGGTTGGGGTTCACGCACTTCACATCTGTCGGTGTATCAATTTATAATTGATATTATATTTCAGGGTACATTCGGGTACAGCACTGGCTTGGGCGTGCAGCGTTTGACCACTGATGGAGAAGGAAAGAGAGACATGTCTGCATCTGGAAGCGAGCGGATCGATGACAGCAGTATTGTTGTAGATTACAAATGCGTCTGAAGCTTCCTGTCCGGCAGCTAACGCAAAAGCACCTCATTGCTGATAAGGAAGCCCCCCTTGCATGACATGCCCTTGTCCAGGCCTTATCGAGACCACCGCAGGGAAAGATATCCCGTCTTACTTGGGACCGACAGCCGTCGAGCCGCACAAGCTCATCCACATCCAAGTCGAGGACTGCCACGGGCATTTCTCTGCAGTCAGGAAGGAATTCGTGACATCCGAGATGCCATGGAGGAGACAGTCTGGCTGAGATGGCGTGTGATGAGATACTCTTCTATGATTATGATGTATCTGGGATCTAATCGCCACCAAGTATCTAGTTGTCTATACGATGTCCTGCTTATTCACATCGCTCTCAGGGACGTATGGGAACCCAAGTTCCTTCAAAGACTTCGCCTTCCGCCCACCTTTCTCAAACGCGAGCTTGGCTTCGATGTAAATTCCACGTTCCCACTTCTGCTCGGCGTTCCACACTGGGGGCGTTTTTCCCTTGCTGCTGCTCGACTTCTTGACCCAATCGTGGAACTCATCAAGTAGGTCGGCATCGCCGAGCTTGGGGAAGACGTGGAAAGATTTGCCGTGCCTGTTGGCTTCCTCTTCTTCCCATCGCGACATTTCCTCCACAGAGGGCAACGCCAAAGAGTTCGACCAGACTCTCGCGAACGCTGCAGCGTGTGCCTCAGAAACAGGGAAGGGGACGACCCTGATCGGCAGGCCGGGGAAGACCAAAGTGGGGTGGTCGATGTTGAATAGGTGTTTGTATAGGCCGTATACCCTTGCTCCGTTGGAAACAAGCCCGGGTATCAGGCTTTCCAAGAAGGGGAAGCTGAAGAGATATCCCGTGCAGTACAAGATGACGTCCAGGTCCTTCTCCACCCTACCATCGGTGAACCTGACCCCCTTTTCCTTTACGAGGAACTCTTCTATCGCAGGCACCTCCTCAGCGCGGACATGCTCCAAGTTCTCATCTGGGGTGGACTCATGCACAGAGAGTAGGAGGGGGCTTTTGCTGTGCCGGCTGATTTGGGAGGCGATGTCGAGGCCGGACGACCCGTTACCCACAACCAACACCTTCTTCCCGGCGTAGTCGTCGGGCACACGGTAAGTCTTGGCATGGGAAATCACCCCGGGATGAACGGTGTTGAACTCTGCAATGTTCTTGACGTCTGGGATAAATGGCGTTGCGTAGTGTCCATTGGCCACCACGACAGCATCGAAGGCGGCCTTTGAATTCCGGCCGTCTAGAAGGTTTTCGGTCTCGACTTCCCATCGGTCATGGCTCCCTTCCCGTCGGAGCGAAACTTTCTTGACCCGGGTTGAAAAGCGGATGAGGTGACGGACGTCTTGGGAATATTGCACCAGGTACTCCTGCACGACCTGGCGGGATGGGAAGATCAGTCCGTCACGGGGAAAGTCTTGATCACCATACTTCACTTCACGTGGGAGTCAGTACGTTCCGGAGCAAATGTCTTCGGGTGCGGCCTCGAGTAGAGGTGTAATTATCCCCGTCACATCGAGCCGTCCATCAAAACCTCTAGACACGCAGGGAAAGCAAAGAACATAGTGGAGATTTCCATACTGATGGTCCAAGGGATGTTGGTATTGAGGAGCTCATACATCGGCGAGGCGAACAAGGGCGCATCGATATCTGGACTCTTGACCGGGGCGTCCGGAGGGCAGAAAGGGCTCACTTGAGGTACATGTTGGCTTGGTGTAGGCTCTCGACTATAACACCATACGCCTCCCACCTCGGGATTCTGCTCGAAGACGACTACTGAGTCGAAGGCCTGCTGCGCGATAAGGTACTTTGCCGCCGAGAGACCGCATGGGCCAGCGCCAATGACAGCGATGTTCTTGACGTCGAATGGCGCGGAGTCAATAGAACCCATGGCGGAGTACGGCTGTGTGAATAGATGCGTAGGCAAGAAGAAATAAATACCCGTCACTGGTCGGGAGACAGGCAGATTTGTTTGGTGATCCAAATGTTCAGAATCTAGACAGTCGAGTGAGCAAGAAGAGGACGTCACGAGGTATATAGCATGGCTCAGCTGGGAGACGACTTGTGAAAAGTCAAAAGCCAAGGGGATGATTTTAGTACTTGTTCTACGTGACGACGTCGGAGTGCGTGGCGTGAGGATTGGGTTGACGTGCTCGCCGTATCGGCCTGTCGCGACTCAGCCGGGCCGGAGGGGTGGAGCAGTCCTCTTCGGCAGCGCCTACCGGACGCCACGCCCCTACCGCCTTCTCCCTTGGGCCGAATATAGGCGCGCTCCCGTGGGCCAAGGTGCTGAGCGCATAGGCACCTAGGTACCTAGGTACCTAGCACTGTGTACTCAAGTACCTGACCCCAGTCCCTGACAAGCACCCACAAGCTCCCTAGCTCTGCTCCAGGTCGCGAACCCGAGACATCCACCTCAAGCTGCTTCTGTTTTCGAACCCCAATGACGGAACCGGCGCGACAATTCATTTAAAGACCCGGCACTCGTCAGATGGCCGATGCACCCCGTCCTCCCTCACCCTCATGAGCGATGATCTAGCCGTCGATACTTTCCACTGCAGTACGACGCCGCGTCCGCCACGATGGCAGCTGCAGATGGAGACGTCGAGCAGTCGCTCGCGACCAAGACAGCGACGCCAATCGCACAGCTGGGCCCAGAACTCCCCGACCAGGAGACTCGAAAACTACACGGCGAAGTCACAATCACTTGGCCCTTCAGCTCTGTCAGCAAGAGCGTTGCCTTCCTCGTCGCCGAGCCAGACTTCCGATTGCGACGCGACAGAGGCCAGGTGCGCGTGCAACTCAACGGCCCCAGCGCCGAGGCCGTTGGGGCTCTGGAGCTTGGGAGCGGCGACGAGGTGACATTGGGTCTGGAAGGCGTCGAGTGGGCTAGAAACGAGGAACCTGCCCGACCACCAGGCTCCCGGTCAGACTGGCAGTTGAAGTTCGTGGGAAAGCTTACGCTCAAGGTGGGACACTTTGGACCCGGCCACGAGTTCTTCTTCTCACAATACATTGCAGGTCACGCTTGGCGAATCTCAAGAAACAAAATTCATCAGCATAGACCAGCCTGACCCTACCGAACCCGAAGAGCAGCCTGAAGAGCCCTTCGAGCCCATCCCCTTCGCCGAGATCGACACCACCCTCTTCGACGATGAACCCGTTGCACAGAAGAGCGCTAGACCTGCGGTCAATGAGTACCCCTCGCCCGTATTTATAAAGAGGTCGAGAGCTTCCTATGCCCCTCTATTTGAATTCGACCTCGACGAGGAGTTGGAGGCTGATGGAGGGAGGAGGGGCAAGGGCCGCAAACGGCCGAGGTATTCTGTGCAGAACGGCAGGTGGAAGTACCGAGAGGAGAGCAGTAGTCCAGAGCCCGAGATATCGGAAGACTTTTCCGGGCCTCCTGCGCCAACAGATGGTGATGTTGTCATGCCCGACGCACCATCGAAGCCCCAGACCGCGGACGGGGCTTGTCAAACTGTCGAGCTGGAACTTCTGCCGCCACCGAAGAGTGTAGAAGATACGCCAACCAGGGCTCCTGGCGGGGCACCACCTTCGTCGCCGCCCTTGAGTGGCAGGCTACCAGCGCAATACACGGGTGCCACCACAGACACGGGCGTGCAAGCTTCGACGTCGAGCCTTCATGCTGTGGGCCTCAGCCAACAGCGGCCACCTCCTACGGCGGAGCGACCCATAGCCAGCCTCTTCGAGCCACCGCCCAGCACTTCCGGATTCTCCGAGTCCGATGCAAGTTTTCAAGCAGGCTTTGGGATACCTCAAAGCGTGTCTCACCCTACGCAAGATCATCAAAGGACAGAGCCGCCACAGCATCTTGGGCGGCACGCGGTGCCTGTTCAGCCTCACCTTGGACAGCCCACCCATTCTCAGTCTATGTTTGGGCAATCTGCATTTGGTCAGAACGTCTTTGGTCAGCCGTCGAGTTTTGGTGCTGGATTCGCCACCGTGGGAGGGCCCACGACGGAGTCGGTGAGGTTTGGATTCGGCGAGCAACCGCAATCTACATTTGGTGGTATGCCATACGCATCCTCACAGACGCCATTCAGTCATCAGGAGGCTCACCTTCAATCAGAGGCATACCCTGACCCGCAGCAATCACCGGCTTCCGCGTCACCACCTTCGCATCGTTCCAGCGAGCATGTTATGCAGGGTATTCAATCCAACCAGACCATGCACGAAACTCATACCCATGTGTCTGAGCCTCAGATTGGCAGCAGCGGCGCGCCACTATGGGCAGCGGGGCCTCAACTGTCGGGCCCATGGCACGCCCTTGGCAATGTTCACAACCCTGAGGACCTACTGTCCGACAGTAGTGCGCCAGTGGGAACGCCTCCTGGCATGATTCCGCCAGGAGTTGAGGATGGAACCAGAAATCAGGATGAGATGAGAGAGCAAGGAATTCTATCCCAACCAGTCTTCGAGCAAGGTGTTCCACGGGAGGCCCTCCCGCATGGCCGAGAGTCTTCGGCGGACGACGAAGACTCGATGGACAGCGACGAGCGGGCAGATTACGACGAGGATGAGAAAGGCGACGACTACGACATGAGGAACTACAACCGCATTTCCGACGATGACGATGATTTCGAGGACGAAAAGCCAGGGCCTTTGCCAGACGAGGATTTGTTAGAAGAGGACGAAGAATTCGATGAGGACGAAGAGGACTATGACGAGGAGGAGGATTACGAGGAAGATGAACCCGTACACCAGAACACCTATCAGCAGCCCATACTGCAAAGGGCTCCGCTCCCTCAGGCACCGAAAGAGCCCGTCGTCATCGACCTGCTCTCTGACTCGGAGGACGACGAAGCACCAGCGCCTCCGCCGCCGAAAAGCCAGCTTGGACGCCAACAAATGGACGGGATTGTTAATTCCGAGCCCGAAAATTTCCCCAGAGGCCATGCGGCGGTAGGTTCGGTAGCGCCCACTCTTCAACATCGACACATACCCGCTCAGTCGGAGCAAGAATCAGACGGATCCCCAGAGGGAGAGATCAACGACTTAGAGGGTGAAGAAGAAGGCTCGTTCGTTGACGAGGAAGAACTCAGCGAACCTGAGAACGACGAAGCAAGCGAAGACGACGGTAATATGGATGTAGATAATCCAACTCATGCCGAGGTGAGTGATGACGTGGAACGAACCAGCGAAATCGAGGTACCATATTCCTCAACCGCCAGCGCATCGCAGGCGGAAGGGGCCAGTCCGAGCACCGGTCAGTCACGTAGACAAAGCCAGCTCGGTGAAGGCTCGAATATCGAGGGGGCTGCTGCCAAGGTGGATACCACTGTCGAAAATACACATGATCAAAGAGTGGCCGGGCTTGTGCTCGATAAAGAGGTTGATGAACTGAGTGAGAATCAAGACGAGGCAGATGAAAGGGTTGCACACCTTCAACCGGATCCGATCGAACTGGATGCGACCTTCCGTGCGCAATCGAGGGACGTAGCTGCATCTTTTGAGACGCAAGTCATGGACTCGGCTGCGTCTAACATCACCTCTTCGTCACCTAGACGCGGACCGATATCAGAGGACTCGCACGCTCGCTCGGTCGATTTAAATGCGTCGTTCCAGACACAGACTGGAGACGTAGTTGGGTCTTTCCAATCACAAGTGCTTGAGCCGCACACTTCGCTTGATGTCTCATCTTCGCCACACCGGCAAGGACTCGATTCAGTAGCGGCAGAGGATACCTTGATGGATGATGGTCAAAACGACGGCGCAGATGATAAAGGGACCTCTGAGTTTGGGGAGGATGCCTCTGGACAAGACATGAGTGAGGAGAGGGCAGAACAGATATCGGATCGGGAGCCCGAAGTCTTGAACGAGAAGCGTGATGGTGCAGGTACAACAGGATTGGAAGTGACGCCCAACGTCCGAAACGAGACGTTGGAATCTAAAAGCTTCGAAGGCTCTTCAGATGAACAGGAAGAAGCACCTCCATCCCCGCCTGAATCTCAACATCGGGAAGGCCCCGTGACTAGATCTATGGACATTTCCATGACGACGGTCTCGAGCCACGTTGAAACGCAAGTCACAGACGAGAAGGGAGCGGCCTTCCAGACGCGAGACAATGAAAACGTGCTCATCCAACCAGATGGGGCCGGAGGAGATACGGAGATGACCAACACAGACGACAAGGTTTCGACAACAGCGGATCAAGCAGTGCCTGGCACAGGAGAGCTCGAAAGTGATTCCGAAAGTGTTAAGAATGGACGAGCGGCATCACATGACGAGGCACCTCTTGACGACCAGGACGAAGATTTCGCCATGTCGGAAGCCATTTCAGAACCACTCGGGAACGAGATTGTTGCATTTTCGTCCCCGCTACAACAGAGCGACTCAGAGGAAGCAGGGGAGCCGAGGAGGATTGATCTTCTGGGGAAAGAAGCTGCTACGACTCTCAGTGACGAGGAAGAGTTTCATGACGCCTCCGAGCTCCTTCAGGTGGAGGAGTCACCCAGCGTGGCGCACTTTGACGATCGTGCAAGTTTCGTCACAGCCAACTCACAAGCTTCCGAGTCGAGGGAAGCGGAGGATGCGGAGTCTCCCTCTGTGCGCAAATCAAAGCGTAGCTCTCGAATTCGCGCACTCCGTGAAGAATCCAACATACAATTCGCCAAGTCGTCGCGTGCTTCGAATCGAAATTCACGTATACCGCCCGACCAGTCGCCCAGTCCGCGCACAACGCGCAGCCAGACCATGAGTTTCCAGCAAGCTGCGAGCCCGACTCATGAACAGGAAGATATGTTCGCCCGCGCTGGCCTCAGGTCTCCGTCGCGGAGGAAGGTCTCCGCCACGTCGGCCAACAAGACAAAGAATGACCTGATCAAGCGTCTTGGGACCGAGATGCCTGAGTGCGCCCCGCTCAAGGACCTCAAGTCCTACAATATGAACACCCTTGACGTCGCGGCTGTTGTTACCAGCACGAACACGATGCCACAGCGCACCAAAGCACGGCAATACGTCTCTTCTTTCACCATATCCGACCCGTCTACCGCCCCTCAGGGCGCAATCGAAGTATCCCTTTTCCGCGCCCACAAAGACTATCTGCCTGTTGTGAAGCCAGGCGACTCTATCCTTCTGCGTCGCTTCACGGTGACATCGCTGCCTGGAAGAGGCTTCGGGCTGAGGACGGAAGACGAGTCCAGCTGGGCTGTGTTCAACGCCGATGGCAAGGACGCGGCGCCTCAGGTTCGAGGCCCACCGGTCGAGCTGAGCGACAAGGAGAAGAGCTACCTCGTCGACCTGAGAGCATGGCATGCGGCGCTGGAAGAGGGTGCGAAGGAAAAGCTGGCAGAGGCTGTCGGGGAGTTGGTACAGAAAGGGAAGGACAGCCGCGGGGAGCAATGATGCACTTTGGAAGGGCTTGGCTGAGGGCGTTGAGGCGCAGCAAGTGGTTCCCTGCTGGCCCCGGAAGTCGGCTGTGAAAGGCGTACGCATGATACCCATCGGCGGCAACGAAAAATGATGTTTGGTCGCTTTGTTTGGAGCGATTAGCCTTTTTCCCGATCAGTTTAGGTTAAAGCATAGGCATGTTAGGGAGAGCTGGCAACATTAAAGGATCGTGTGCAGGATAATGTGTACCTTTTTCTGTGAGAGATGCAAGACAATTGCTCCATTTTGAGATCGGAGTCATGTGGATGATCTTCCACCAACTCGACGCCAGGGGGAAGGGCGAACCATACCTCGAAGTTCCAAAAGGATGGTTAGACATGATGCTTAAGATTCTTTTCCCACGATCCAATCTATCCCTAGGAAGTGCGCATGGAATGTCTAATTGTCCGAGACCGCCGTGGAGGGCTTGATGGGGATGGATCGATCCTTCAATCCTCGGCAAGGGGCGATGTTGCTTGTATCGCTTGCGGGATCATGCTTAGGTACTATAGGCTTCACGACTGGGATCACGCTGAATGGGCTATAGATGAACTGCTCGGGATTTTCGAGGCCGTCTGTTGATCATTTGACGCCTTGACCTTGGCCGGGCGTGTGTAGTAGCTTGAAGTCTATTCTGAGGCCAAGGTAGTGTTCATGATCGGCGTGGCGCGGCATGGCAATGTTTTAGCATTGCGGTGCAGACTGCTTATCTACGGTCGAGAGATCTGTTTTTAATCGAGAGGCATTGAGCTTCTACAAATACTTGTTCGCTCTTCCACACTGGTCAGAGAGGTAGACTTTTGGGCAAGGGGTAACAAATCAAGGCCCTCGCACTGATCGATCAGCCGATTTGGATATCACAAGGTTATGATTGACCTCTAAAAACTGTACGAAATCTGAACACCCATCCCACCACCCAGGGTAAAGGATGTCCAACTTTAACCTATAAAAATTGTATACACCGTCCAGATGTCTGTAGTTGATGTAGCCCAATGCTTAATTATACGATACTAGAAGCCCATTCGTCAAGTTACAGTCTTAGGGACCGCCTTCTTGTGCTTGCTTCTGTATAGTTCGCCGTCCGCTCGTTCCGTGCCCATCGTTTAAGCTTATTAGTTCTTGCGACCCTGAACGCCCCAGTCCATTTCAATACTCTTCATACTCTTGGAGTCATCTTGCTCAGGAGACTCGCCCAGCTTCCCGGCGCTCCACAACCGCATCGGCTTGCCGTAGTAGAAGACGAGAGGGAGCATGAGTGTAAATAGCATCATGATTCCGCTGTAGATGCTGAAGGTCTTAATGAAGCCGATGTCGAGAATCCAGTCGGCAGACTTGAAGCTGATCAGGAATCCGGCAATGAGACGGAAAGAGGACATGGTCACGAGGACAGGCCTACAACACTTATTAGCCATCTTTCTTTTTCATGCAATAATGGACGAGCGGCAACATACCCAGCGAAGTTGGGATAACATTCAACCAAATATACGCTCACGAGCGAGTTCATGGTTAGACCACCAAAGCCGATGAGGAAGAACCCCACCAGCAGCGGTACCAGTGGCCGCGACGCGGTGTTCTGACCAGCAAAGCCAAACAAGATCGGCCCAGCAACACCTGCCAGGAGAGGGAATATGAGACTGATCAAGTGAGCCTCGGGCTCTCGCCTTCCCCCGTTTTTCTTGGCATACTTATTGCTGATCTTGTCGGCCAAGTAACCACCGAAGAACCAGACGAATGGTGTGGCGGCAACAACCGGCAAAACGACGAGACCCAGCTGAGTAAATTTGAGCCTGAGGCTGAGAATGATGGCAGCAGCGTTCTGTGTCGTGGCCGAGAGCGCGCCGATGAAGATGGAGTTGAGGGCGATGACCCAAAGAACGTTGGGGAAGAAGGTGGCCTTGACAGTCTCGACGACGGAGCGCCTGCAGAGATTCCACTTGAATGGAACAGAGAAGAGGCCGAAGTCGTTCTTGTTGGTGCGGTATCCGTACCGGGCATGGTCAAGACGGGGACGGGTCTCGCCGGGGCGCAGGGGAAAGACCGCCCTTCCAGCTGTGGCTCTGTGTTAGGCCGGCAACAGTCGCAGGGACAGAATGGTTCACATACCAAGCTCGTCTTGAGAACGCTCCCATCGGGTCTCAGGAACGAAGAAGATCATTGCGATCCACACGATGATACCAGCTCCCGCGGTGATATAGTAGAGCCACCTCCAGCTTAGGTGAATGATGATGAGCGGGCTGGTCAGACCGATGCTGACAACGAAGAGACCCTGGCCGGCACTGATGAGGGAGAAAGCCTTGTTACGCTGGTTGATGAACAGCATGTCCTGCAGGATAAGAGGGATCAGAGCCTCAACTGCGCCGGCTCCAAACCCTTGGAACACTCTTGCGGCGATGTGGCTGTTCAGACTTGTACTGAACCCTGCCCACAGACCTCCTGCCCATGCCATTACCCCAGAGAACAAGATAACAGGTCGCCTACCAACACCAATGGACAATGGCACCAGGATGTATGATGCGATACCATTGACGAGGATTGGAAGGGTGGAAATGAGGTCGACCTTAGAGATTGGTGGGCCTCCCAGGCTGTTGAGCAGCTGGATGGGGTCCGCCGGCTTACCGCCCACCGAGCTGAGGTTAAGTGTGCTGAGGTCGATCTTTCCGAGGATCTTGGGGTCGATGCCGGCATACTCGAGGACGAAGATGGGGACCAGGGCGCCGACGATAGTCTCTGCTGAGAGAGCCAGCGCGCCAAACAGAGAGAGGCTTATGATGGCGGCCCATTTCCTCCACTCTGGCAGGTTAAGAGGATCTTTTGGATCGGGCGTAGGCATCGGGATGCACTGAAGCTTTCCATCCTTGAATAGTTGCGTAGATCCGACCACCTGGGCCTCGGCGCCGTTGCCCCTATCCACCAAAACCTCCTCCATCGAGTCGCGCATCCTGCTGTGTTTCGACATGACTGTACTCGGCCGCTGAAGGTTGATCCGTGTCTCGCACGATCGAAGAATGGGAGGAAAAAGAAAGAAGAAAGGAAAGAAATAAACCAGCTCCCCAGGAGTCGTAGTTTCAAGGAGCGATAACCGCGTGGTTGGTTGAGTGATCAATGAACTGAACTAAACTGAACTAAACTGAGTTCGAGGCCAACTTTTGAAGGTTGGAGCGGTGCAGGGTTTTGAAGGATAATGGACCAGCTCGCTTGGGTTGCCATCCCATTGCCCCAATCATGATGTGTCCAGCCTCTGACGTTTAGTTTCAGAAGTTCAGAGGGGATCAAATGTCAGCCGAGGCGGGAGGCAGTGCAGCGCAGCGCAGCCCAGAAGGAGCAGAGAAGACATGTGTTGGGCGCGTAGTCCTGGCAGTATACACCACATGCGCGCACGCAGCTGATTCCATCTGAACTCACCCCGCCTCCTGTGGTTTCGGTACAGGTGACTTCGATGCATCGAGGTTTCAATGGTTGCCAGCCGATGAATCGACTGAACCGTCTGATGTGTCCTGAGTTGCGGTAGAATACTTCGACTGTGTGCCATGTCAATGCGCCACGGCGTCCCTCGCGCAGATCTCAAACGCCGGAGCCACCCCAATGTCCCTTTCCGGAAGCCGATGCGCCACACTTGGGCGGTACGGCAGCGTCCCAATCCGTCAATTCAAGCGACATTCCACAACCTGGTCTCGGCTGCAGTCAAGCCTGTTGGAGCGGCGCTGCAGTTGCTACTGGCAAGACATTGTCTTGCGAGTTCAGTCGTGAGCAACTACACTAGAAGTCAGACTATTCGGGCTTCAAATCCTTATCCAGACTTGCCTCCCGCCATCAATTGATGTTATAAAACGCTCTCGGCAGTGCCGTCCTCAAAGGCTGTTCGCACCGATCTGACTTATTCGCGTCTAGGTGTAGATTTTAATGCACAGCATATTCATCATCAGCTCGACCAATTACCTCTCAAACCCCCGGGCTTGATTATGTCATAGGTGGCTCTTCCACCACCCAACATAGGCTGACTTGGGTTTACATAAACTTTTTTAACATTAGAAAGGATAGTGATAGTGATAGTGATGGCTTGCTCGTTGCTCGATGATCATTACATCACCCCTCAACTGTAAAACAGGCTTGACTGGCCGGGATAAATGGCCCAGGGCATATGCAGTGCTTGGTTGATCCAGGGCGCGGACCGGCAAACTCTGTTTCGGAAGTTTGCCGGGGTGCCTTGGTCTTAGCCAAGCACCATAGAAACGCTGCAGAATCTAGATAGATATCACCCCAGAGTATAAAACATTGGCATTGCCCCTGTCACACCAACAGGACAACCACCACCGTCTGCACCAACCACATTTTGAAAGGAGTAACCCGGCAGTCAACCCTGGGAAGGTACTGCCCCCGATTGCATACTTCACGGGCGCTTATGTCGGGGGACCCGGCTGGCCTTACACAAGATTGCTAAATGTGGAATGATGTGCCTAGGATTCACGTGTGCCTCAAACCTTGACCAGCAAACACACAAAATGACGGACCCAGTCCTTTTTCGGATGCCATGCCGTGAAGCATAAGGTCGACTCCATATGTTCGAATGTTTCGCGGGGGTTCTTCTGACTCGAAATCTTTGCACACGGGCCAGAAACCTCCATTGAAACAGAGGCTCCACGCGGGCTGGCGAAGCTCCTCTCTGCAAAGGTTCCAAGGTTGCTTTTCGATGGCTGCAGGCATGGCCTTGCCGTCTCATCTGAACGTTGCGATACGACAGCTCCCTCCTCCCGAGCCCCCCGAGCCCTTCTTTGCCTCTTTCGCACGCACGACATCAGAACGGATTAAAGGCTGCCCATTCTTTTCTGTGGTTTGATACCTAGGTAGCTGATTTGGCATCGGCGTCAGATGACACTTGCCGAACTCGGCATAGGCTTCCACAAATGGCAAGTAAAGAATCGTCCGCTTTTGGGTTTGAATGAGGCTATCCAATCTGACGCCGCGCGCCCGCCGGCAAAGACTCAGGGCACGGAGGGACGGCGGGCCAGATTGTGAGAGCTGCGTGTCTCGGTTATGCTCCCGGGAAAGCGTCCCAAGCTTCGTGTATGCCTTGCGTATGCCTCACCTGCATCCACTTACTGCGCATGAACCCACTGGCACATGTATGCGCTGGACCAGGTCAGAAACGTCGTCCACGCAGCCACTACCTATCCCGAGGAAGCCCCAGCAACTGCACCCAACCAACCTTATTTGATACTAACACGTGAGCTCTTGCATGAGTCTCAAGATTAATTCGTAAGGCTTGAGAGGGGCGTTCTTTGCATCCCATTAGACCGGCAGTGGTCGGCGCCTACTTGTGATACCGTACCAAAACTGTTGTGCTTGTGAATTTAGGGGAGAGCGCCTGGAAAGACCAGTGACAAACCGCTTCTTTGCCTGAGTCTGACCGCCAAGCAAATTTCAATATTGGAATTTCACTCGTTCCCAGTATGGCCAACATCCATGGTTCGTGGTCGACAGTTAGCACTTCAGCTCGTTGTATTGCCACGGCACTATCCCCTGATTTCTAATCGTCTAAAGAGTATATACAGAAAGAGCTACCAGGAGATATGAATACTTATATTTCTAAGACTATTTACGGTATCTAAGTTTCTCTACTAAGTGGTTTCACTTCTATTCTATATATATCTAAGGATATATATAGTACCTTTATTTAATAGTAAATATTTAAAACTTAATGTTTAAATTAAAATAATATTTATAATTAATATTATAATATAATAAGTATAAAAGAATAAAGTAATATATATTTTAAAATAAATATAAAAATATATCTTATAAAAAGTTAATATTAAAGTAAAATTATATATAAAATAATAAATATTCTTCCTCTCTACTATTTAAGACGGCTTTAATAAGACTAACTATATATTAAAATTAATAAAGTCTCTTATACAAGGTAAGTTAAAAGTATTACATTAATACAGTGATCATCCTGAGGCACTTATTGACGGAATCGATGTGTGTGTGGTTTCGCTTCTATTCCGTATACGTCCGAGGACATACATGGCGCCTTCATACGGTGGTATGCACTCAAGACCCAGCGCTTGGAAAGAACAGGATGCCGATAACAATAGTTATAAAACGATAGGTGGAATCGATGTGTACTGCACATACTATGCTGCGATAGGATGTAATGATACCTTTTGCCTTGCCCGTCTGGGCAATTTCTAGAGGCAAGGGCGCTCCGTGAATTAGGGCAGGATGGGTATAATCTAAAAGCTTCTAACTAAAGGGACAAATTGTGGTCATCCTCTGGTCTATTCTAGTCCATTTTCAATCACAGTCGAACCAGCGCAGCCGCAAGGAAAGCACATGCGAACAAACCAGCTACTGCCGCAAATGGGATCCCAGTCCATTCATTCCCAAGGCTGAGGCCCCACCTGAACGTTAACGCAAGCAGCGGGCCTGCGACAAGCCCTCCGATCGATTGAGTTATTGCAAGGGCTGAGTAAAGAAACCCAGCCTCGTCCTGATGACAGAATGTAGTAACCAGACTACGAGCCGCAGGCGGGAACCCGGATCCCAAGGCGAAGATAACAATACCTGTTGCCGCTAGTGCCACCGCTGGCGCCACCGAAATGACAAGAGACCCCAAGGCAAAAAGGCCAAGCGACAAGCGGCTGATGAGGAGATCTTTGCCCGGGGCACTCATCCCTCGCTTTGTCAGGAGCCTGTTGAGAGCGGGGAGGAAGACCAGGAGCAGGACAAGATTGAGGGCGGCTCGTATGGTAACCAAAAGACTTGCCTATTAGTGAGAATGAAGGTTAGAAGAGAAGTGTCTTTTCATTGAGAAGTGGTTGCAACGGCCTCACCTTTTCGTACGTCCAACTAAATCGTTGACGTATAAACTGCAACAAAAAACTCGTAGACTGACGGCCCAGAGCCGAGACAAAGAAGGCCAACAGAACAGCAACCACGTTGCGCTTCTTGAGAGGCCGAAACCGTGAGGCCAAACCAGATCTAATGGGCGGGGAGGAATCACTCCCGCTTGTGGCATCTTGGAGGGCCTCCGTCTCAAGCGCTGGCTTAGGCAGAGTCTCTGGAAGGAAGACCAGAGGTATTGTTCCGGCGAGCAGTGACATGCCACTATACATAAAGTATGGTATCCAAGGGTCCCTCGCCATGAACAAAGCGCTTAAGGGTGTAGCCAACAGTTCCGCAATGAGGCCGCAGGCGGTTAACTGGAAGAAAAGGCTAGCTCTCTGCTCCGGCAAGGCGACGTCAGCTACGACAAGATAAACCATGGACCCAGAGACAGAATCACCCCCGCCCATCATGAGGGCCGCTGATGACAGCCAGATGAAACGCGGGTTGACGAGGTCCGAGTACCAAAGAACGGTCTTGGACATGACATCCTGCAAGAGCGCCCCAAGTATCGCCAGCAGTAGCACGGGCCGTCGGCCGTAGCGGTCTGCCAGAATGCCGAACGGGATGGCGACGATAAGACCCGGCAAGCGGTTGAATGTGTTGAGCATCTGTACCACGGTCGCAAGCTCCGACTGGACGGGCCCAATGTTGCAGTCGGTGTCGCCCGGAACAATTGAGGCGCCAGCAGCAGCGGTATAATAGCGGTTGCAGATGATGCCCTCGAGAATCTTCATCTGGGGTGCTTCCAGGAAGAAGGCGGCCAGGTCCACTAGGATCACCATGATGAAAGTCGTGGTGATAACACGGCGTCTGAAAGCCGTGTCAGCGTCGCCGCCGCAGGGCCGACCTAGTAGGGGCGTCCCTTCGGCGTCTGTGCTCGTCATGTTTGTTTTGGTCCGTATTCGCGTGTCAGGGATGAAAGAAAGACAAAAGATACTAGTATTGTCGTGTATGTGGCGCAGAGACGATGACTACACGGTTCTGATTCGAGAGATCTAGTATCCCTTGGTCACATAAACTATGCAAGGGACAATGCCAATCCAAGCCTAATACCTGCGGGAGGTGGGCAGAGTCGCTGGCATAATAAGCGAATGGCGAGCATCAAAAGTCGCCGAGAGTACCGGCTTGCGTCAGTAGGTGTGTACCGATGTAAGCACTTGAGCCAACATTCCAAGGTTGAAATCCTCCCGGTCCCACAATTCTGCAGCTTCCAGTAATTCCACCGTCTGCGCGAACCCATTTCGTCAACGCAATTGTGTATCAAAGCTGTCGCGGTGTTATCAGCATCCATGGATGTGCATATCATCTAAAACTATGACAACTATCGTGTTAAGCGACCGCCTACAGAATGACGGGCATGTGTAATCGAATTCAAAATGAATTTTCCCTTAGTCCGTCGAGTGAAAGCAAGCTCTATTTCCCAGACTGATAAATGTAGGACTCTCTCCGAAGTCGGCTTCTGAGACTCTACTGCTTGGCAACCAAGCAAGCCGATCATGGCGACTATTGTCACGGTTTGAGTGAGCCGAGCTCCATCGAGGAATAGAAACGACTGCAATACGAACGGAAACCGATATTAGGATCACTGCCAGTTTAGGTGGCCCGTCAGAGGAGTGAAGCGGAGAGGGTCTCAAAGCGTTCCTTACTATGACATTGAGATTGCGTCGCCGTAAAGAAATCACATAACTGTATGATAGAAGTTATTATCATAATTTCAAATATCTTCAGCCATCAACTGCCTGAGGTTGTTCATCAACTGGCCTCTAACGAGATCTTCTGAATACGGCCACACTATATCAGTTTGAGACCGGATATTCGCAGGGTAACAAACAACTACGTCAGCGTGACTATCGCCTAGTTTGGGCAATAAGTCCCTAACGTGGGCGGCCTCCTTTCAGGCCAAGAAGATGAGGGATGAGCTTGTTGAGAAAATATGCGTCTCGTCATCGAGCTTTTCTCGGTGCCCGCTGGCGTGGTCGTATGCCACTTTCATGAGCTTGGTGGGAAAATGAATGGAGCCAACTCTGATGCCATTCTCCCACAAGCGGAAGCTTCCCATGCCATGGTATGGCACATGATCGGATCGAGGTTTCCGGAGGCGGATTTGCCCTCGGAGTTGAGATACAGCTCTGAGAGCCCCTCACCCCAGCCTGACAGGGTCTGGAGCTCGATGATCAATTTCCTCTAGTCGTAGAGGAAATAAAAGCCGTCCGAGTCTAGGCACTTCCAAGGTTCCCATTGCGCCTTGGCCGTGGAACTAGAGTTGGGAGTGTGTTGAAACATACTCGTGTGCGTTCCGCGGATGCTTTCCTCCACGTCTGTAGCAATCAGAATCTGGAGTTTCTAGTGTGGGACATCTGCGGTCGATCTGACCTATACCTTCAGAAACTAGTCAGAAGTTGAACCCTCCCCATTTCAGACATCCAAACGGGGAGAGGAAGATCACGCAGAATGTCCGTATTGGTCAGATTGAACTTGCTTAGTGATCAATCAGCAGCCGCCAATGGGGGAATGCGGGTCAATTTCTGGTGTAAGAACGGACGTTAAGGTAATGTCAAGCCCAGAAACCAGGTTTAGTTCAACCAAGGTGCCGGACATGCCCAGGCATGCAGTTTGCTACGGCCAACCGCAAGCCCCGTGTTGCTTATTAACACGCCAGGATGGCAATCAAAAATAAGCGTTGGGATTCTCTGTGGGGGACTCCGTCCATGCACCTTCCACCCCACTGGTCAAGGGGCCAAGCTTGAGAGGCTTCGAGGTGGAAGTAGTCGTCAAGTGGTACTTAAGTATTGTAGTAGGAGCCATAGGACCAGAGAAGAGGCACTGAGCACTGAGCGCTCTGCAGAATGAAGTCTTTTCAACTCTCGTTGTAGATTGGGTGTTACCTAGGTATGCCGTGCGAAGATGTCTTTTAGGATCGAAACTAACCATTGACAGGCTTTAGAGGGACAATGGTAGGACTGTCGATGGATTTTTCGTATAGAAACGGATGAGCCTTTCCCTATATCAAGAATTAAGTAGTATAATTTCGTAACAGCCTATAGTTGAATTTACTTTTGCAATACAAGATGACTTTCTAAAGCACAAGGAAATCTGTCAATGATAATTTGAATAAGACTTTCCCATATTATTGTTACGAGCCAACCGTGACTATAATAGGAACCTATTGGTCCTTGGTCTATTATTAAAATAAAAATGCTGCACACTATTAGGCTCTTTCGCCTCTATTATAAGGGCACATAAACAATTGACATTGATTGAGTCAACGAGAAGTCTTGGGTTCTTGCTTGCCGTCCTGAAATAATGTTACACTCGTGATTCTACTCCTTAAGATGCTCTGCTGGTGTTTGATTTGCCATTTCACCACAGTACTTCAGCGCCAGAAGAGAAGATATGCAATTGTTCAGCAGCCAAACTATCCATATTTCCTTACAGAAGAAGAACTGTAGTTGAGAAGAGGCCGAACATGACGCCCAAGGCCGAAAAGATTGTTGGTACAAAGGCGGCAGACACTTGTTGGTAGCCTGGCCCGCCCGCCCCGGGGACTGGAGGTTGTGGGGGTTTGTCTGGGCTGGAAGTTGGAGGCCCAGATGGCTTGTCGGGCCCGGAACCTAGATGAAAAGGAGACATCCATTAAATTTGCTGTTCCATCATCGTGGATGGCAGGGGCTAGGCTTGGCTTACCTGGACCTTTTTCAGGTGCGCTGGGAGCAACATATGCACCACCCCCGACACCAGCAGGAGCGACACCAGCAGGAGCGACACCTCCTTGGGCTCCATTTGATCCTTGGCCAGGGGCAGCCCCAGGGCCAGCTTGGGGCCCGCCCGGAGCAGGGACGGGACCAGGCCCGGAGCCCGGAGCAGGAATAGCACCAGGAACACCGCCGGGGCCAGGGGGCGAGCCGGGACCAGGACCAGCACCAATTCCTGGAGCAGGAATACCACCAGGGCCAGCGTTGGACCAGCCTTGGGCTCCACCCCAGCTCTCGGGGAGACTTTGGCCACCCCAGTATGCGCCACCTTCGGGCTTCGGAGGGGCCGGGAGCCATCCCTTACCATCCTGCGCGGGAGTAAACCCAGGGCCGCCTTTTTCCGGAGACACGACCCAGCCGGGTATTCCTCCCGGAGCGGGGGCGGGCCCGCTCTGTCCTTGGACGAAGGGGCAACCTTTGGCCGGGTAGATGAGCTGGGTTGTGATGGGCTTGGGCCCGCACGAGTGGCAGGTATGGACGCCTTGTGCAAAGCCCATGGGGACCTTCGGGCGCTGTGTCACGGACGGGGGCGCGGACATGCCGGTGTAGAGCTCCTTGACGACGTAGACCTGGGTGGTGATGCCCTCTGGGCAGAAGGTGGCGAAACTGGTGGTATAGACGTTGGCGTGTACGCAAGTGGCACAGCCGCACTCCTGACATGAGGGCATCGGCACGGCCACCGTTACGGGACCGCCCTTTCGTCCGCCATGGCTATGTAGTGACATTTGTGGTTAGGGCTTCTGATGCTGTCTAGACACGTTGAATAAGCGGGCCGTCGCCGCGATGGCTTACCTGACAAGTGGATTTGGGCAGGCAGCACCGCAGGGCGTGGGTTTTGGTGCGCCAGTGTTTGGCACACACTCAGTGATGGTGGCCGAGGTAAGTTGGGGGTAGCAGATATCTTGGGCGGCGACGACAGCTGCGAGGCTTGCAAGGGCCAGTTTGGCACTGAGCGAGCCCATTTTATTAGTGCTCATTGTATACAAGTGGCTGTGTATTGTTTCTGGTATAACAGGAGGGGGTTAAAACATTATACAAGGGATCGAGGAAGAGAATGTGTAAGCTATAGAGTGAGAACGAATGGACCGGGCGAGTCTCCCGAACAACCTGGGGCCGTGGCAGAGGCAAACCGACGAGTACAAACGTTAGCAGTTGCTGCTCTGCTGCCGTGGTCTCCAGGTTATATAAGATGAGCGACACCTGGAAATCCTGTATCTGCGGCGTTTTGTTTACATCAACCGCTTTTCCACCTGGCACGCCTGTTTATTTTCCTCGAGACGCGTCAAATCCTGACAGGAATCTGGCATGCGAGTCTGGACTGTAGATAATGCTGGTGACTAGTGGCCAGCCGTCGCGATCTCAACACGATCCCGGGCAACAAAGTTAGAGTAGTGGCGTTTGGCATGCAACGGCGATCAGTGTCTGATCAGCAGGGCGTTACAACGGTTTTGTGGCTACTCAGCCGAGACATTGATCGGCCTGGCGCCTTGGAAGACCTCAACATAACGTCTTGTTTTTGTTTCTTTGAATACAAGCATGCTGACTCCCCGTGAAGAGTGAGACTAGACCGATCTGCGGCACAATCACAATATCGGACGGTACACGATGGAGCTACGTGACTGGAATTGAATGCTAGGAGGCAGGTAGAATTTAGCGTGCAATACATGGCACTACCCGAGGCTGTGTTTTTTTCGGAATGCTCATTCCTATATTGATACATATATATCTTGTCGTCGACCTCGGTGCACGCCGTAATGAAGACGAGGCGCTCCGTATCTCGAGCAGTCGTCACTCTTTTTTGACCAGGCTACCAGTGTTTGGCATCGAGCTTTGTTCTCACATCACAATCTTTACTGTACTACCCACCCATCGTCAATCGTTATTGTGCTACCCATCGGCTTGATTGAGTGGCCTGATCATGGCAGGAAAACGGAAACCCATGGCTTATGGGGTGCCTCGTCGGTGGCTCGGATTGGTTGGGCTGCTGGCGCTGCTGGTTCCGGTGGCCTCGGGGCAATATGGCCTCGGGGAGCCTGCTTCTTTCTGTTACACCTATGTCACAACGTGGCTGTCCCTGCCGGGCTCGTCGGGCCCAACAGCATACCCAGGTCCTCCGAATCCCCCGAACGCGAACCCAACCGGGGCTGTCGGTCAGCCAGGACCGCCAGGACCCCCGGGACCGCCCGGCCCTCCTGGCCCTCCCGGCCCGCCCGGCCCACCAGGACTTCCCGCCCCCACACCGACAAACCCGGGTGCCGTTGCGTTCCCCACGGCAGCCGAGTTCACCGTGTACGCGGGCCAGCCCTTCACTTACAGCCTGGTAAACGTGTTGACCACGCCCATCGAGAGCGTGCTTGGCATCATCGTGGACCCGGCAGTGAACTGGGTGCTGCTGGATCCGGTGAACAAGGCCCTCGAGGGTCTCGTCCCGATAGACTACCCCACCAGCATCCAGTTGAGAACGATCGTGACTGCTCGGCTGGCAGGCAGGGCCGGTCTGGTCAAGCGGCAGGCCGCTGATCCCCGCGTCGTGCAGTTCGTCGTGCTCATCGACGTGCGTGCGCCGCCCGGAAGCAGCGCCAGCCTGCCGCCGGGGATTGGCTCGCTGACATCGACATTCACATCGACATCGATATCGACAATTAGTCCGGCGGCGTCACCAAGCACCACTGGGGCACCCGACGTGGCCGCGAGTGAGACTGTCTTCGCGGGTCTGCCGTTCCGCATCGCCTTGGCAAAGTACCTGGCCCGCCCAACCGACGTCCTCGTCAACTTCACTGCCCAACCGGCATACCCATGGATCAGCATCAGCCCGGACGGCGCGATAGTAGGCACTCCGCCGGACAACCAGCCACTGAGCTTCGCGATACTCACCCTCACCCTGCGCAGTCTAGGCGGTGACATATACGTGGTAACGATAACGCTCGGTGTTGTGCCCGAGGCCGCGAGCACCACGTCTTCGTTGAGCCGACCGTCGTCGGCTGGCGTGAGCACTGCTCCGAGCCCCACGGGCAGTGGTGGCCCGTTGGTCTTCCCGGCCGTTACTGTATTCCGAGGCCAACCTTTCAGTTTCCCTGCGCCGCGGCGGGGGGACACCCACAGGCCCGTCGCCATCAGCACCGACCCGCTGTCCCCGTGGATCACGCTCAACACGTCGGCCGGGACCATCGAGGGCATTGTCCCCAGCACGCAGGCGACGGGGGTCATCCAGCTCATCATCACCGACCTCGACACCAGTGCCCCGCAGAATGGTGCGACGTATCTGGTCCTTGTCCCAATCGTCGTGGCGGGGGCTGGGGTGCCGACCCCAACAGCCTCAGCCTCAGCCTCGCCCTCAGCCTCGCCCCCGCCTTCCCTGCCGCCGCTCCTCATGTTCAGTCGGCTCCAGATATTGGATTTCCCCGTCCTCGGCTTCCTCAACGCCGGTGATCAGCCCCAAAACATTTCCACCATCCCAGATGCGCCATGGCTGACGTTTGACCCCATCACCAAGCGGCTACGAGGCACGGTACCCGACTCGCAGCCTCTGGGTCTTGTCGCGCTCAGCCTCAGGGGCGTGACTGCGGGCGGCATCTCCTTCACCAAGATCATCACCTTGGTCGTCCTGCCTGCCCTGCCCCCGATCACCTTCACGCCGGGCCAGACCTTGAACATCCCGGTCCTGGACTACCTGCAGAGTGGCGGCGATCTTCCCCAGTCCATCTCCACCCTGCCAGATGCTCCGTGGCTGACGCTGGACCCGGTCACCAAGTCGCTACGCGGCACTGTCCCGCCCACACAAGCCCCCGGGGACCTCACGCTCGTCATCAGTGGCACCACGGCTCTTGGTGCGCCTTTTGTGAGGCTCGTCCAAGCCTCGGTACTGCCCCCATCTAGCAGCGGCAGCGGCAGCGCGGCGCCTGCTCCGTCGACGACGGGGCCGGTCGTCCCATCCGGAGCTTCCAGTGTGCCGGGGGCTACGTCGACAGGCCCGCCGCCGCCGGCTCGCCCGACTCCAACTGTGTACCCCGGCCAGCCTTTTGTTGTCCCGCTGTGGCCCTTCCTCCGCAGCTTCAGCGACAGTGTGTCCGCCATCAGGACGGACCCTCAGCTCTCTTGGTTCAACCTCACTGATCCGGCATCAGCCGTTGTCGCTGCCATTTCCGGTCTCGTGCCTGCGAACCAGCCCCCAGGCCCCATCACCGTGACGGTGAGCGCGTTGACCGCTGGTGGCGACCCATACACGACTGTCTTCACCGTCATAGTTGCCCTCGGCGCCAGTCCGTCCGCAACCTCGGTGCCATCCTCGACTCCGACTGGGACGGCCTTCCAGACGCCCACAGTCACCCCTGGCGTCGCTTTCACCATTCCCCTGGGACCTTTCCTGCCACTTGCTGGAGTCTCCGACCTGGTAATCTCCACTGCGCCTCCTTCAGACTGGATGAAGCTAGACCCTCCTTCCGGAGCCTCGCCCAGCATCAGCGGTGTCGTCCCCATCGATCAGCTGCCCGGCCTGATTGCAGTCACTCTCACCGGCAAGCTGCCAGGTGGTGCGCCCTTTACCGTCCAGTTCGTCGTGGCTGTCGGCCCAAAACCCGGTTCGACAACAACACCAACCCTTCCATCGGGCACCAGCCTTCCAACCCCGGAAATCACACCTGGACAGCCATTCAATATCCCCATCAGGCCAGCCTTGCTGGGACTCGCAGGGAACGTCGTTTCGCTCGAGTCAACTCAGCCCGTGTCCGACTTCATCAAGCTCGTCCAGGGTCCAGATGGTCTCAGCCTGCAGGGTGTCGTACCCGCTGATACGCTACCAGGGCTTATTATTGCAACACTCAGAGGGGTGGATGGCGGTGGGTTGAGTATTACAATCCCATTCCCTCTTAGGGTTGTGCCAAAGCCCCCTTCGTCTTCCACATCACCCGGCATACCCAGCATGGTTCCCACCGGCACGGGCTTACCAACGCCGACTATCATTGCCGGCCTTGTATTCTTGATCGACACCACCGTTTACCTGCGAGACCCCAAGGACGTTGTGGGGCCTCTCACGACGGACCCCGTCTACAACTGGATCGGGCTGGACCCATCGCGCCCGGGCAGTAATCTTCTCGCAGGGACGGCGCCCATCGATGCGATCCCCGGCCTCACAACTGTCACTCTGAGCGTGCGGGGCGTTAATGGAGACACTTATACGGTCAACATCCCTATCCTGATCGTGCGCGGCTCTGGAGGAAGTAGCAGCCTAAGTAATATCGCGACCTCAGCATCTGCGTCACAGCCCGGCGGAGAATCGGGAGCAAGCCAAACCTCGCAGCCCACTCAAAGTGCCATGCCAATAGCCAGCATCACCCCAGGCGTTCCTTTCCAAATCCCCGTGGCACGTTACCTGAAGGCGCTGACGGATAAAATCAACTCGATATCGACACAGCCATCTTACCCATGGATTGGCCTCGATCCCACACAGGCCGGCTTCCTTGCCGGCCTTGCGCCTTTGACTACACCTCCTGGTCCTTTCGAGCTTGTGATCAACGCGGTGGATGGCAGTGGCAACCCATACTCCCTCACGATGCAAATCATAGTCTTGGCAATCAATGGGAGCAGCAGCTCTACCCCTGTCCTGCCAACCACGCCCTCCAGCCCGAGCGCGTCCAGTCTCCCGACATTCACCATCGTACCTGGAGTTCCTTTTGACTTCTCTGCTTTGCCGTACCTGCGCGATCCCAGCGATACCCTCCAGGCAATCGTGACAGCACCATTCAGCTTTTTCAACGTCGGGTCGCCCCGTGACATTATCGGCACGGCGCCGCTCGGTACGGCGCCAGGGCTCTACAACGCTGTATTCACTGTTCTTGGGCTCGGCGGCTCGACGTATCCTGTCACCATACCTTTCCTGATCACTCCTCCCACAAGCACAGTTTCAACGGGGGCAGGGCCCACTGCTACCAGCCTCCCGACGCCAACTATCACGCCAGGTGTTCTTTTCAGTATTCCAATCCCGCAGTTCTTGAAAGCTCTTGGAGACAATGCAGTCTCGGCGGCGTTCAACCCAGTGCAACCGTACATCACACTCGATACTTCACTTCAGGTCTTGACTGGCACTGCGCCCCTGGGCACCCCACAAGGAACATTCACTGTTACCCTTGCGGTAGGAGCCTCGGGCCCAGGGCTGAGTGGGTACAGCGTAACATTTACGGTGGTAATCGCACCGGCGGGCACGACGACATCTTCGAGGCCTGCGAGTCCCACGGCCAGCGTACCCGCCGCAACCGTCACAGCTGGATTCTCCTTCAACATCGACCTGGGCCTATACATGAACGATCCTGGTGACAAGGTTATTGGCCCCATCGTGTCGAATCCCAACTTCCAGTGGCTTGGCCTGGACCAGAGCCTTCGCAATATTGCTGGTGTTGTCCCATCGATTCAGGCGCCGGGCTTCTTTACCATCACCGTGACCGTTACGGGCCTAAATGGCTCCTCGTACACGCTGACCATACCGTGCATCATCGTGTCCGCTCCTACGGCAAGCACGGCGTCTACGGTCGAGTCAACTGGATCATCTGCCGGAGCCACCACGCCCCCGGATTCCACTACGTCTGCTAGCACATCCGATGGCAGGTCTTATGACCCATCTGCCAGTACCTCTCTGAGTGGATACACCGACACGTCGACTGGCACGCCTGCGAGCCAATCTACTGGCGCGTCTACTGCAACACCTTCTGAGGCATCAACTGGTACACCTGCCAGTGTTCCTTCCAGCGAATCAACCGGTACACCTGCTAGCACGCCTACTGAACTATCCACTGCTTCATCTGCTTCCGGATCCTCGAGCGAGTCTACTGGCACACCTGCTAGCACGCCCACTGGACTATCCACTGATACATCTACCTACACATCCTCGAGCGAATCTCTTGGTGAATCTACTGGCACATCTTCCGGAGCCACTACTTCTACTGACTCATATGCGAGCACACCTACCAGTGAATCTACTGTCACGTCTACGGGCGAGTCTACTGGTACATCGGCTATGTCTACCATGACAACAAGTGAGCCAGGCACGTCTGTCAGCTCGTCCGAGAGCATGTCTTCTGGAGATACTACGGCATCTGCTAGCACTTCTGAGGTCTCGACTTCTGCAATCAGTACGTCAACTGGCGGATCTGACACGACGTCCGCTGCGACTGCGTCTACAAGTGGGTCAGATACATCTGCCGGCACGCTCACAAGCGAGTCCACTGTAACTCCCACGAGCGAGTCTACTGGAACGCCATCAAGCGAATCGACTAGCGAGTCCATGAGCATGACCACGAGCGATTCAACTAGCGAGTCTACTGCAACGCCCACTAGCGAGTCTACTGGAACGCCAACGAGCGAGTCGACGAGTGAATCCACTGCAACTCCCACGAGCGAGTCAACTAGCCAGTCCATGAGCATGACCACGAGCGAGTCAACTAGCGAGTCTACTGCAACGCCCACGAGCGATTCGACCAGCGAGTCCATGAGCATGACCACGAGTGAGAGCACAACAGAGGCTACTAGTGAGAGCACGACGGAATTTACTAGCACCGCCACAAGTGAGAGCACGACAGAGGCTACTAGCGAGAGCACATCAGAGCCGGAGAGTGAGAGCACATCAGAATCTACTAGCGAATCTACTGCAACGCCCACGAGCGAGTCGACTAGCGAATCTACGAGTGAGAGCACGACGGAATTTACTAGCACCCCCACGAGTGAGAGCACGACAGAGGCTACTAGTGAGAGCACGACAGAATCTACTGGCACCCCCACGAGCGAGAGCACGACGGAATCTACAAGCGAGAGCACAACTGGATCTACGTCCGCCTCCTCCTCCCCGACAGCAAGCAGCATCCCTGTCGAAGCGGGAAAATCCTGGGATATTTCTCTTAACCTCTTCCTTCGCGACACAACCGACGTAATTGATGATTACAATGTATATCCCCCTCTTCCAGCAGACTCCTCATATGTGGGATTCAGCCAGATATTTGGCCTAAAAGCGGACTTGGTAGGGTCTATTACACTTCCTGGGCTCTTCACCGTGGTCTTGGATGTGAGGACAGCTTTGGGCGTAACTTACCAAGTGTGGGTGCCGCTAATTGTTCTGGTGGGAAGCGGCCCGACGTCCACAGTATCGACAACAACTCCCTTGACAACAGCTTCTTCAACGGAACCAACTTCCTCGTCAACCGCGCTTCCAACCGGGGCTGCACTGCGTGTCAACAATACCATCTCACTACAGGATACTACACCTGGATACAACACACGATATCTCTCTCATGACGGTGATAACCAAGTCACTCTTACAGAAGTATTGGATACAAGCTCCACATTGCTCAAGCAGCAGTCGAGCTGGACAGTACGGCCAGGGCTAGCTGACAGCAGCTGCATCTCGCTTGAGAGTCATGATAGCCCTGGTTCTTACCTTCGGCACTACTATTTCGCATTATATGTCAACGTTGGCGATAACAGCCTGCAGTTCAACCAAGACGCCACCTTCTGTCCACAACCTGGAAATAATGGACAAGGAGTCTCCCTCCGCTCCCTTATGTACACAACTCGCTTTGTCCGCCACTACGACCTCCTTGGCTGGCTTGCGGGCAGCGGGGAGACTAACAACAACTACGATCGTGCATATTTGTTCCCCGATGATACGAGCTTCTTAGTTGACAGCGCTTGGGCGTAAGTGCTGGCTGGTTTATGGTTGAGAGGTAGCATTTGATTAGGGCTATACATACTACACATACAAGTTTAATCTATTCTGTTGGATTCTTGTTTCATTAATGCCTCAATGTTATTTGTGCAAGTATAGTCATTTCCGTGGATTCCTAATTGGAAAGCCAGCTACGGATTCCGTTTCGCATAGTCCAGTTTGATACCTATCTCTCATATGAAGCTCGCTCATATTCGCATGACCATGGCCTATGCTGGGGAAGGACATCGTCACAATTGCCGAGGTTGAGGCCTAGAGGATCCACGATCACTTGGACGAGATCCAGGAATCCTCGCGGAGGGTGCATAACGCACTGCTTTTCCGTCTGCTTCGGCTGTTTGCTTCGGTGTTTGAGCTCAAGGATGACTAGGGGAGTAGGGTGCCGCAGCTTGTAATATATGGGCTCAAGGCCACACTGATTACAATATGCTTACCTTCGGGTTCCACCACCCTGTCGCAGGTCTGCAGGTGCCCGGGCGCGTCTTGACAAGGACCTCGGGATCACCGGTTGCGCATAGGGTTCAATATTTGTAAAACAAGAAAAAGGAGATCATCGCTGGAGTAACTCAGTCGTCCCACGGGGTATTATGAGTAGATTTACTAGTGATTTTGAATCGTGTAGTCAGGCGGGCATACTTGGCTACCCGATCAGTTCAAGGCATTTACGTTCTGAAGTTGACGTCACATTACGCTGCGGAGAAAGACAGAAGATGAATATAAAAGCGCTCTCTGTATTCCTCCATCATCGCCACCTGGTGCTCTTCCCACCACCAATCCTTCTCAATCACTTAGTAGAAGCTCCTGCATTGGGCGGTCAAAATCATTAGGGACATCATTAGTTTCGATGAGGCATATCACTGATCCAATTAGCCGTCTCAACTTTACCATCGCCGTTAATTCCTCTTTGTCATCCACGAAACCCATAACTTCAACCATGCGCGGTGGGCGGTTGAACCAGTCATACGAGGAGTATGCATTGTCTTCTGTGGCAGCAGTCCCGGGAGGCGGTCCCTCGTGCAGGAAGCGATCCACTACCCATTGTACCTTACGACAGCATCCGATGGGGCAGTAGCACTCCTGAAAGTCCAGAACCAGGCGGTCCAAGGTCATGAGTTTGATGCTGTCGATACGTTCGGCCCAGTCGATTTCCAGCTCAAGCGCCTTCGCATCATGCAGTGCTTGCAGGGCCTCGCCACGTGAGCGCCTGCCATCGTCGACGGATGCCTTGATGCCGTAATTCATGTAGAGGTTTGTGTGATCGTCGATCGGGTGGTCTCGCATGTCGAAGGTGTAGCTCACGTCACGGAGTAGTGGGGCATTGTTTGTCCGGTTGTCGATATCGCGTTGAAACCCATCTCCGCCGTGAGCTTCAAAGGCGGTACGCAAATTACAATATCGAGGATGTACAAAGGAGCCGGAAGGGAAGATGAACTGGTTACTGCCAAAGTAGATCCGCGCAGCTTCGTCGTGCACAGCTCGACTGACCCCCTGGATCAGGCCGAGAGGAATTGTATGATGGCTGTGCCTCATCGCGTGAAGTTCGTGTGTAACACCTTCGTAACGCCTGTAATAGTATCCGTCGAAGCTTTCGTAGTTCTCGACGGCCTCGAATGCCTGAGGCCCCATGCTGTGCCTGCTATTCGGTACAACGACCTTGCCCCTGAAAAGGGCGAGGCGGTATATTATGTCGCGGATCTCACCAGGCAGGTACATGAAACCATGGAATTCGTTGCTGCGACGCAATTGCTTGCACTTTTCGATGGTGTCGCGAAGGTACTGCTCAGCTCCAGATTCAGCTTCGGCCTCTGCCCAACGCCCCAAATCAATTTGCGACATGGCTTTTTTCATCCTCCACTTGGACTTGAAGGATTCGTATTCTCCGTTATCTCGTATGTCGTTCTCATTTGGGTTCCAGTATTCCATCATCCTGGTTTCCCAGTCTCTGGTGCGGACCTTGGCGAAGTGGCAGGTTACGGAATCGAGCAGGGCTTTCGAGAAACGTTCCCCACTCGGAAATTGGTATTTATGCTCTCGTTCCCATCGCAGGGCCGTATTGATCGGTACACCCATTATCAAGAGCCTCGAGTGAATGCTCCTCCAACTCCAACATAGGACATTTGTTGGGAAGATGAGTGTGAATTCCGCCTGGGCGGGGCACGAATTCTACATTTTACAGGTTCCGGATTCAAGGGTTGGACCCTAGACAGAATTGGACGTACCAAACAGCGCGCGCGGGGGTTATTCACGTTCGCTCACCTCCTCTGTCTAGAAAATTGAAAATAATTCCGTCGCTGATCACAGAGCACATGCAGCCGGTCAGACCATTTTATGAAGGCCCGCAAGCCGATGATAGCTGGAATTTGGAGCATCGAGGCTGCTCATTTTCAGAACAGTAGTGCCGGACACGTATGCTGTCCCTTGATAAATGAAGGATGCTCAAACACCCAGGGCTTAAGGAAGAGCAATATTGACAAATGCCAGTGCGGAAACCCAATAGCGAGGCCCAGGGAACAAAGATGTAATCGGAGGGCTGTTTGTGGCCAGCGGGTCTTATCAATAGACCGAGGTTCCGACGAGTTAGTTAGTTGGAGTTGAGACCACCAACCGCGCGGCTAGAGAGCCAATCCTGCCCAGGTGGGAATCCAGGGTGGCGCAAATTGACCCCTTGTTCCAGACACCTTCAAAGGGGTTGTACGTGTGGCCCGGCAGGAACGGCTAGCAACATATCAATGATCATTTACAGGTAGGCAGCTGGTAGGGCGCAAGGATGGAAAAATGAAGAGGCCGCTGAAAGTATCGCGTGTAACTCCGCGTTTAACTCCGCGTTCGGGTGGGGCTCGGCACTGAGCACACCCGTGTGGTGACTGCCGATAGGCTGGGGCTGGTCTACCCGGGTAGAGTCTCGCGTCGATCATCCAAGACGTCGGCCCCGATCGGTGGTTCGCGTCAAACCTCGTGCTTGCATGCTGTGTAAAGTCGTATTCCGTACCCCATTCGCAGTTGTCGACGTGTGTGTACAGCCAACAATCCCTACAGATAAATCCTGTTTCTATTATTTTCGGAGAAGGTCACTCTCCCATATGATTTAGCTGTGCAGTCTACAGATCTTCAACAATCCTAGGACAGTCCCACTGTTTTCTACAATTACCATGCATAACAATTTGAGGGAGAATACTTGACAGCTAAATTGGCCAATGGTTTTCTCTTAAAAGTGCCCGATGACCTGGGGGACTTTATGCTTGACTAGCGATCAGGAGGGAATACCCACAGTCACTGCACTAAATTCGTGCACACGGATGCTTGAATTCCGTTCATCAAGATGCAGGGCGATCTTGCCAACTCCGACGCCTCAAAGCTGGTCAATACGTACGGACTTCGTCCACGCATAAAAGAGCCAAGGCCGCCTTCACGAGTGATTAATGGAGCTATCGTAACGGTCCAGACTCAATTTGCACTACATGTAAAATTCGCAGAATGTTTATTCCGACCATCGTCGCTTATCCCGCCACCACAGCAGCTGCCTGTGTGGCTATTGCGGTGTCGTGTGCAAGCGTCTACGCGTTATATCAGCTGTTCTTCTCGCCTCTGTCAAGCATACCCGGGCCATTCTGGGCCAAGCTGACCAGCTTCCCCCGACTGAATAGTGTGCTTGGAAATGCCACACATATCGAGCTTGTGAATTACCACAAGAAATACGGGACAGTAGTTCGAATTGGACCGAATGCATTGTGAGATTTTCACACTTTTTAAGATTCGACGATTACAGGCTGACTTGGTTTTCACAGGAGCGTCACTGACCCCACGGCTTTCCGTGAGATTTACAGTGTGTCGCTGTCTCTGCCCGCCCCTTGAGAGGATCGCTAACACACCAAAGAGGCAGGCAATAAGTTCATCAAGACCGAGTCCATGGACGTCCTGAATGCCGGTCGCTCTTTCGATCTCGCTGGTGAGAGGAACGAAAAGGTCCACGGCGAACAACGCAAGCTGGTCGCGCGGGCCTACTCCTTGGAGTCTATGATCCAGCTTGAGCCACGCGTTGACGAGACTGTCCAAGCTCTGCTGAATAAATTCGATGAGATCACTGGCCAGACTATCGATCTCGCACAATGGTTCCAATTGTTCGCATTTGGTGTGTCCCAATATTACCTGATGCGAGTCGAGTGCCAGTCACTAAGTAGCTCAACAGACATAATTGGATCGATCAGTTTCTCCCGCCCCTACGGCTATATCGCAGCCGGTGACGACAACGGAATGTTCGATAGACTTAAAGCTACCTTCAAATCCATCGCGTGGCTAACACGTGCTGTTTGGGCTTTCCGATTACACCTGAAGCTGAAGTCAATATTTGGCGGCTGGTTCGGCGTCGCAGCTGATAATCGAAACGGCTACTTCAACCAGTTCGCGTGGCGGGAGATACACGCGAGAAAAGACCGCGGCGGCGACGACCGAGATATTCTTGGAAAGCTTCTTGAAGTGCAGCGAGGCAAGCATCAAATGAAGGACATCGACATCGCCTTCATGATGACTTCAAACGTCACTGCCGGGTCGGACACGACTTCAATTGCGCTCAGCTCTGTATTCCATTATCTATTGCGCAATCCGGATACACATCGCAGCCTGATGTCTGAATTAGAAGATAAGGCGGCCAGAGGCGAGCTCAGCCCCATTGTTACTGCAAGCCAGGCCGGGTCTTGTGCATACCTGCAGGCAGTAATCTATGAGGCCTTGCGTCTGCGCCCATCCGTCGGTCTTACACTGGATCGTGTTGTACCTCCAGGTGGAATGACTATTGACGGTCATTTTGTTCCGGAAGGGGTAAGAACAGGGTTTTGTTGTCTTCAACCGGTCCGCTTGTGCTGACATTGTGACAGACAGAGGTCGGGACCAGCGCGTGGGCCCTTCATCGGGAGCCCAGCATATGGGGTTCTGATGCCGAGTCGTTCCGCCCCGAAAGATGGCTGGGCAAGGAAAATGAGGGACTGAGTAAGTCTATCATCCTCTCGAACTGTACAGAAATGCTGAACCCGGTACAGAGCGGTACTTCTTTACTTTCGGCGGCGGGTCACGAACATGCCTCGGTCGCAGTAAGTGCCTCTTCATGACATGTCCGTCCAAATTTCAGCTTGCTGATTTGCATCTTGCTTCACAGATATCAGCTGGTTGGAAATTGAAAAGGTGAGAATTACTATCAACGCTTTGCATGAATGATCTAACCCGACTGTATAGCTTGTGCCAACCTTACTGATGCGCTACAACTTTCGGCTGGCGCCTCATGCCACCTTAACCGACGACTGCGGGTAAGTTACACTGTCAGGCTTTTATCATGGGATGAGGACACATGACTAATTCTACAAAGGTTCCTTGTGTTTGGGAGGGGGCTCCATGCCTCCTGGGTGCCCCGAGAGGCTTGATATTGCCATAATAAAGGATCCTAATCTCCTCTGGGACACTCAGGTTTGGAGAAGCATTGGCTATAATCCAATTAGCTTATTCAACAAGATTGAAGGGCATTGATCCTATTTTGTGGTCTGCTTGCAAGGAGACAATGATTACAGGAAAAAAGAAAAGAAGAAAAAAACAATCGGCTCGCATTGTTTATGTCAATAGTTTCTCTCAATTTATTTAGGAGACTGTTCTGGGTTCTGTGAAGTGTGGGTCTCTCGTTCCGTATCGAGGTTTGTGTGTATGAAGGAATCAATAATACAAGGATGCTGATGCAGCAGGTGACTTGGAGTGGGCCGGAACTTAGGATGAAAATTTAAATGTGTAGTTGTGGAAGCAGTAAGTTGGTCTGCACTTGGTGAAGGATGGCTGGAAGGATGTTTTATTCGGCGTTGCTATCCATGACTTTCCCAATTTACGCTTCTAGTCGCCCAAGGGTGCCTGCCCCTGGCTCGGCGAATATGACATACCCGTTGAGTATGGCTGTGAAATTAGCTGCAGATATCGTAAAAGTTTCTGTCGAAACAGCAAGTGATCCCAGTAGATGGAGGCCAAGCCCGACATGGATGCTGCACAGCACCTGGGCAGGACACAGAACAACAACAAAAGTACAAGGCGAGGTATGACATCCTCACTCATTGTACCCCAAAATAACTTACCAAATATAAAGGTCCTCAAAAATTTGAAAGCATATGTGGTTTCGTTTCTAATCCCTATACATATAAAACATATGTGGTGCCTTTTGAAAGCGTCAAGGTAACTAAGGTAGGATGGTCTCTTGGTGTTGTGGAGTTTAAGAAAGCAACTGAACGACAGATTGGTGAGGAATTAGAGAGTTTTGATGCAGTACGAGGCTACTTGGGGGGATTAGGAAAGGTTGTGTCTAGCTCTCTCCTTGGTGGAGGTGATGGATATATCTAGAGAAAAATAAAACCGGTACAGTCTACTTGATATAAATACCTTGGTATGCCACTTGTCCAAGTCGGTGTCCAAGTCTCAAGCTTCTTTAAAGGTACCTAGGTATTAAGACTAAATAAAAGTGCAGTAACTAATTAGTTACCCACATTCTAATTCTTTTCCACCTTATAATTACATATAAACCTCGGCCTATTAACTAATACTACTATCACTCTATAGAAATTATTATAAGAATATAATATACTTTTTAATTATATTTATTACTTTTATATATTTAAATAACTTATTTTAATTTCCTTACTTATATTAATATATTTATAATTATAATTTAAAGTTAGAAATAATTATAAATATAAAATTAAAAGTTAAGTATTTCTTTTAAAATAATATAAGTATATAAATAAAGTTTAAAAGTAATTATAAATATTTAAAAGTTTATAAAATATTTATAATTTTAAATATTTAAATATATAATATATTTATAATAAAATTAATATGAATAATATAAATTATAAACTATTTATATTTTTAATCTTATTATTAAATTAGAAATAAATAATTAAAGTTTTAAAGAAATAAAATATAATATATTTTTAAAAATTAACTTAATTAAATTTAATATATTAAACTTTTATAATAACTTTAAAATTATTTATAATATTATTTATTATTAAAAATACTTTTATATTAATATATTAAGTTATATTAATTCGAGCTAATAATATTAACTTATTAAAAGTTAAAACTATTATAGACTATAGGCTAATTTTAATATTATTAAACACTATATACGAGATCGCTATATAACTTAAGTAAATATAAGTTAATTAAAATAAGTAAAAATAAAGTTACTATTTCCTTAAAGAATATATATAGGTTTTAAATTTATTTAAATAAATACTTATTTAACGAACTTAAAAACTATTAACTTTATAAATACAACTACTTAAAAGTAGTTACTTAACTTATTATATTATTAAATTAAGAAATAATTTTTAAGTAAGGTAACTACACTTTATTACTATTTTAAATTTATAATTCTAATAGTTTTATTATAAATAAAAGAAATAATTATTAATAATTAAATTTATAATTATATAAAAATAAATCTTTATTTTATAAAGAATTTATTATTATTTAAAATTATTAATATATTTTAAAAGAAGTTAAGGGATTATAAGTTTAATTTAAAATAAATTAAAATTTATAAAATTTTAAACTTAAACATAAAATATTTAAACTTTTAACTTTATTAAAAATATTAAATAAACTTAAAAGAGACTTAAATAAAATTAAAAACTAAATTAAGTTATAATATAATAAAATAATTAAATAAAGATTAATTAAAAAATTATAATTATAAGTCTTTTAACCTTATATTAAGGAGGGAGTATAAATAATATAAAGATATCTTTTTTAAAAGTATAGACCTCACTTAGATTTATTATTTAAATTCCTTCTCCTAGATGTCTTTAAATTCTTCCTTAAGAAGTACATGTGCTAAACCATAGGGTATGTCTAAAGGAGAAGAGGTGATCTTTGTTCCATTCGTTTCTACATCTTCCCCTCCAGGGCTCTCTACACAACACCAGTTTTAAGCAGCTCCTAACTACCAACCCCTAGCTGAGTAAGTACCGACACATATCTTAATGTGGGCCACATCCCTTTAGTAACCATCACAATGTAGTATCAACTGGTGCAATGTCTATCGCACTCCTGCCTGCCCGGTTTTAGCAGTCGGGGAAGGCGGAACTCTAATCTTGGCAAAGCTGACCGCGGCGACATATTACAAATGCTGGAGGCAGATGCTTAGCACCTCCATCGTGATGGCTCACCATAGAATAAGTCGCCGGTGGTGTGTATGTGTGTGACCATGAGCCCGGATGAACTCAAGAGCCGATTTGGGAGTAGTCAGCTTGAATCAGCAAATGACATTTTACTCCCAGGGCACAGATTCATATTGTATCACCAGAGCATCGTTACACCACGGTGGCGAGACGAATCGGCTTATATTTATATAGACCACCTCTAGGACACTACTTGTATAAATGTGGATTCCATCTTGGTGGAGAAAAGCCAAAAATATAAATAGTCTATATTCATATAGACGTTGTCTCGCAATCCGGACATCAAGGCGATCCGCAAATTCAAAACCCGTCATCCATTTCTCCCAATCCCAGCATTCACCACCTGGGCAGGCAGCTATTTTCTCGCCACTACTCAAGCCGTCGACCATGTCCACACCGAGCACAACTGCCGACCCTTGGTCCCTGAGCGGCAAGAGCGCCGTCGTGACCGGGGCCTCCAGGGGAATCGGCAAGGCAATCGCCATCCACCTCGCTCGCAAGGGCCTTGAGAACATTGCAATCACCTACGCATCAAACAAGGCCGCGGCTGACGACACGCTCGAGGCCTGTCGCGCGCTGGGCGTCAAGAAGGCCACGGCGATCAGGGCCGACGCCCTGGACCCCGCCGTCTGGCCCGGCGTCATCACGCAGTCCCTCGCGGACCTCGGCGTGGACACGATCCACATCCTCGTCAACAACGCCGTCCTGGGCGACCCGGCCTACTACAGGGCCAGCTCGGAGCTCACGCCGGACAGCTTCGCGTCTGTCATGCTCGCCAACGTCTACGCCCCCGTGGCGACGGCCGTGGCGTTCATGGAGCACGCGGCGCCCAAGAACGCCGGCGGCGGCGGCGGGAGGGTCATCAACATCTCGAGCATCTCGGGCACGGGCACCTGCGCCGAGCCCTTGATGACGTACGGGGCCAGCAAGGCGGCGCTCGACAGCTACACGAGGTCGCTCGCTGACACGTATGCGTCGGACCGGGGCATCACGTTCAACAGCGTCATCGTGGGGCCCACCGCCACGGATGCCCTGCACATGTTGCTTTCCGAGCTGCCGACCGAGGCTGCGGACAAGCTCATTTTCGAGACGTCGGCTGCTCCGCGGTTTGGTGAGCCTGATGACATTGCCTATATAGTCGGGTTCCTTGCCAGCGAGGAGGGTCGGTGGGTGAATGGGGCGGCTGTAAGTGCTAATGGAGGTCACAGAACAACCCTTGCGGCTCTGGGGTGATGGCTTCATTGGCACCTAGGTAGTGGGACTGAGTGCCCGTGCCATTGAGTAGTACCGGTCTACAGGTACCAAGTCACCTAGGTAGGGATGGCGCTACGGATCTCTTACGAATTTTGTTCAATCTCAATCAAGCGTTTTTGTTTTTTGACCACTGTTGTCGGCATTGTAAGTTTATTAGTGCTGGGGTTTCGAGCGTTTACCACTGTATGAACTAGAGTTGTATAGCCTCGGACATATACGGAACAGAAACGAAACCAGCTGAATCAACTCTACATATTGACATAAGAATAGTTTGTAGGAAGTTTGTCTAAAAACGTCTTTTCGTTATCCCGTAAGCCGCGGTTCAAGTGGGCCCTCGCATTTTGGAGCCTTCCAGGTTGTAAACGTTTCCAATCAGGTACAATACAGAAGTCAGGCATTTAGAATCAAATCACCAACTTACAACCTTAAAGACAACCCAGTCACAGCAAACACAGTATCACGAGAGAAAATCCAAAGAAGGCAGCCAAGTACCTCTTGTCATGTTGTTTGTGGGTGACCCCGAGAAAACCAAAATCCATTGTAACTCCCAGGTGTAATGTGTATGTGTGAAGCATCACTCATCATTTCCCCATCAAATCTGGATGGGAAAAAGAGAACCCAAAGGTGGAGGGCCCCCACATGTCCGTCCGCTGTACCACACCATGTTTTTAGTCTACCAGTCTTTCGTCGGCGGAAAGAATAAAAAATAAAAGAAAAAGAAAGCATTGTAGGCTCCCTGTTCTGTTCCCATCCGATTCTATCCATACCCAACGCGGATACTAGCTAAGGAGGTGACTCTTTTGAAAATTATGCAAGAAAAACACGGGAGACGGCCTGGCGCCTCCCAAGGGGGAATCATCTTTTTTGTGTCTGAGGCCGCTGTAAGAGCCAACGCAACAGAACAGGAAACCGGAGAAAAAGGGGGGGTTGCCTTGAACCTCGGAATGAGAGAGGGGCAGAGGATTCAAAGCGTTCAGAAGGTGAAACGCCGACGTTTGTTTTGTTGTGTTGGTGGTGGTGTCGTACCCGACAGGTCCTCGCGCTTCACTTCCCACCAAGAGCAAGAATGAATTGTGTGTCTCCTAAGGGTCGGCCGCCTTCAGTCCCTTGGGTCATAGATCTTGCTCTTGATGTACTTGGTGAGTGCCACGTCTCCCCACTCCTCCCACTCATTCCACTGTGCCTCGGGCAAGGCGCTGACGCCCTCCCGCCTGGCAGCCTTCATCACCTCACGGGCCACGATAACGCTGGCCTCGCGGACGCGCTCGATGCGTGGGTAGATGAGGCCCTTGTGGATCTCGTCGGCGTTCAGGGAGCCAGCGAGAGCCGCGGCTGACTCGTAGATCATGGTGTCGGTGACCCTGGTTGCCTTTGCGAGGATGGCACCCAGACCGATACCGGGGAAGACGTAGACGTTGTTGCCCTGGTTGGGGTGATATGTGACAGCATGGTCCGCGGTCTTGACGGTGTAGGAGTTGAATGGCGAGCCGGAGGCAAAGATGACACTGCCCTCGGTCCAATTGATGGCCTGCTCGAATGTGCACTCGGCCTTGGTAAGAGGGTTGGAGAGAGGGAACAGGATGGGCCTGCGTCCGAGGCCACCAGAGTCGACGGACGCCTTGAGCGCACGGACAACGCTCTCGGTGAAGACGCCGAAGGTGGCTGTCAGGCCAACAAGGGCGGATGGCTTGACATACTCGATGACCTCCTCGAGGGTGCGGAACTGGTGGCCGTTGTTGTCTGTGCGAGCGAAGTACTTCTTGTGCTCGGCCAGCCTGTCGCCACGGTCCTTGGTGACAAGGCCCTTGGTGTCGACAAGCCAGAACTTGTCCTTGGCCGCCTGTTCTGACAGGCCGCGGCGAGTGTAGTACTCAACCAGCTGCTTGGCGACACCAACACCGGCGGATCCAGCGCCCATGAAGACGAGACGCTGCTCTTCTAATGGGACTCCGGAGAGGCTTGCAGCTCCGATGTATCTAAAACATCCATGTCAGTAACAGCTTGCGGACTGCAATAAAAATGCAAAGGAGCAACTTACCCGGCCAGGACGACAGCACCAGTCCCCTGGATGTCGTCGTTGAAGCACTTGTAGTTGTTGCGGTAGCGGTCGAGGTAGTTGAAAGCCTTCTCAGACTCAAAGTCCTCGAACTGGACAACCATGTCAGGGTAGACCTCCTTTGTGGCGGCCATGAACTCATCGGCAAAAGCCTGCTGCTCAGCGACGGAGGGGCGCTTCTGGCGGAGACCAAGGTAGAGCTCATCCTTCAGGTTGGTCTCATTGTTGGTACCGCAGTCCAGCACGATTGGCAGGGTCTTGCTGGGGTGGATACCGGCGGCGGCGGTGTAGAGGGCGAGCTTGCCGATAGGGATTCCAATGCCGTTGAAACCAAGGTCACCGAGACCCAAGATACGCGAGCCATCAGTGACGACGCAAATCTCAGGGTTTGGGTAGGGCCAATTCCTCAGGATGGTCTTGATGGACTTTCGCTGCTTGATCGAAATGTACAAGGCCTCTGGGCGGGTGTAGAGGGTCGAGTACTGCAGGCAGACATCACCAATAGTAGGCGTGTACACGAGCGGCATCATCTCCTTGCCATGGTCCATGAGCAGGCGGTAGAAGAGATCGGCATTTTGGTCCTTGACCGACGACAGGTAGAGGTACTTGTCTACGTTTGTCTGGCGGGAGCGGATCATGCGCAGGGCACGCTGGCATCCCTTCTCAAGGTCCTCGATCTGGTGGGGGATGAGGCCGGTGAGGTTCTTCTTGGCACGGTCTTCTGGTGAGAAGGCCAGACCTGATGTTGTGTGTTAATATCAATGGGGGGACGGCCACGAATATTATTGAGAGGAACTCATAACTGACCCTTATTCCAGAGGGGTTCCCGGAGGACCTGGTAGCCAGTGGCCTGGTACTCTGAGATGTACTCGGTCTGACGGGTTTGTTGGACCTCGCCGTAGGTGTCCTGCCTGTAGCCGCGCAGCTGGTCGAGCTGCTGGGCCTTCATGGCCTCTTCGATGCCTTGGATATCGACGGAAGACATTGGGTTGAAGATTGATATCCTTCTTGAGGAAGCTGACATGCGCTTGGAGATGGAAGTGAGGGATGTGCGGCCAGTGGACGAGGACGGGGAGGCAGAGCGAGGGGTTGATATATCTGAACTGGAGGAGGAGTAAGGGTAGGGAACCGAAGCCATTGGCATAGGGATCGCCCGGAGGAGAGTATGTGTGAGGGAGGAGAGGAGGAAAAAAGTAGAAAAGGCGAAGTTGAGGGCAACTTTTGTAAGCGGCGAGTAGGGTGAGAATGAGGGTGTGGCCGCTTTGGGGGTCGAGCCGGTCGAGGATTCCGAGGAGGACTGATGGAGCAGTCGGGTACAGAGCGGGTACGCAGGGTACGCAGGGTAGGATGATATGACCAGCTGCGGCGACGGGTCTGGACGAACAGGGTTGGCAAGGTTGTCGGTATTAGTGGTGGTATCAAGAATCTTTAGAGGAGATCGGGCCTGAATACGACCTAGGCGGCGGATGCGGGCTGGACCAGATGCAGATGCAGAAGACGCAGAAGACGCAGCAGATGCAGCACGCGAGTAGGAGGGGGCTTGATTAGCGGAGAATGGGACCACGCGACGACGGACAGCTGGGGACAACGGCAGCCGTCGGGCGGAGACGAATACTCCTTTTAAGGCCATGGACAACGCCATCGAAGGTACGAAGTACGGAGTACTCGGCAGAGTGACAACGTCTTGCAAATTGGACGGGTGCAGGGCAGGACAGGGTCGGAAGAATGAGGAAACGCGCGAGCAGGGTCTGTAACAAGCTGTGCAGCCCTGGTGTCAGGCGGTTTCAACTTGTGCCGTGCGTCCCAGCAAGACAGACCCCAAGACAGGCCCCAAGGCTCTGACTGACTGACTGACTGACTGACTGATGGACTATCCGGCTGCACCTTGCCTTTTACGACCCAGCCAACAACAGCCTCTGGCAAGAATGCAAAAGAGTCAGCTACCTTCTCCCAGAGCCTCCGCAATTACTCACGAGTTTTCCTTGCCCGTTCCTCTTTCCCCCGCGTGGCAGGCCTGGGAACCCACAGGATTGACAGCCTGTACGTAAAACTTGGCGGGGGTGGACAAGAAAGTCAAGCCAGACAAGCCAGACAGACAAGCCAGACGAGCCAGACGAGCCCGGCCGAGTCGTGTGCGTTGGCCGGCGGGCGGGTTTGACTTGGTGCCCAAGAGTTGGCGCAGGATGGGCCCCGGATTGGGGTCAAGGATCTGTGGGTGCGTGTGTGTGGGAGTTGTGGGAGTGCTGTCGTGCTGGCTGGTTGGCCTGGGGGATTCGGGAGGGTGGCCAAGATCCGTCAAGAATAGCTCGTGCTTCTCTCCTGGTCTCCTGGTCTCCTGGTCTCCTGGTCGGTGTCTTGGTCTTTTCTTTCAGTCTCTTCCTGCTCGTTCTACAAGGCCGACCTTAATTCTTATGGTAAGCTGACGAGTCGCCATGGCCGATGGTCGGCACCAGAGTCGACACAACATGGCTGGCCGCATGGCTGCATGGCTGGACGGGAGATAACAATCAGTAGATACGGAGTATACCTACAGACGGGCGGCCGTGCGGCCTGCGCCCAGAGCTGTCGAGCCAAATCGTTGGGACCGGGTCGTGTTCGCTGGCCCTGCAATGGCCGACAAAAACTCAACTGAAGTGAGCCCTCAGCGTTGTGTCGATCCAATCCTCGTCTCCCCGGTTCTGCACGAAAACGAGTGGGGGCCTGGGTCTGGTCCAAGGCTGGGGCGCAGGGGGGCTTCGGGGACAGGGGCATGGGCATGGGCATGGGCAGGGGCAGGGGCCCCACCGAGGGACGCCGCTTCCCTGTCAGGGTTTGCCAATGCCGGGGAGCCGCTCCTCCTCCTCCAGTCCTTTCCTTTCCCGCAGGCCGGACTCCTCCACTCTTGACTGCATGTCTTGTTTTGGTGCTGACGGCCGCCTTCAACTCTTGCGAAGGGTGCAGCTCCCAGCCTCGACCTGGGCTGGGCTGAGGAACCCCATCTGTTCTCAGTTCCCGAGCGTCCTCAACCCTACCCTCCTCTCAGGGAGACAGACAAGGAGCACCGAGGAAGGAGGGCAGGAGACGGGACTTGCCTGGCCAGGAGACCGCCGCCAATTGGAGCTCGGCCAATGATCCATCACTCATCATACCTTGCCGTGTCGAGGCAGAGGGAAAGGGTCACTGTGACCTTTGGCGCGGCTCGTGGCGTCTCCACCGGGCGGGTGGTTCCCCCACATTCAATTCATATCAATTGGAAGGCAATGAATGCTACTAAACTAAATGTCGGTCCCAGTCCGCACAAGATGCCCACTTTACGAAAAAGATCGGGGTGCTGACGAACCTGACGAACCCTTGGCAGCCAACATCAGATTTGGGCACAACCTCATGTCCCATCTGTCGCCGGCCTCAAGATGTTATCCAATGCCACAGCTCATGTCGTTATTGCACGCCGGGGATATTCAGCGATCAAATAACCGCATAAGTCCACCAGATCTGGTCTGGTCTGGTCTGGTCTGGTCCCCGCCCGTCTTGAGCCTCATCCCACTGCACTGGCCACGACGACAATCACCTTTTGGTCTGCTGTTTCTGCCGTCACAACTCTTGCCTCTCACATGTTCCCGTCCGAGCTCCCTTCCAGAACTTTTTTTCTGATCGTCTTGGCAAGCACGAGGGTGCCGGGGGGCCAGGGTGCTTGCAGGGGGCCCGCTGACATGCCTTCCGAGTCTTCCCGACTGCGACATGGGCCAGCCTGTCAGGCCTGTCTGCCCGTCAGGCCCGTTTCCCCCATTCCCCATCAACAAATATTGGGCGCCCGGCCGTGGGGCCGCCCAGCCAGCCCAGGTCCAGCCCAGGTCCAGCCTGGTCGGTTTCAGGGTCCCCGCTAGTCCATGCTGCACGGTAGTCTACTGTCGTGCTCACCGAGCACGGGAGCCGGGCGCGGGCACGGGCTCACCGTGAGGGTTTGGCTAAGATGAGATGTGTGATGAGGCGCGACGACGGGTCGATGGAGCACACAATACGACACGTTTTGTTTTTTTTTCGTGCCACCCCCTTCTCCTTGCCGCACTCTCCGGTTCGTATCAGCAGCACCGGCACAGACTGGAAGGCACAAGTCTGGGTGCTGCAATATGGGAGCATGAAGGCCGTGAAACCAGCACTCTTATCACGATTCACCTGCGTCTGATGTGCGCAGCGGGTAGGATGGCGCTCCCCTTCCCCACCTGTCTCAAGCCATCCACCAACCATCCAGTTTCCGTTGGTCCATCGGTCTGATAACACTCAGGCCAACAGACCCAGGTCCTCGTCCAAATCCGATTCCCCAGGCTAAGCTTTCGGTCGGGTCTTGGAAAAGCTTCGCTTGGTTGTATCGACGCGCTTTGACTACTCAGAGTGGCCATGAGTGCCTCGGAAAATCTCACGTGTCCGTCCGCCCACATGCGCCCGGCTTGCCACCTGTGTGTTGATAGTCCCCTCGTGAGCCCACGATCACCTTCGTCTGGACAATCAGACATGATGGGGCACACCAGACGGCCCGTCTGATCTCCAGTCCCGTCCTCCCGCGCAGCCGCCGGCTTGTACACCGCGGGCCGTTCGAGCTAGCTTACAGCCTATGGTAGGCTGGATCCTGTCTTCAAGGTTTCCGAGTCCCCAATGTCGAAGCGAAACCTTGGGACTCGCGCCAGTCTCAACGTTTCCTAGCTCAACGCGACTCGTTGGCTCATGCTCTTGTCCAAGGTTTCCTGCCCATTGCACGATACATCCAGGCCGGCCACTGCCACAAAATGCATCCCAGTCCGTATCAGGACTCGCGGACGATCCGAGTGTCGTCTTTCAAGGTTGTTATCCTGCGCTGCAGCAGATGGCTGCAATCTGCCATCACGGGGCATGGAATCACCACACATACTTCGTGGTCAAGAATAGCCGTTGTTGAGATCGAACTAACACCCCGCATGCATACCTCTTTTCACTAGCCACTGCAACACCAGATCTGCCGGGATTCCCTAGGGCGTACTTCCACGCTGCGAACATACCTAGTGTGCATGGCTGTCCCATTTTGAGCCTAGCCCTCCTGGCTGCTGAGTTCCATCCCGGGCTGTCATGCATGCATGCAAGCCACCTACAAGCGACACCATCGACGCCTCCCCCAACGAATCTAGCTGACATGCACCCGACCATCGACCTGTGCCGTCCAAGTGACTACCCTGGGTAGCTACTCCGTACACGCATCCTCCAAGCCCGCCCGCCCCCATGCCCGGACCTTGGCGCCCCGGCGGAGTACAGTCATCATCGTTGCGCCGGAGACCGTGAGAGACCCCTACTACGGCCTACGGGGAAAAGAGAATGGGCTGTGCACAGCCCGGTGTCGGATTGTTGTTGTTCACGTCTTTCTAGTTTCTATTAATCGGACTCCCTCCCTTGCATTTGGGATGCTCTGATGACTAGGGCCGCCCTCGGTCACCGATCGGGGGTTGTCGTCGACTGCGCGATTCTCTCGGACATTCGGTTTGTTTTTGAATTCTTTTTCGCTCGCAGGCCAGCGGCTACCCCAGGATTTTCCCCCGCGGACCATCTCGATTTTTTTTCATCTAGCTAAGTAGGTAGCTAGCTTTGTTCGGGATCTACTCATAGCGTAGAGCCTATTTCTTTTCCCCAAAGCTATCGCGAACTTCCAATGCCGGTATTGGTGGTGGTTCATCCATGTGAGCAGAAAGCCACGCCCAGGCGCGTTGCGAAACGGACTAGATCCCCAGCAAGCAGTCCACACAGACCCCCAAGATACATGACATGGATGAGGTTATGTAGAGTGACTTCTTTCGGGTTCAATAAATAAAGCTTATTCCCTGATAAATTGTTTTCTTTTCTGCAGGTGCAGACCAGGGCCCGCCTGATGATAGTCTCTCCGGCAGCCAGGCTCGGCGGTGTCCTTGGCGCCGGGCCATCGGGTTACAAGTTATTTCAGCAAGGAAAGCTATGTGAAGCGGGCTGACCCCAAGATTCTGTAGAACTGTGGTTATTTTATTGTCTGCTATCCAGTGCTAAGAAATAAGGAGGAGAGATATTCTACTAGCTGTGCTGCCGAACTCGTCCAGGCGCGTCTTTTTCAATGGCAGCGATGATCTCATACCTATTCTCCTCTCCTTCCATCCTATTCCCCAGTCTATCTTACCTCATTTTACCAATACATTAGCATGAACAGTCTGAAGAATCAGATGTCGACTCCCACTCTTCGTCCGACCAGAACGAAGACGATGAAGTGGACGACTCCGTGCCCGAGGATTCTGAGTCTTCATCAAGCATGTAGTCATTGTATTTTCTCTTCATTGTAAGGTCTTTAATTTGCAAGGTTGCTCTCAGCTTAAAACTCGATTTCTTCACTTTCTGAGTCTGTTCAAAAACCTGATTTGCTGCCGAGGTTTGGATTGATCCCCGATGCGAGCCAGCAATTCAACCTTTTGTATAGCGAGGTGCTCTTGGGCAACAGAAACAATCTTGGAACATCAAAGTCACACCACTTCTCAAGTCACTCTCTAAGTAAGCAATCAATTTGAGTGACTCATTCCATATGCTGGTGTTTTATACTGGTCTCCACGCAAGCCACTTGCCTGCCAACAAATTGAAGAGTTAACTTCCGTTAGTAAATGTGGACTAAAATTCCCTGTGACAATTAACCTGTCAAATGACCTGGTGCGCTTACAGATAGTCATCAGCTGGTTCACAAAAGAGCTGCAAGATTGAGAGAGAAACGTCCTTGCGCATTGGACACTTTAGCGTAAGCACACAAAGTGAGCTTGATCTGAATTGATAAGAGCCTTGAGAAGGTGTACCAGACCTTTGAGTTTGTGGCCTTAGATCATTTGCATAAAGCCTGATAGCGGCATGCTACAAAGCAGCTCGAACTAGCTGCATCACACATTTGATGCATCTACATGTCTATATTCAGATATCCTCTGTATGCTACCCTGAGTAGGCTTGACTTCCGGCTGATTTCCGAGGTTGATATCAGAATAAGAGAGGGTTGATGAGCCTGAGGATTATAAAAGGGTTATTCGGCAACCAGTGAGATTCTTTACATGCAACTAAGGCTCAAGTCTACCTTGTACATTGAGAGACCCTTCAGTGGGACGCCATAGTTACCTTTCTATCTTTCCCTACAGCTCCTCCAGCTAGCTAGAAGTGTAACTTGGTCTGCTCAAAACATTCCAGCATTCGATGTGATTTGAATCAAGTACCATCAAGCCACTTTCTGCTTGCCGAAAGCATGTCTGTCTTCAAATAATTATAGACCTTGGGATGATTGTGGGAGGAGGTTACCTCAGTCAGTCCATAAATTTGGTAAATAGTACCTAAACTCGACCTTTGGGTAGCCCTTGGCTGGACCTTTAATGGCTCTTTATACTCATGAAACTCCCTGCTTGGTAGAAAGGCACAAAATTTCAAAAAGAGAAGTATAACTCACTTCACAAACATGGGACTTACACATGCTGGCGGTAAAATATTATAAACGTTTCAATGATTCTACCAATGAATTTATACTTGCCTGGCACCTATGAAGAGATTAAGGTGTGAGTCGCTAGTGGCATAGCACGGCCTAATCTATGTTACTACCTATCACCTAGGTACCTACTATAGCACTCCCTAAGAGGTTTTTAAATATAGTCTTTAAATTATCTCTTTTACTTGAAAATAGTATTTTAAGTAATCTTTAATACCTTTAAATTATTTTCTTATTAATACTTTTTAATAATAATAATAAATTATATTAATATTTTTTAAGATTAAAAGCTTTTAAAAATTAAAAACTTTTTTAAAAAAATAATTTTTTATTTAAAACTTTCTTTTAAAGTTTTAAAATAAAAAATTAAAAGAGTTAATAAAAACATTATAATATATAAATTAATAAATAAAAAGTTAATTAAAAGTTATTTTAAATAAAAGATTATTAAAAAGAATAAAAGAAATTTTTAAAATTAATTTTTATATTAAAATAAAAGAGTAATATTAAAGAATTTTAAAAATTAAACTTTTAAAAACTTTATTTCTTACTTTAAAACTTTTTTATTTAAAAACTATTAAGAAAAGGAGGAACTATTAATAGTTATAATTATTATTAAAAATATTAATAAAAGTATTATTTTAAAAACTTTTAAATATATAGTATAATATATATTTATAATATAAATTTTAAGTTAATATAGTTTCGCTTTTATTTTATATATATTTAAGGATATATATAATACTTTTATATAATAATAAAAATTTAAAATCTAATATTTAAAAGAATATAATATTAATAATAATAATTATAATATAATAAGTATTTATAATATTAACTTTATAATATATAAATAAAGTTAAAAGGTATTATTTTAATAATAATATTAATTAAAATATTATAAAAGAGTTATATAATAAAACGAAGTCTAAAAATAATCGTTATATAAATAAATTACATTAAAGAAAGCCTAGCTAAAAGTTTATAAGCTAATATAGTAGTAAATTAATATTAATAAGTAATTTAAAAGGTTTCTAAGCCTACTAGGTCTTAATTAGATTGTTTGAAGCTGAGTGTATTATGTGTTTATTGTGAAAGGGGTGTGATATAGTACCTAAGTATTGAGATTTCCTCTTGAGCACGATGTGAGTAGGCTGCCTTAAAGGGGGATGGTGGGTGTTTTTGTGGTTTATGCAGTGCAATGAGCCTAGGTTATCGGTAAGCTAGGTGCTGTTGTGAATGTTAGCGTTGATAAGCGACTAGCCAGCCTCTTAAACTTATTTGTTGATGTGAAACTGGTAAAAAATTCGTTTCCAAGGACTGGCGGCGCCTCGTTTTCCAAGGACTGGCGGCGCCTCGTTTTCCAAGGACTGGCGGCGCCTCGTTTCAGAACCTGCTCCACTACAGGGCCCGTTCTCATAAATTCTCATAAATTACAAGTGGTTGTTTTCTTGTCTGACTCCTTACTAGTACAAATCCCCCCTTTGGCGTCTGGTTTTGTGTTTAAGGAGCGTGCTAAACTGGGCACATACTTAGGTATGTAAGAATTATCAATATATGATTCTATGCTGATGTTTCCTGCTGTCAGGTGTGAGTTCCTCTGGAAATTACAGCACTGAGAATGAAGACTGTCGCTGCTGCCATCAACAGCATCGGGTTCAACTCATTGTTTGTTACAGCAATAACAGTCAGTGCCATACCACCAAGTATCCCCAATGCCATTACCAGACTGCCAACATTCTCAACGATCGCTTCCTTGATTGCATACACAAACCGGGTCGGAAATCGAATGCAGACAATGTCATGTTGCAATAGTGGTGTGGAGTCATCAATATTCCGTCCTAGCAGTCCGGCCTCCATGTTCCCCTCCGCGTTCAAGAAATCATGACTTTCAAGACTCGCAGATTGTCCGAGATTGTGAGCCATTGCTGTTTTGTCAGAATTTTTAAGTTGAGGGGCGTGGAATGAGTCGGACTCCGAAGTGTCGATTGCGACCCCAAAGAGCGTCTGGCAGATACGAGATGCCAAACACACTATAGCTTATGGTTTGATCCTATGTTGTACCATAGATTTTGCTCAAAGGTCTTTCATGTGGACGTCTTCAAGCTCAGCTAAAGCAGAATCAAATCCCTGGGCTTTCTGAGCCTTGCGAGACAAGCCCCAAGGTTCAGAGGTGATCAACAAGGCGCCGGGACCGAAGCGTGAAGGTGACGCAAGAGGGTCGAGTACAATGCTACAATGACAAGACAATAGTCTGGCTCAACAGGTTGGTTTGTTCATGCTTCCTTGTGGACGAGGATGAGGCCCAAGGAATGGTGGTCGCCCGGGCGCTCGGTTAGCCACCAACGGAAGGCTGGACATGTGATTGTGTTACCATAAAGAAGCTGACAAACACGTGACATGTACATACAGCTACACCCCATGAAAGAGTTTACTTGGCGTAAATTATAAAACAAGCAAGCGGTCGCACAGTGGATACTCCTCTACCCCGCGTGGACTTGAGTGAGCCTGACGAGTTGCTCGAGTGGCTGAACGTGATAACAGCGACCAGCAAAACTTTCCACAATGCAGAAGCCTTGGTTGATCCTTATTGGCTTTGTATGCAATACGCTTGGATTTATCGAGCTTGGAATCTAAGTGGTTGCAGCAGCCTAGTTCTTGGTCGATGCCCGCAAAATACCTGAAATCGACGAGCTCGTCTTACTAGACGATATACAACTTAGGCATGATCGTGTTCACAAGCGCATGAGGTGGTTTCGCTTCTATTCCGTATACGTCCGAGGACATACATGTAGAAGCTTTAAAGCCGGGGAAAAAGTTGTCCACGCTGGAGAACGAATTGACCGTCTGTGACGCACAAGTTGAAGCCATCGAAAGCTTTTACTTTCGAGAAATCCAACGTCGGTGGTCGGTGATATCGGAGGCCGAGGCGAAAACGAAATTCTGGCTCTTCGACAGGTCGAAAACAAGCTTGGTTTGGGAGTCGGAAGGGGTCTCTTCAAAATAGAGACTGCATCAGCGGCTTGGAAAGCATACAGTCTTCCGTTTCTATCTTTATTTCTTTACTTCTTTTCTTTTTTTTTTAAATAAAAAAGGCAGACCCGGATCTTGAGCATTGACAACTTTATAAAGGGGCCATGTATGTGTTCGGACGTATACGGAATAGAAGCGAAACCAGACGAGCTACCTAGGCAAGTACTTACTTAAGTACCTATAATTCCCAAAGCACCATGCATTGGGCCTAGTTGCCTAGTGTGTCCCTGGACTTCGACTAGAGCGGCCGAGAGCCGAGTCTCTTGCGAGAGAAAAGGGGCTGAGGCCGGAAACTGACACACTACCCCAGCCAGTCGGGGGACTAAACCAAGTGCTATGACTGCATTGCCCTGCTCAAAGCAAATCTGGTCTATCGCTAGCAGAAATTTGCTCACGCCTGGCAAGAAAATAGTGATTGGTCCATCGCAGCAGGACTGTGTTGTAAGATAACAGACAAAAATGCGAACGCGCTGAGGCCTTCTTCCTTGACATGTCTTCGGCCGATGGATGCTATGCCAGTGGAGGCGATCTGACCTGCAGGCGCTCCGTCAACTTCACCGCGCTCCAGGCTGCAGCCGACGCCCTAGTTGCCAACCTGTACTTTCCAGGTGCCACCTCGTGTCGATGGCGACTTCAGACGCGGCGACTGCGATAAATATCCAGTAGAACCTGCTGCCATTTGTGCCCACATGCAACCCCAACACGCAGTGGCTCCTGTATACCAGTAGTGAGGGCGCACAATTCCCCGTCCTCAACACGTCTGGATTGTACACCCAGGCAGCTTGCGTTCTGGAACACTTTGGCACTGAGAGAAGTATGTGGTTAGCTACCAGCTACCCAGGTATTCAGATGTTGCATGGCGAAACGGCGTCAGGACACCCGGGAAACAGATTCATGTCACAAGAAACAGAAGCAACACTACATGCCACTCAACAAGGTTATAATACATAATAAGACCTAAGACTTGAGTGCTTACCACCGTTTGAAGGCGCCATGTATGTCCTCGGACGTATACGGAATAGAAGCGAAACCACATAATAAGACCTAATCACTCTTGCCTTGATTCTGTCCTTTTTTTTTACTAAGAGGTAGCACTGTGTCTCGGGCTGTTTGGTGTTGTGTTAAACCAACAGCCGCGCACATCGAGTGACTGAGTTGCGTAACTACCTAGGTAGTGGATGGGATACTGGCCTGCTACAGGGAAGCTACTCAGGAGCTGCCCAGCCTCGATAGTAATAGTGAGCTTGAACAGGGGATCGGTAAATTATCATACGCCGCGAAGTATCCTTGTATCAAGCCACACGTGTGGCTGTCTTTGGGGTGGACATGACAGCGCAAAGTTCAATGAGGTCTTGGCAGGGGCTGTGGGTGGCACACTTTACCGTATCCCAAAGACACGTGTTTCAGCAATGCTCGTCCCGTCCCGGCCAACTTTAGAACTCGCTGGATAAGGCGACATCAATCGGATGGGCCGGTAGCATGCAAACAGGCGGGTTCTCAAAATAGCATTGGTGCATCAAGGCGTTGCAGGATCTGGAGGATCCAGCATAATCACTGCAGCAGTCCGCCTGCTTGTTCCCTGAACGCGTAAGGCGCCCACCACATTCGGCTTCGTCGAAATGCCCTAGCCGCAAATATACTTTATTGGCACGCATAGTGACTTTGATTCAAACAAAAGTGCCCCCCTTTTGGGTCTTGGGATCTCGGCAGCCCAGGTCGCCCCGTAAATTAACCTTCCTGGCTGAGTCCCCATGCTCCTGAAGTCGTAGGACACTAAGTCTCGGGCCCCAAGACCACATCACAAGACTCCACTCTCTTTCAACTCTGCAATCTCTGGTCTTGTGCGTAGCGAATACCTACCCTCCCCATCAAGAACAACATTTCGGCCGTGACCCTTTACCTGCCAGCGCTCTGTTGTCTATCAGTCCACGAGTGAAGCGTTGTGCACCGCAAGCACAGACGGCAACCGCAATGGCGGGCAAATTGCCTTCCTCGTCGGCGATCCGGCAGGTGTGGAACAAGAGGACAACGACCGCAGTGGTGTTTACTGTAGTGCTGTTGCTGTGCTGGACTCTGGGCCCTGCGTCAATTGTAAGCTTCTTGCTCCCGACCACACCGGCCCTCTTTTCTCATCGGATTAATGTTGTTGACACCTCCATAACTAGCAACAATTGAAGACAACAGCCCTGCAATACACAGAGCAGCGGCCATTTGCCGGCCAGACATCACAGTCTGGAGACGCAGTTGCAGCATCATTGGAAGTCTCTGGAGACAAAGAAGACGTTGACTTTCCCGGTTCCTTCACAGGAAATGTCGCCTTGCTAATGGAAGAGGACCCGATGGCCATCTCGAACTTCGCATCAGTACTGCTTCACTTCCGCGGCATGCTCGGCCCGCACTGGCAGGTCGTGATCCTCACGCGCAGGGGTTGGAAGATACCCGACAGTCTGATCCTACGACAGTTCCTGAGCGAGGGCAAGATCAAAGTGCGCTTCCTGCCCGACGGCGTCACGTTCCCCACACACCCGTCCGTATCCGTGTTCCTCACGGACCCTTGGCTGTGGGAGACCTTCGAGAAGGTGAACCGCATCCTGATGTTCCAGGCGGACTCCATCCTGTGCAGCAACTCCAGGGCCCGCGTCGACGACTTCCTCGAGTGGGACTTTGTCGGGGCCCCCGTGCTGCCGGCGTACGTGGACTCGGGGCGGCCCAACGCGCGCTCCTTCAACGGTGGGCTGTCGCTGCGCAACCCTCGTATCTTTGCTGAGATCGCACGCACTGTAAATTTCACTGCGGACCTCTACTCCGGCCCGTACAAGGAGCTTCCTAACAGCATGCGCTTCGAGGACCACTGGTTCATGTGGAGGATAGACGAGCGGCCAGACCTGAACGCCAAGATCCCGCCGCCCGAGGTCGCCGGCCAGTTCTCGGTCGAGACGTGGTACTTCGACCACCCCTTGGGCTACCACCAGCCGCACAGGTGGCAGGCGGAACGATACGGCGAGATCGTAGACTGGTGTCCTGAGGTCGGTATCATATTCAACCAGGAGGCGCCGGATCAGAGGTGGAGCAGTCCACAGTCATGAGCAATTTCCTTAGGTGTATCGACATAGACTGCATGGGCTCCAGCGCCTGATCCCAATCACATTTTTTCACATCACACGGAATTGGGGCTCCGCTTTTAGCCTTCAAGAAATGTTCCAGGAAACATCGATTTTGGCTGGCAGGCAGCCAGGGCGCATAAGGATCGCAGTCGAGGCAACACTGAAGTCGGCTTGTCATCAGACAAACTTTAGAATAGCTTTGTGTGGTTCAAACTATTACAGATAAAGTAGTACATATTGTAGAACAGAGGTTCCCTAAAATGCTCTGGGAATGCCTGCACCCCAGTCCTCATTTGCAACGGCCATTTCGGCAACAACAACGTCCAGCCCCCGTTTTACCAATACCCAGGTACCCATCCTTTTTCGCAATGAAACCTTATATATCGCCACGCAAGACTATACCACTCTATACAGTGAAGGGCAAGACTCGCCAGTATTGTCCTGTAGAACAAGGGAAAGACAAGCGTGAAATCACGCTGCTCAGTGACGGGAGACAACAACTGGGGAGGAGGCTCCAGATGTCTGGGATGCCACCATCCACCTAGTAAATCAGGTCGCCTTTAGCCACCATCTCCTTGAACTTGTCATGCGGTTCATGGAATCGATAACTCTCACCCCGGCATACTCGGTCAACCTCCTCCCTGACAAACGGATACACGTCCTTCCAAGCGTTGCGACCCATCCAACAGTCGAGGTGGCCATACCCAGGGACGACGCGGCGGCGGTACTCAATGCCATCGCTATCGTGTGGTCCGCCCTCTCCCTGGACGCCGTTGGTGATCCCGCCTGCCTTTGTGCCGAAGGTGTCGCAGAGGATCTCGTACGTCTTTTCCGTAGACTCCGGGCTTAGGACAGCGTTATCACGCCCAACAAAGAGCAAGAAGGGGATACCCCGCAAGCGGGCAATATTCTCACGGGTGGTGAGCGGCTCACACAGGGGTTTGTTCCCCATGGCGGTACCATTGGCGCCCATGCGCATTAGCAGGTGCAGCAGGGTCATATTGACACCGCCAAAGAAGCGGTCGATCTGGCGGTGCGTCGCCTCGTTAAGGTTGCTGTGGTTCCAGCAGCGACCGAACGTCAGGCTAATGCGGTGGCAGCTGGCGCTATTGCAGATCTCGCGGCGGGCATCTGGCATGAACCGTAGCACCTGGTTCAGCGCGCGCTGCACCAGGCCGTCCTCACGGCTGGTCGAGCAGCTGAACCAAGACCCGGCCACCGCGCGGTATAGCTTGTCCAGAGGTACCGGTCCCGCCGTGGCCTTGATCATGTTCATAGTGTTCCAGATCGGGTTCATGAACACCTGAGAGCACGTCACGCCGCGGATCCACGACGATGGGATGGTGCCGTCCAGCAGGCCAGACGCGAAGGCAACGCTGCCCATGCAGTGCGCAATAGTGTAGATCTTGGGAGGCTGCCACTTTTGGACCTCTGCAGAGTCCAGGGGGAGATTGTTCTTCTTCGCGTACTCCTTCCGGTTCATCTTGCGGATGTACTCGAGACACGCCTTGATGTCCAGCCGCGCGTCATAGGTGGTGTAGTCCCTCTCTGCGACCATGAGCTGGCCGATCCTATGGACAGTCACAAACACGCGGTATCCCGCTCGCGTAAAATAGTTGATTGCGTTGTAGGGGATTGTCGGGAGGGAGAAAATCTGGTGATCCACGCTCGCACCGGGGATCATGAAGAGATCGATCACACCGCCCTCCTCGGGCACATGAGTCGCATTCCACATGTGCATCCTAGTGCAGACAGCGTCTGGACCCTGACTGTCCAAAATGTCAAAGGAGTCGTTGGGAACGGTATTGTTGATGAAGCCGCTGTATGTGGTTGACGGGTACTGAAGAGCTGTCAAGGGTGCCAGGAAGAGAGACGCAGACCTGCGGGTGAAGAAGGTCATGAAGCTGGCCGCACTCCAGATCTTCTGCAAGATCGACGAGCCGGTAGGAGTCATAGTCATAAGCTCCGACACAAAGTCGCCCGGTTGTATATGCATCATGCCCTTGGCCACAACTTTCAGTTTGCGCCAGGCCTCATCGTCGTGCTCATCGTTAGAGATGGGACCCATCCCAATTCGCTTGCTGACTGTGCAGTAAAGTGTCGTCGTCGACCGCCAAAACTGCCAGGGCGCAAGGGCAACGGAAGAATCAACAACTTTGTACCCGTGGAAATGAAGCAGCTCGCCGTTGATGCCCATCATGTCGAAGTCATATGTCAAATTACGTGTGCCTGGAGCCTTGAGATCGAGTTTAAACAAATTGAACTCGCCTCTTGACACCATAAAGGGAGACCCGGGGATCGTAGGGCAAACAAAGGTACCGGTAAGCATGCCACGGTGCGCAGGGTCCTTCACAATGCTCTTGGTGTTGAAGGCCTGGACACTCAAAAAGAACCTGGCGCTCTCGCACAAGCTTTTGGCTGTTCGGTAAGCAAGTTCGTAGTTGGGCCTCTTGTCCTCTCTCATGCCGTCCTCGTCGTGGTGGATAAAGCCAGACATGACCTCTGTGAAGCCAAAGCCACTGGCCTTGATGGCATCCGCCTTGCTGATCACGTGGGCAGCGCCGTTCACACTGTCAATCTCGGAGCGTGCAAGGGCCATCTCTTCCATTGTCTTTCTGCGGCGTCTTTTGGGGTGGTGCGCTGGCTTGCCAAAGAGATTGAGTATGCCATTTTCCGTTCGGTCAATATCCAATCCACGTTTCTCGCAGTACGCTTCGACCGAGCGTTCGGCAAGCGCCGTGATGGTTGCGAATGGATTAGCTCCGAGTGCGGCGGGGATGACGGCTGCGTCTGTGACAATCAGGCCCTTGTGGACATCATTGCTGTCCATGTCCTCACCCACGAAGACCTCGCCAAGATGGTTTGTCACTCCCGTCATTGGCGTGCCATCGCGAGCCATGCTTGCGCCGCCGATGGGGTGCACCGTGACTTGTTGCTGTCCCAGCAGCGCGAAGAATGGATTCTGAACAAGTGTTCCGCCCACGGCTTTGGTGGCCTTGGCTAATATATCGTTGAGCTTTTTGACGTGGTCGCTCCGCCCGACGCCGAGGAACTCGAGCTCAGGCTTGTCATCCTTGAGCGTCAGCATGGCCTGGTTGCTATCGTGAGACATGATGAGATAGACTTGGGTCCTCTCAATCGCCCCTTTCTTGAAGTAAGGGCCGAGTAGTCGACTGCCCCATCGAGCCAGCTTTGCGTGAGCCTTCTCAAGCAATGTGTCCTCGTTAGAGATACTGCCAGGCATCAAGTCCAGCATGGCCTGCATGAATGGGGCAAGTGCGCCTGGGATGGTACCCTCTTCTATGACGTATCCATCCAGCGGATTGTCATGGCCTTCGCGGTTGTCGATGATACCGGTGATACAAGGTCCAACCGGCGCATATGGCGATGGTGATGGACTGCCCACACCGTTGACAGTTTCATCCGTGTTGTATCTGAGGCAAGAAAATAGGTCAGTCAAACCGTGCCTTCTCGAGTAAAGGCCGCAGAGAGTATTCAAGGATGAAGGAAGCGGCATAGATCAAGCTTACCCAAAGGCCAGGATGTCCCCATTTCCACTCATGTTCTGACCGACCTGATGGCTCATGCTTAAGCCCAGCTGCTTGCTCCGTAGTAGGATCTCCGTGGTCCCAATCGCGCCGCCACCAAGGAAGACAGCGTGCTTGGCGTGAACCCACATCAAGTCGCCGTGGAGGTTCGCCTTAAAGTGGCCCCGGTTACGCCCGTGCCAGGCAAAATATACGTTGTAGCCACCGCGTTCCGGGGAGCATTTCTCAATATATCTAACCTCACACTCACAGAACATCTCTGCACCCCAGTTCCAGGCATCGGCGAGGTAGGTGACCAAGGTTGTCGTCTTGGAACCATCGTTGACACCCGTGGCGTCCTGACCGGTCAGTGCGGATGGTACCATTTCCACTCCGCAGCTGTTGGGCCCGTTGCGGAAGCGGGTCGTCTGCTCCACTCGGGAGAACTTGTCGGCCATGCCCAGGTATTCGGCTTGCTTCTTGAGTAAGGCAAGTTTCGGCAACATGGGCCAGTCAGACGGGTATCTCTTGGGGTCGAGAACCTCTTTTGCTTTATCATAAACTGTTAAGATTCAGAGTCAGTCGCTTTTGCTTCCTTGTATATCGAGTTAAATGAGTTCTCACATTCGTCAAGACATTGTGGATTCTTTCGTATCTCTTCTGGCCATGCCCTCATCCTCAAGGCATCGTGGTTTGCTTTCAGGAAGACGTTGGCATTGATCAGGCTGGTTCCGCCAAGGCCTGGACTGGGGTCAGTAACTTGATGATGAAGTGCTAGTCTTGCAGAGGATTACTAACCGTTGCCGACAACCGCGTTCTGTCCTCTCCCAAATATCAAGTGATACATCCCCGTGGGATCTCCTCCATCGACTGGGATGCCATCGCCGAGGCAATGCGGCGCAAGGTTCCCCGACCAATGCAGCTCATCCGCAGCCTTTTTCGTCGTGCTTGGATACTCACCGGGCCACTTCTCCCGTCCCCGTTCCAGGACGCAGACGCTCTCGCCCGCCCGCGCCATGCGGGACGCTGCCACGGCGCCGCCATAGCCAGAACCTATGACTACGCAGTCATAGCTCCTGCGCAAGAGTTCAACAGGGCGAGAAAGGCGAGGGTACTCGTGCTCTATGCCAGTATCGTCTGTGTACGTCGGGATGGTGGCATACGCGCGTGATCTTGGTCCTCCGGCGTCGCCCTCGTGAATGCCAAAAGAAGGGATGGGGCCACTGATTCTTGGCTCCGAGGCATCGCCATTCGGGGGTCCGTGTGGTGATGGGGTGCGTGAGGGCCAAGTGTCTCTCCTGGGTGACAGGCGGGGGAACTGTTCTGTAGTTGACTTTGAGTCTTCGGGACCGTCGAACCGTCTCTGTTCTGAGACACTTGAGGCGTGTCGAGGAGTCGAGGCGACACTGTTGGTGCCATTGGTGCTGAAGCCGTTCACGTACGGGCCACTAGGCAGCTCCTGAACAGGGCCTCCTTGGAACAGGTCTTGTGCCTGTCTCCTGCTCTCGGCTCGAGGACGGAACTTGAATTCTCCGTCCGTATCTGACATGGTGGTCTGGATCTGTTGCTTGTCTTGTGTGGAAACAATGTTATGGAAGTCAATTCACGACCTAGATATATGTATCTATATAGGGACGTGAGCGTGACGAGATGAGTTGAGTTGCGCTTGAAAACCAAGTAAGCGCTGTCAATACCATATACCGGCACGGAAACAAAGACGAGGCGGATTATGGCTTGCTAGGACGAGTGCCTAGTGTTGCGAGCATAGGACAAAGCGGAATGGATATCATGAGGAGAGTAGGCAGGAACAGGAAAAGTGGACTAGTCGTGGCTTCATCGACTAGGAGATATATAGCTTTAACGGCCTGGTGGTGTTGAATGGGAGGGGGGGGGGGGAAGAGGTGTGAAGCCCGGCCCATCCTTGCAGGGTGAGATCGCAGGGTAGCATCAAGATGGGATAGCGTGGGGAGGCTGAAGGTACCCGGCGGAGAGATCGGAGGAAACACGGCTGCCGGGGCAGTGGACGAGAGGTAGATCGTCTGGGAAAGCCACGCGCATGCACTTTGACGAGAAGGACCAGCTTCGAAGAGGTGACGGGGGGATGGATCGGCTGAAGACCGGGGCGTTGATCAAAGGGTGGGCGTTGAGGTCCTGCACAAGCGCGGTACCTCCGTACCAGGGGCTCTGTCGACTGCCTCTTGTCCAACGGTAAACGGCTCGTCTCGTTTGCTGAGCCAATGCTGGCCTCAGGCGTAGCTGACAGGTTTCCGCTTTGGACGTTAGCCCCGGCTTAGGCTGATGCCTTGCTGCAGATCGTCGAGGCAGGAAAGTAAAATTATCACTGGAAACACCAAGACCTACCCTAGCACCGCTCCTCATTGGCTGTGTTGTTCACGTCGAGCCACTATTGGAAGAGGGTGGGTGTAGAGTCGAGTCAATGATCGATCGCAGAAGACGCAGGCGATGGAAATGTAAAAATCCAGCGTCCAGAATAGACATGTCCCCGGCCAAACATAACCAGAATATCCAAATCTGTTCTCGGAGTGCTGGAGCAATCTGCTCGTGGGCCTCGGCGGATCCTTTGCCCCACACCAGCAACGGTGCTGCGGGTTTGTGTGCGTGAGGAATAACGCCCAGTAGGCACAATTTCTGCGTTCACTGTTGACTCCAGGTTGATGAGTGAGAGCGTCTCGAGAGCCGAAGCCAAGGTCATGTCGGGAGGTATTCCTGCAAGAAACTCCAATGGAGCAGCCATGGGGTCGATGTCAAGGGCGCCACAAAGCAGGAAGCCGTTCTCGATCGCTGCCAAAGCATGGTGGTTGGAGAACCCGGGGCCGTCTTTTTTTTTTTTTTTTTTTTTTTTTTTAGGCGACTGAGGTCCTACCGAGGCTTGAGGCGGTGCATGAAGGTGGGCAGCACACACTTTCAGGACGGTTTCGGTGTGGTGGTATCTCTATCGATCCTTCGGACCCTGGGGAAGCCACCGAGAGCTGGGGAGTGAAGACGAGGCCATGTTTTCTGGCCTGGGAGGGAGTCATCCGTGTCAGGATTGAGCGGAGTCTGAGGCTGTTGCGCAGCGGCGCCAAGTTCACCAATGACAGGCAGCAGCTCAACATGGTGTAGTGGGGGCGTGTGACTCTAGTGATGATGTGAGATTGACCAGGCCCCATTGTCAACCCCCCAGCCGCAGGAGCCGGAAGCAGCCCAGAATCTCAGCCTGAGGCCGGAGGGGCCATCCCAGGTGGTGTGTTAAGCGTTGAGGTGGTGACTGATGTGCAGCTGATCGGGCGTGCGTGCTCGACCAGGCGTCGACCAGGCGACTTGTACAGTCTGACAGTCCGAACAGTATGCGGGGCGAGCGACGGCGGGAATAACAAGACCAATATCGTGGCAGGGGTTGGTATTCGTGAGGCTTGCAGGGGAAGTGAGACAGACGGTGCCATTGGGCGGAATGCGACGTGCCCGGCCTGACCTAGCAGCCTAGGTCTGCTCTGACAGCAGCCGATGCACGCCTGCTTCTGCCGTTGATATCTCTGCCAGGCTGCCGGGGCAAGAAGTGTTCTCCGATTGCTCAACCACCGACCTACCTTGGATGCCTGGCTACCTAGGCAGGTAATTAGATCGATGTGGATTCGGGCCGGGAATGGGGCTGAAATGGTGGTGGACAGGAGGGCCGAGTTGTCGAGTGAGTCGAGTGTGGTCAGCCGGCCGGAGGAGGAATGGGCCAAGCCACGGGAAGGAGCCCCCAATTGCATGGCATGGCTTGCTCGTATGTCGGACCCCTAGCGTTCAGCGGGCGCCGCCAATTACCTACCTAGGTACTTAAGTACCTAGGTACCTAGGCACCCAGGGAGGCCACGCCTCGAGGTTGCTGCGGAGCTGCGAACGCTGGGCTGGGCTGGGCTGGGAGTTCGGACACTCGTCGACGGCTGACGGCTGACGGCTGGGTGCGTCTGCCGTGTCTGCAGGCCGTTGCACGCCAACGCCATATGCACGGTTGTGCCATCATGACGGATGGCGAACCGCGAAAGGGTGTGGTCGGGGGGAGGGGAGGAATAAGTCAAAGAGCCAGGACGCCGTCGCTGGGGCTATGGCGATGCAGACAAGGAAGGGCAGGCAGGCAGGCGGGCAGGCAGGGCAAGGGCAAGGGCAAGGGCAGAGCTGCAATGGCAGGTTCCATGCATATTCCTTCGACTGGCACAGCCGAGGGATATGTCTGTGTATGCCAAATGACTGGAGACGAGATAGATTGGCGACTGCCTGTGACATCCAATTGAAGCCTCAGGACGGGCCAGAGGTAAGGCTGATTGCAGGCAGACGCTGCCCGAGAGCAGAGCCCGTAATAATAATAAGCATGTGTGGGCCCCGGTTGGCAGGCACCATCTCGGTCAACCCAACCACAACAGGCGATTTCTCCGTGGCCAACCGGTCGGGTCTGTCGTGTGCTTGCCGTGGACTCGTGGCACGAGCCAGGAACACAAGACGGAATAAGCCGTATCCCAGGGCTGAAGGAACGACGCAGGTGGTGTGGTGGTTCAGACGAAAAAGTCCAAAATGCTGAAACATCTGAGCAGCATGCTCATATTGCACCGACAAGTCTCCCCGACTGTCAAGAAAAGATGTGCTGCGGTTATGACGGCTCGTCCTAGGCACCTAGGCACCTAATACCTACTATAGCATTCTAATAAGGGCTTCTAGATACTATCTTTAGCTTATTATAATTAAATAATAATATAATTACTAATAATTCTATTTTTTATAAATATATTTTTAAATAAAAATTATATTTTAAAATATATAATAAAGTTTTTAAATAAAAATTATATTTTAAAATATATAATAAAGTTTTAAAATATTAAATTTTTATTTTAATATAAAAATTAATTAAAAATTATATTTAATTTTAATTTTAATAAAAAATAAGTTTATTATAATATATTTTATATAATATATTTAATTTAATTAATTTAAAATATAATTTTTTAAAAACTTTAATAATTTAAATTAATATAATAAAATTTAATTTAATTTTAATTTTAATTTTAATTTTTATTAAAATTTATTAAAATCTTAATTTTTATATTTTTAATTAAAATATTATAAGAATTAATAAATATATTAAAATAAAGTAATTATATTATATTATTTAAAAATATAAGTAAAAATTAATTATAATTTAAATAATAATAATTTTATATTTATTTATATAATATTTATTAATATTAAATTTTATATTAAACATTATATTTTATAATTTATAATAACTTTAATAATATTATAAATAATTATAAATTTATTATTAAAAGTTTTATATAATAAAATTTAATTTAATTAATTTTAAAAATATAAATAAATTATAATATTTAAATTTTAAATATAAGTTTTAATAAAATTAAAATAATTTATTATATATATTATTTATTTATTAAATATTAATAAATAAAAATAAAAATAAAAATTTTAATTAACTTTAATAATAAATTTAAATAAAATAAAATAATAAATTAAGTTTTAATATAATAATTTATTATTAATTTAATATTAAAGTTTTAAAATATAAATAATTAAAAATAAAAATAAAAATATTAATTAATAAAATTTAAATAATTATTATTTTTATTAAATTTATAAAATATTATTATAAAATATTATATTAATTTTATTATAAATAAAATATAGTTTTTATTTAAATTATTTTATTATTAAAAATATAATAATTTATAAATTATATTATAAATAATAATTATTATATTATAAATTATAATTATTTTAAATTTTTATATTTTTATTAAAAGATTAATTAAAAAAGTTATAATATTATTATATTTCTATAATATTATAATATAATTTATAATTCAAAGTGTAGTTTATATAGTTATACCGTTATATACAAGGTATGAATTGATACTTAGTCTAATAGCTGAGAAGATAATGAATGGATAAATATATGGTTAAACAAGTGAACAAGATGGATGATGTAGGCGGAAAAGCTATGTACATGGTTGAAGAAAAAAATGACAATGTGGCGAAGCTAACACCAGCCCTATGTGACTTCCTCTTCTCCCCTCTCCTTAAAAGCTCCCACCCCATCACTCTGTGTCTATCTAAACGCTATGGAGTCATGAGGCTCAAACCAGATCGCATAGACGGTAGTGTAAAAATTCCAGTACTACTTCGAAAAACATGGCTGGATGCTAACATCCCTGCCGACGCAACAAGCTCAAGCACCGTGGCCGACCCGGGACGTTTAGCCGCACTTCTTCTGCTGATCGCATACCTTGGCCTTCCAGAGGTTCGCAGCTTTGTAGGCACTATTGATGGGGTGGCATCTTCCGTCGTGGTAGATCGAGCCGCCCGCGCGGTTCTCAAGGGAGCGCACCTTTCTACCGCCAGCACAATTGGGGCCGCCGAGGGCAAATGCATTCCAAGGATGCAGGCCCCAGGCTTCATGAGTTTCAGGGAAGCCGGCGAGCTCGGGTTCGCCCATTGTCGGCTGAGAATGATTATACACGTCGTCATTGTATGAATTGTTCTCCTGAGCGGGTTCCACGGGTACCCCGTTCACGTAGCGTGTGTGGCGAACGACCTGGTCCCATTGGAAGCCGCCGAGTGCAGCGAACTCTCTCTCCTCCGGATAAGGGTTATATCGTCCAAGGGTGGCTGCGACATCGATGAATTGGGCCGTCGCGGCTATCTCATAGATGTAGCCATTGCCGTTATGGAAGGTCCTAAGGAACGCAATAGCGGTCTCCTGGCTATTTGTGGTTGACACATAGCCGTCATCCATCCGACTTCCGCCGGTGAGAGCGCCGTGTACATGGTTCCACAAGCTAAGATTTGGCATAATTTGAAGGATCATGCTCGCTCCCCTCGGAGCAAACCGATCCGAGGCTTCCATGTCGATTGGCGCCCTGGTGTCGGCGCGCCACACCCTATATTGGGCATTGCAGCAAAGAGTCCAGAGGTTGAGGACGAGTAGAGCGAAGGTAGAGGTGGTAATGCGCGCCATGATTTCAGGTAGTGATAGAGTTGTAGTAAGGGTAGTGACAGATTTGTGAGGGTAGTGACAGAGTTGTGAGGGTAGTGACAGAGTTGTAAGGTAAGGCTTGAGAAAGGGTAAGGAGTGACTGAGTTGAGTTGATGATGGATGAAAATGATATTGAACCCAGAGCAGTGGGGTGGTTCGCTCCTTTATATTCACAATCGCATGGTAACTTTGAAGCTTCGTAGTGGCTGAGCATCTCTACCTGGACAGGGAGAGACAGTATGGTGATCGATCCTGGCAGGCACAGCTGCTCCATCCATCCTCTGTCTGAGCCCTTGGATGTGTCCAAACTTAGCTCACCTAAGATGAGAAACTTGAACAAGACATAGGCTGCAGCAAAAACCGGCGACAGTTCTTCGCTAGTTTCTTAGTCTAAGGTGCCCCTTAGCCTTGTCTGTGCGTCGCAAGGCTAAGGCTATAAGCACCTATTGTGTTATGACCATCGGTATTAACATTGTGTCCTTTTCAAGTACTAGGTCTTGAGCGCTTACTGTGAAGGCGCCATCGATGTCCTTGGATGTATACGGAATAGAAGCGAAACCACCTAAGGTCGTAGGTATACACCGAAACTAATCGCAATCACTAGATCAGCTAAAAACATCAGACTAGGGAGAAAATTGAAGAAACCTCGCTAAGTTAGTTCCTGCTAAGCACTTCATCCTCAAGTAGTCTAGATCCTAAACGTCTACACTATCGGAGCAACCGAGCTGCGCGCGTCTAGCGCCTCTGCGCGCCCGGCATAACCAGCGGTCCTCCATCACTGTTAGCTTCAATTCCCTAAGCAGTTTGCTTTATGTCATTGCGAGAGCTGCTGGCGCTCTAAACTGCATGCGTAGGGGTCTTTCACTTTGTATGTAAGTTTAGAACTAGGCGCCGCAATGAGTTTGTAAGTTGGAAACATCCGGTTTGTTAAGCTGCCAGTCACATATCTATTAATACTATACCACACTTAAAAAAGGTTCATGATATCATGATATCATGTAAAAATAAATATGGCTTGACTACACTTTTGCATACTTAAAAAGAAGACCCCACCTACTCTGCGCCACTCTGCGCCACAGTTGCGGCGGGCCCGTCCCGTATGATGAGCTCGCAGCCTTCCAGATTCATCACACTGATTCCATGGCTGCAAAGCAGGCACCTAAGTGAAGCTCGCGGACTGAATTTATGAAATTAGTCGACTTTAACAATTTAGGCAGTAAAAAAGACGGCAGACATATTTTTTTTTAATAAGACGGCACTTATATCTATCACCTTACCTTAAAAAGCTATAGCGGACTTAAGTGAAAAATAATTATAAAACTTAGTTTCTATTAAAAAGTTAAAGTAGCTTTATTAAAGTTATAATCTTATATTTATTTTTATTATTAATATTTTAAAGTTATTATAATTATATATTTATAAGAATAAAAGTAATTATAATTAGTAGATAGTTTAAGTTATATTACGTAACTTTAATTAATAAATTATAATAAAAACTTATTACTAATCTTTTAAACCTAACTTCCTTTCTTTTATATAATTTAACTTAATTAAACTACTTATTATTTATATATATAATAATTTATACTAATAATATTATTAAATATTATAAATATTTAATTATATTATTAAATATAAAGGTTATAATTAACTTATTGATTTAATTATATTATATTATTATAAATTTAGTTAATTTTTATTTAATTTAAAGAATTTTTAATAAATATAAACTTTATATTTAAATTTTTAAATTTAAAATTAAAGTTTTTATAAATTTTAATATACTTTAAATTAATTTTATAATCTTCGAACTTTTTAAAAATATATTAACTATTTTAAATATTAATAATTATTTTTAAAAATAAGATTATATTTTATATAATTATAAATTTAATTATTAATAATTATTTTATTTTTATTTATAATAAAAATATTAAAATTATAAGTTTAAAATAATAATAAAATATAGTTACTTTATTTAATTATATTTTAATTATATTAAGTTATTATTATAAATATTTTTACTTATAAAATTAATAAATAGATATTTATTTAAATAAAGTTAGAAATTTAATTAAAAGAATAATAATTTTATTTTTATTTATTATAATTAACTTATATTTATATAAACTATTTATATTTTTAATTCTACTATTAAGCTAAAAGTAAATAATTAAAATCTTAAAAGAATAAAATATAATATATTTTTTCAAGATTAATTTAACTAAATTTACTATATAAAACTTTTTATAATAACTTTATAATTATTTATAATATTATTTATTATTAAAAGACACCTTTCTATATTAATATACTAGGCTATACCTAATTAATTTAAGTTAGTACTATTAACTTTAATATAGATTAGTCTATTAAAGGTTAAAGCTATTATAAACTATAGGCTATTTAGTTTAATGCTAGTGAGTACTATGTGTAAGTGCTAAAATTTACTGTATAACTTAGGCCTTCTATAAATTAGTTAAAATAGGTAAAGATAAAGCTACTATTCCCCTAACTAGGGTTCTAGCTCTACTTTATAAGTAAACACCTATTAAGTAAAACTACTTAAAAGTAGTTACTTAGCCTACTATACTACTAAATTAAAAGATAACTAAATAAGGTAACTATACTCTATTATTTAAGTTTATAGTTTTAATAACTCTATTATAAATAAAAAAAGAAATAACTATTAATAATTAAATTTATAACTATATAAAGGTAAACCTTTACTTTAAAGAGAAGTTATTAATATTTAAAATAGTTAATATATTTTTAGAGAAATTAAAAGATTTTAAGTTTAATTTAAAGGAAATTAAAATCTATAAGAATTTTAAATTTAAGCTTAAGGGTTTTAATTTAATATTTATATTTATAAAATAAAAGTATTTATATAGCTTAAAAGGAGGCTTAAACTAAATTAAACTAAGTTATAGTAAAAGAAACTAATTAAATAAAAATTAGTTAGAAAATTATAATTATAAGTCTTTTAACTTTATATTAAAAGGGACTTATATTTATATATAATTTAAATTATATAATAATTTTATATATAATAATTAATAATATTAATATTAATTTATAATTTATAATATAATTTTATTTTTATTTTATATATATTTAAAAATATATATATCGCTTTTATATAATAATAAATATTTAAAATTTAATATTTTAAAAATAATGTTAATAATAATAATTATAATATAATAAATATTTATAACTTTAATATTATAATATATAAATAAAATTAAAAAGTATTATATAATTTATAATAACTTTAACTTTTAATAAATTAATAATTTTAATTTAAATTAAATTAACTTAATATATTAATATAAAAGTATTTTTAATAATAAATAATATTATAAATAATTATAAAATTAATTTATAGAATTTTATATAATAAACTTAATTTAATTTATTTTAAAAAATATGTTATACTTTATTTTTTTTAAAACTATAATTATTTATTTTTAACTTAATAAAAAAATATAAAAAAAATATAAATAGTTTATATTAAGTAATTAATTAAAAATTTAAAATCTATATTAATTTTAAAGGATTTAACTTATTATATAATAGTATATATAATACGGAATGTTACTCTCTTAGGGATAATAAGTGTGGGAAATGCCGGTCTCTATCCCTAAATTTCCCACTGGGTCTTAGAACTATAGCTTCTTGAAATACCCCGTCCTCTACTAGGTGCGCAGACTCTCTAGAAGATTCTTACGATCCGCATGAAGGCGTTGGCTTTCGCGTGACTCTTAAATATGTTCCTATACATGCAGTCAGCCACTAGTGGTACTTGCAGACCAAATTTATTACTTTGCCTTTGACTATACAGCGTAGAGAGAGTTTTCACAGGCTGCCTCGTTATTCCACCCCTTTTGCGCAGCCTGTATCACGTGTAGTCCCCAGCTTATCTGCTTTATCTAGTGCTCGGTACTGTTTTCAGGACGGCGATGACTACTAGTACTGTTAAGTGGCTAGGTATTTTCGATCTGGTGAATCTAGCCAAAGGGGCTGTGTTTCTCCATCTTTGGCCTAACACTACTTTAAGACAGACGATGTAATACAGCGCTCGTGCAAGATGATCTTGCCCTGGAAAACAGCAATATTGACCAGCGTTGAGCTTCCACTGCCTCTTATTACTTAATGACCCCTGATGATATCTGCCGCCTTCTCCGCCACTGCGTACACTGAGGACATGATATTACCGCGCGGGATTAGTGGGAAAATACTGGCGTCCACGATGCGCAGATTCTCCGTGCCATACACGATCAAGTGTGAATTCACAACACCGCCCTTCTCTCGAGGCAACATTGCAGCCGTGCCGCATTGGTGATATGCGCTCGTTGCAGTATCAAGTGTATATTTCTTAGCCCCTTCTAAGTCCTGTACGTTGAAGGCGTCCGGATGGTTACGTTTCCCGTCCGGCTTGAAATACTTGGCTAAGGGCTCGGTTGGGCGCAGTCTGGTATCGAGGTCCCGCACGTGGCGGGCAAAGATCTCTAGGTCGGCTGGGTGCGAGAAATAGCGTGGGTCGATTGTGGGCGGTACATTGGGGTCCGACGAGGTTATATGGCTGCATCCTCGGGAAAAGGGGTGAGACTGGATACAGCCAAGACTGGCAAAGTTCTCGGGATGGAACTTCGAGCCAACGAAGCTACTCCCGCCCTCGTGTAGGTTCGCTTGCGCGAGAAACATCAGCCAGGCGCCGGACGTTGCGTCGGGCTTCTCGAGAATGCCACGGATGATGTCGAATTGTTCTTGCTCCTCAGGGCGATGGGGCTTGCCCACAGCGGTCTTGAGAACCTCAACGGCGTCTTGGGTAGGCATGAAAGCGTGTGACTGCATGCCTCCCATAGTGAAAGGGCCGGCCTTGTGTTCAAAATAGAGTTTCTGCGCGGCACCCATAGCCTCCGGCTCCTGACGAAGTAGTGGGTCGCCAGTCACGACACCATCAATGACCTCGTAGCTCAAGCCAGTCATAAGGTGGTCTTGGAGGTTTTCCCCCACACCTGGAAGATCGACCACAACAGGAATGCCATGCTGTTTCAAGATGTTCTTGCCGCCAACGCCCGAACATTCAAGGAGCTTAGGAGTGTTGAATACGCCAGCGGCAAGAATGATTTCCTTCCCGGCCTTGAACTCTTGGGATTTTCCATCGACTAAGACTTGGACACCTGTTGCCTTAACGGCATCAGAAGCAGCGCCGGTGAAAAGAATCTTCAGGACTTGAGCCTCAGTTACGATTCTAACATTGGGCTTCTGCTGGATGTCGAACGCATTACCTGCGTAGCTTCGAATCTTGGACTCCGGGTCCACGGTAGCTGCGTTACTGTATGCACCAAGCGAGTTGCCAGAAAATGGATCTATTCAATTTCAGCAGGAGTTCCTGGGCCTCAGATGTTGCGGCTGAGTGGGATCGTGTGTAATATACCTCCAGTTGTGGTGCTGTTCAAAGTACGGAAAGCATCTATCCACGCCTTGGCCAAGGGGTTCTGCAGAACGCCGGGAAAGGACACCTTGATAGGGCCCGAGGTGCCTCTGAAGTCCTCGTTTATCCAGTCGATTCCAAGGTGATCACGAGTCTCCTTGTCCGGTGGGGGGATCAGGGTGTAGAACTTTCTGAAAAAGGGTACAAGCCCTGCCCAATCCCAGCCTGGGTTGCCTAGTTGAGCCCATGCATCCAGCTCCGCCTGTGACGGGGCGATGAAGGCCTGGCCATTGATGGCAGAGGAACCCCCCAAGGCCTTTCCCTGAGGTGCACCGATGGTACGTCCTTTGAGACCCTGCTGGGCGACCGACTTATACTTCCAGTCGGCATCCGAGCCCATAAGGGTCGTGAAAAAGGCAGGCACATTGACCCGAGGATCAGCACTGAGGTCTTTGCCAGCCTCCAGGACCAAGACCTGCACGTTGGGGTCCTCAGCGAGGCGGCTAGCGACGACGAGACCCGAAGTGCCACCACCAATAATGATGTAGTCAGGTGAAGCAGGGGCAGCCATGGTGTTGTCAAGGTCTGCAGTCTCCGTATGCTGATGGTATGGATCAGAATCCCATGAGATCCAAGTAGGAGGTGGGATTCAAGAACGAACTTGACTGGCTAGAATGTAGGAGAGAAGAGGGTTTAGATGGCTTGGAGATGGGTTGGAAAAGGCTTGTCTTTATAAGGTGATCGTAAGGAGATTCGGGGTGTGTGTTGACGTGACACTCCAAGTGTGGCTTCAGACAATGAGGTAGAGGTACGTAGATAGGAGGAAAGGGTACATGATGCTTCCGATAGCGACACCCACGCTAAGGCAATGTCTTGGGTTTCTCATGGTGGTCCCACGTCGATCTTCGGATTAGAGCGCAAAAGGTTGTTCGTCTACAGGTTGCCGTCTTTGCGCCTTCTTCCCTGCAACTACTCAGGCTGTCAGGGTAACGCCGACCCAACACGGTGGAAGGATTCATCCCATGTCACAGTCACTTCGGACGGTGTTACTACTGCGGCTGAACGAGATCTCCACTTTTATCCGACCTCCACAGCGAATCTCGGCGCTCATCCTGTGGAACCATTGAGCCAACAGTTACATTCGAGGAATCTTTCAGAACCAACTGTTGCATGTAAGCCAGTTTTGGGGACCAACAGTCTCCTTCACACTATCCGAGCTGCCAGCCCAACAAAAGCCAACTCTTCAATGTAACTTGGGCTAGTGCTAGGATGAGCGCTGACCTTGGAAGGCATCGATCCCGTGGAATCTGAGCGAAGCCAGCTTGTATCTACCTAGGTGTGGACTGGACTCGGACTTCATGAAGCCTTTGTTTCTCCACACTGGGCAGCAAATATTAAGTGTACTGCTAGTATTAAATACCTAGTAATTAATAAGCTTATTCAACCCACCTACACTAGCAATTAACTCACACTCACAATAATACTCCCTAAGGCTAATATACTAATATTTAATTTCCTTAACTTACTATATAAAAGATATAATAAATAATTAAACTATTTATATAAAGAATAAATAAATATATATTAATAGTTTATTAAAAATCTTAATACTTAATAATTTATTAAATTAATTATAATTTTAATTATATTATATTTTTTTTATATTATATAATTATTTATTTTTTTAATTTAAAGTTTATATATAAAGTTTTAATAACTTTATATATATTTTTATAATCTTTTATAAAAACTTTAAAAAAGTTTTATTATATTTTTATATTATTTAAAAATTAATAATTATTAATAATAAAATTATAAATTTAAAAGAATAAATTTACTATATTTTTATTTTATTTTTATAAATTATTTTAAAACTTTTTTAAATATTTTAATATTTTATTATAAAATTTTAAAACTAATATATTATAATTTCTTTTAATTCTTTTAAAATTAATAATTATATATTTAAATAAAATTATAATATTTATTTAAAATCTTTTATATTATATTATTTTTATATTATATAATTATTTATTTATTTTAAATATAAAATTAAAAATTTATAATTATAATTTTTAATTAATATTTATTTAATTATTTTATTATATTATAATTTAATTTAATTTTATTTAAAAAATTAAATTTTTAATAAATAATATTATAAATATAATAAATTATAATTTTATTATAAATAATTTTATATAAATAATTTAATTAAATTAATTTTTAAAACTTATATTATATTTTATTTTTTAAAACTTTATTTATTTATTTTTAATTAAATAATAAAATTAAAAAATATAAATAATTTATATAATTATTTATTTTTAATTTATATATAAAGTTTTTATAATTTTATTTATATTAAAATAACTTTTTTATAAAAACTTTAAATTATTTTTATTATTAAAATTATAAATTAAATATTTATAAAATTAATTAATAAATTTATATATTTTATTTATTTTATTAATTTAAATAACTTTATATTTTTATAATATAAAATTATAACTTTTATTATTATTATTATTATTATTATTATTATTATTATTATTATTATTATTATTATTATATTTTTAAAATATTAAATTTTAAATACTTATTATTATATAAAAATATTATATTTATTTTTAAATATATATAGAATAAAAGTAAAATTATAAACTAATACTATAGTTAAGTATAATATATATATATATATATAAAGAGAGATAATGTCTCTTATTTCCTAGATAGTCTAATTAGAGACTATTTGTATAGGCACCCTGCTAGCTAGTCTCCTTAGTGGCCGGCTGGCCTATAGCCCCTAATATAGAGCTAACATCTACTCACCCAGCAATTATATCTACTCACCTAGTTCCCACCAACCACTTACCTAGTACCAATTTTTCTAAGCAACTCCCTTACATTTATAAGTACCTTTTGAGTTAGCACCAAGGAACCCTATGGCACGATTTCCTTTTCTAATTTTCAATACTTTCAGTACAAGCCCCTTCTGCACCCCTTCTGCACCCCTTCTGGGACCCTTCGCCTTCACCTTCTAGGACCCTTCGCCTTTACCTTCTAGGCCTTCTAGGCTGCACGTATTTAGGTACTAACTGAGTATTTAGATGCTAACTAAACGCTAGAAGGCTAGAAGTCTAAAGTGCTAGAGGGCTAGAAGGGGTGTTAGAAGGCCAGAAAGAGTGTAGTCTTCACCTTTACCTTCTTAGCTTCTAGCCTTCTGGTGTTTAGTTAGTATTTAAATACTTAGTTAGTACCTAAATATATGCAGCCTAGAAGGCCTAGAAGGGGTGCTAGAAGGGGTGCTAGAAGGGGTGCTAAAAGGGGTTTAGAAGGGGCTTATACTGAAAGTATTGAAAATTTAAAAAAATTTAGTTAGGTATATAGTTTTGTATGGGCCCTATATGTAAATTCTTATATTAGGTGAGTAGTCGAAAAAAACTAGGTAAATAGATATAATTACTAGGTGAGTAGACGTTAGCTTAGTGTTGTATAGTACCCTTACCGTGCTGTAGCAACTAATTATAACTAAGTAAACTTAAACTTAGCCGTGGTTTCTCTGTCCTAACTCCTTAGTGCTGCCTACTTGTAAGTAGTTTAATTCACAGTTCCATACTTTCAGTAAGGTCCCAGTGACAAGCAATCCACGTCCTAATTTGCGTGCTGATTCTCACATTGCTGCTAATGCGGTTCCTAAGATATCTCTCCACCCCCCATTTCAATGTGGGCAGCGAGTTCTCTTTTCGGCGACAGGGACACTCACATGTGCCTCGTCATCATTTCCGGAAGATTGCAGAGTGCTGCTTACAGCCCGTCTAGTCAAAAAGGAAGCAGTTTGACCAATTTGGCGGTAGCCAGATTGATTGCAAACCGTTATATCGCTAGTACTCATTTTCTACGCTGTCTCCCAGCCTGTGCATGCAAGTACTTGAGTGCCTAGGTAGGTTGCCAGCTCATCGTGCCCAGATCCCTGGTTACTAAACTCATGTGCCCAATGATGTCAACCGTCGATCCCCACATCGGCACCGGCAAGTACCCGTGGGTTCGCTCTCGCTTTGAGGAACCCACTGCTGGCGCAGTGGGTGCCAAAACCCCCGCACGGCTAAAACCTCTGTATACTTTTTGGTGTGATTTTAGCAGACTCTAATTCCAAAAAGCTAGATTTCAATTCAACTCAAAATAAAAACAGCTAAAAATTTGAATTTCTTAATTTTAAAGTTAAATAACTTAAAATAGTATAGATTAATCTTTAGAACCTAGTGATTTTAAAACTTCTCTTCTTTTTTAATTTGGAGTAAAATTGAAAGAGTTGAATTGATTTGAAGTCAAGAGTTTTTCTAAAATCGCTAAAATTACACTAAAATTTTGGCAGGTGTGTGTGGGAGTTTTGGCCGTGCGGGGGTTTTGGCACCCACTGCGCCAGCAGTGGGTTCCTCAAAGCGAGAGCGAACCCACGGGTAGTACTCCATGTACAGGTATGTGGTAAGCCGAACCCTCCACCTGGGCACTCCGACCTCACATGTGCAAGAACACGAGCGACTCAGCACATGGGCACAGAGTAACAACTCGCCGCGCCTCTCCTCAAATCTCACCCAAACTCACCTTCACAATGACACCAAAGGTCCCAGGCGATCCAGCAATACTTGAACCCCTAGATAGGCTCGCAGACCCCTCGAAGAGGTCCACCGTCATATTCCTCCACGGACTTGGCGATGACGGCCATGGAACCGGATACGGGCTCGCTCAGCAGTTTCAGCGATACCAAAAGCTGCGCTGCACGAGATGGGTCTTGCCTACTGCGCCCATCGACCCACAGGTCGGGCAGCGGTGCTGGTACAAGCCACATAGCCTCCCTTCCGCGCTCAAACCGCGCGTGCCGGACCGGGACGACGATGTTGCCGGTTTCGACGTGTCGGACGACGAGGACGATGAGGGCCTCCTGAGGACCGTGGCCTATATTGATGAGCTCGTCAAGGCCGAGGTGGATCGGGGCATTGAACCCGGCAAGATCGCGGTCGGTGGGTTTAGTCAGGGATGTGCGGTGTCCATGGTTTGGGGTTTGAAGGGCCAGTGGAAAGACAAGGTCGCGGGCGTGTTTGGGCTGAGCGGCTATTTGCCGAATATCAAGGCGGTGTGCGAGGCTGGGAAGGCATCAGACGGAACCGGAAAGCACGCGCGAAAGTGGTTTTTCGGCCACGGCATGGGTGACGCGCTCGTCTCGGTCAACTTGTTCGCGGAAGGGCAAAAGCGGCTGCAACAGTACGTAAAGGAAGAGAGCATCGAGGGTCATATTTATCAAGACCTGGGCCACGACGTTGGGACATCTGAGGTTCGTGATCTCTGGCTCTGGTTCAAGTCCGTCTTGAACGACGACAGCTAGACGCCGCCACAAAACCTGCGCGGGCAGTGTATCATCATGAGCATCGCAGCACTTGAGCCATTTGACCAAACTAGGCTGGTCTTCTAAACAACCCCCCCTGAATCAGAGGATTACTCTTTCGCCTCCCGAACAAAGTCCCACAATTTCGCATCAGGCTATGTCCTACTCGTATCAAACGCGGTTCCTGCAGTTACCCACCGCCCAAGACTTTTAGCGTTTCTTCAAGTCGGCTTCTCGGAAGGCGTCCAGAATTTTGTTGCCCTCTTCAATACCGTCAGGATCCATCGGCAAGCCATGAGAGGCTTGAAAATTTGGTCGGTTGACCCAAGACTCCTTGGGTATCTGGTAATTGGAATTGGAGGAGCCACCCTGATCTGATCCTGCGGCACTTGGTGCTGTTGATGACTTGGAGTCTCCAGGGCGGGAGCCAGAATCGGAACCAGAACCGGAGCCTTTGGTTTCGGAGGCTGAGGATGATGACATGTTCGGCGATATGAAGTTTGTGAGCAGAATGTTTTGACCAGCACTTGAGGGCTTGATGCATACGGCACTGCGTATTGCGGTTTCTCTTTCTTGATGCGTGAAAGTATAGAAGAACCCCAATCCTACAGCAACATCCTAAGTCTTAAGCAGAGTTTTATATAATCCATGGATACTGAGGCAAGTTACGGTTAGCATGGAATCACCTTTGAGTCACTGAACCTGCGTTTGTCGGAAAACGTCAACTGGTGAGATCTGTCACAAAATGTACAAACTAGGCCCGACGATGCTGTATCTGTTCTATTTGTCACTACGTGGGAACAGCGGTTTAGGATAGCCATCATCCTAAGACTTCATTAGTAAATTGATTTTGACTAATAAGACTTGGGCAATCAATCGTGCGCAGCGTAGGCACCATTTCCATCATATTATCTGCAGGTGCACTTGAAGAAACATTTCAACAATTCATTTAAGATTTGGAAAAGAGCTTGTTATATACAAGGACCTTAGAGTCATTTTCTTCTCGCCTTTAGTAGCTAACTGTAATATGTACCTTGCTTTTTAGCGCACAAAATTGAGAGATTGAATTAGCATCCCATGGAATAGCACCAATGATGTCTATCTACCATAAGAATTAACAAGTCCCTTTAATACCGGCGTCCTGCTTACGTTATTAGCGTCGTGCTCGCGCATTAGAACCCTCACTATTGTATGTGACTGCCTCCTTACAGCAGCTTGCTGTGTCATGTGCGGGAGCTCTACAAATCTGAAATTCCTTGATATTAGTCTATGCTAAGGCGCCTCAGGCGTCAAGCGAACTTAGAAGGGGAGATCTGGTCTAGCAATATATAGGTAAAGCTGAAATCTGACGGACTGTTTATTTCAAGCAATTTCTAGATTTTAGTATTATCTCGCAGGTCACGGGTGGGTAGACGGACTAGCTATGGCGTGGATAGTCTATAAAAAATTGGTCAATTTCAAAAAGTTAGCTTCAGAATTGCTACCAAGAATAGTTTTCAAGCACAATGTCAAGTCTTCCCGGGGGTTCTTTTGGACTTGATCTTCTTATCTCTAATTTTCCTCTTCTGTTCCACGACACAGACTCGATTGACGACACAACCTACAAAACACAGCCCAGACATAACTTCGTGACTGTTCTACCTTTATCGCGACTTGGGCATTTCTGGAAGCCCTAAAATTTCACTACCACTAGTTTCCAAGAACTAAACACCGCCAGTCCTTACCACCTAAGCTGCTGAAATGAGTGTCGATGGTGAGGACTTCGGACCCATAATAGATTGCCATCGATCTCCGAACCAATTCGGTGGTGCAACTAAAACCTCCATCCAATTGAAGTGCTATTGCCTTGGCAACGGCACGTGCTTGTGCTTTAACACCCTCGAAGAAAGTTCTCGTGATGAAATGCCACTTGGGGTCATCATGGGGCGCGAGATAGAAGACCAGAGCAATTCGTTTGCCTCCGACGACAACATTCACGGCATTGGAAATTTTCAACTACCAGACACCATCAGCGATGAGACCAATTCAAGCAACAGCTGGGAGACCAGTTCAAGCACCATCGAGGAGGACTTTTCAGTCAACAACGAGGAGAATATTTCAATTAGCAGCGAGAATATCGATTCGAATACCGACGCGGAGGGCAACTCAACGGCCACACAAAACATTCCTGGCATTGGGAGGTTCCAAATAGAAGAAACCAGAAGCGACGGTTATAAGTGCGGCATGTACGCTCTCGAGATCAGTACCAACAAACAGTTGGCGGGCCGCACATTGATGCCGGCAGTCTTCGACGACATCTTCAGGGGCCCGATCATGCGAGCCTTCAACCGGCAAAGGGGGTATCGAAACAGAAACGATTTCCACGACGAGCAGCTCGCCTACATCCTGCAAATTTGGGGCCGCCAAGAACGCTACGGCAAGTTGCAGCTCGGCGTGATCCTTGAGGGCGGTTCGTGTTACATTTTAGGAGCCGAAGACAAGATGATTTTTGTGGACACGGCGGCGATCATGGAGACCGAGCTCCATCTTGGCTTCACAACCATCTGGGTCCACAACGACGATATAATGCGTCGCCAGGGTGCAGCAATCAACCACTACTCCGGCATCACGTTAATTGATACGGAAAAGGAGCAGGATGGCACTAGAAGAAATGAGGCAGAGAAGCAGGAAGCAGTACCGGAGTGCAATGAGCCCCAGAGGAAGAAACGGAAGTTATGGCATGGAAATCAAAGCATAACCACTTAATAGATAGAGGGATGTTTTTCTATAAGAAATGCAACGGGAGGCACGACTATATTAACATAAATAAACTCTGAGTTGTTATTTAAAGATACCTAAGTGTGTTGTCTCGCTGAATTCGCGTACCCGGTAGCGTAGCCGTGTGGTGAAACTTGATGTTCTAGAAAGCATGTTGACGGCAAGAATGAGCGCTCCTTGATAGTATATCTAACGGTATTTTCTTTCCTTTTGTTTGACCGCTTTCTTTAATGTTACACGTAGAATGTCTGACTGAGGCAGGAAGTCAGTGGCCGTTGCCGTAGGGGGGGGATAGCTGGAAGTGGTCCTTCGACCCAGCCCCTGATCTTTGAGAGCGCCTCACGGAAACTCGCATTTGGGCCCGCTTCTCCCACGCGTGGCTGATGGTTTCGTTGTGCAGGGCTGCTTTGGTACGGAGTACTGGGTGGGCGAGATTGATCCTCCAGGAGCCAAGGGTGATCATCTTAGAGGAGGCCAAGGGGCCAGCCCAAAATAACACGGATGCCAGGGCGATAACAGGCAATAACAGACAATAACACAGCCCAACCCCTCTATCGATCGCGTTTGCAGAGCATCATTTCGTATTTGGCTCTCTCCCCGACAAGGTCTAGCATCCAACTGGGAGACTTGCGTGTGTCAACCCTGCCCCAGAGACCAGACAAGTCAGTTTGGAGAAGGCGAGCAGCTCGCACGTTTCACAGCAACGAAGTCGATGCTTGGCTTACGGCCCAGGTTGAAGGCCCGGCCGTCGCTGGTGGAGCTGCTGGTGCGCTCTAACAGAGGCGCGGCGGACCCCACACCAACCGCTGTTAGCGGTGACAAGCGAGGGAGCACTCGAGCGGCCCCCTCAACTACATCACCACTGCAATTGCCAGCCGAGCTCGACCTTGACCAGGAGGTCCAGATAGCTTCCCAGTTGCCTCTACCAGACACTCCCTCAACGCCAATCCTGCCGCCGCGCTCCACACACTCCACGCCATTCTCACCCTCGCCCTCACCCGCCACACCCTCCACACCTGCCACCATACACCGAGTCCCTACCATCGCGCTGCAAGAGTCCACACCGCCAGCTAAGCAGAATCCCAAACACTCGGTCACGCCGCCCACCATGCCTCCGGTAAGCAAGCTGCCCGCCACTCTGGAATTCGCTCAGGTGCAGCGATACCCGCCCTCCGCGCCGCACGAGCTGACCAGAGCTGCCTCCTCGTCCAGAAAGCCCAACAAGATGGCGCCAAGGACGGTGAATATTCTGGTAAGACCCCTCGAAGCTGTCCTGCAGTGTTGCGTCGTGCTGTCTCGTGCTGACGTGCCGTCCTGCAGGCAAGATTTACTCCATCTCAGGGTACGTAACGTCACCCACAGACCCAGCTGCGTCACCGCGACTCCTCCCTTGCGAGCCCGACCGCTAACACGATGGACAATGCAGGCCCGTCGTGGTCGCCGAAGACATGATTGGGGTTGCCATGTACGAGCTGGTATGACACAACCGGACGGCGGCTGGGTGCCCAAGGCAGTAGGCTTACAGGACACAGGTGAAAGTCGGCCACGACCAACTAGTGGGAGAAGTCATCCGAATCAACGGCGACCAGGCCACCATTCAGGTCTATGAGGAGACAGGTTCGACGCCCACGATCCGGCTGCCTGCATCGCTACGCATAGAATAACTGACACAGGGGAGAAAACAGCCGGTGTGACGGTTGGCGACCCCGTCCTGCGGACTGGAAAGCCGCTCTCCGTCGAGCTTGGCCCCGGTCTGCTCAACAACATTTATGATGGTATCCAAAGACCCCTCGAGAAGATCGCCGGCGCCGCCCAGAGCATCTACATCCCCCGCGGCGTTGCTGTGCCCGCCCTCGACCGTACCAAGAAGTGGGAGTTCGAGCCCCAGATGAAGGTCGGCGATCACATCGCAGGCGGTGATATCTGGGGTATCGTCAACGAGAACTCGTTCATCTCCAAGCACAAGATCATCTTCCCCCCACGCGGTCGCGGAACCATCACCAAGATCGTATCAAAGGGCGAGTACACCGTCGACGAGAAGATCCTCGAGGTCGAGTTCGACGGGAAGAAGACCGAGTACGGCATGATGCAGACATGGCCCGTCCGTGTCCCTCGTCCCACCACCGAGAAGAAGTCCTCCGATGGGCCTTTCATCGTCGGCCAGCGTGTGCTCGATGCCCTCTTCCCCTCGGTCCAGGGTGGTACCGTTGCTATCCCAGGTGCCTTCGGGTGTGGCAAGACTGTCATTTCGCAATCGGTTTCCAAGTTCTCCAACTCCGATGTGATTGTATATGTTGGTTGTGTAAGTATTACTCCGACCCTTTTGTGGTATTCATCTGTTGCATTTCCGGAATGAGCTCAGTGCATTTCCAGACTTGGTAGCAGCCAGCTGACAAGTCGTAGGGTGAGCGAGGCAACGAAATGGCCGAGGTCTTGAAGGATTTCCCCGAGCTGTCCATCGAGGTCGAAGGCCGCAAGGAGCCCATCATGAAGCGTACGACCTTGATTGCAAACACATCCAACATGCCTGTCGCCGCTCGTGAGGCTTCCATCTACACTGGTATCACGGTTGCCGAGTATTTCCGTGACCAGGGTATGAACGTCGCCATGATGGCCGACTCCTCGTCCCGTTGGGCAGAGGCTCTTCGTGAAATCTCTGGTCGTCTGGGAGAAATGCCCGCTGACCAAGGTTTCCCCGCCTACCTCAGTGCCAAGCTGGCTTCCTTCTACGAGCGTGCCGGCAAGGTTCAGTCCCTTGGATCGCCCGAGCGTCTGGGCTCTGTCTCCATCGTGGGTGCCGTCTCACCGCCCGGTGGTGACTTCTCCGACCCCGTGACATCTTCGACCCTCGGTATTGTACAGGTGTTCTGGGGTCTCGATAAGAAGCTGGCGCAGCGGAAGCACTTCCCGTCCATCAACACTTCCCTATCGTACTCCAAGTACACCAATGTGCTGGACAAGTGGTATGAGAAGAACTACCCGGACTTCCCCCGGCTGCGCGACCGTATCAAGCAGCTGCTGTCCGACTCGGAAGAACTGGACCAAGTCGTCCAGCTGGTCGGCAAGTCTGCGCTTTCTGACCCGGACAAGATCACCCTGGATATCGCCACGCTCCTGAAGGAGGACTTCCTGCAGCAGAACGGATACTCGGATTACGACCAGTTCTGCCCTATCTGGAAGACCGAGTGGATGATGAAGCTCATGATCGGCTTCCACGACGAGGCCCAGAAGGCGATCGCCCAGGGCCAGAGCTGGGCCAAGGTCAAGGAGGCCACGCAGGACCTGCAGGCCGAGCTGAGGAGTCTGAAGTTCGAGCTGCCTACTGACGGCGAGGATGTTGTCGGCAAGAAGGTAAGCCCAATCTCAAAACCCAGCACATTTGTATCTCGCCCGTGCTTGACGAATACTGATTTTCCTGTCTGTGCAGTACGAGGGTATACAGCAAGACCTGCTCGACAAGTTCGCGTCTGTGATGGATGACTAAACGGTCCTCAACCAAAGCGACTGGCCTGTGTACAGTTCTTGTGTGACGAGCAGGTGGCAAAGAAGAAGAAGAATCAGCGTAGATAAGTGATGTCGAAGAGGAAAGTCGCCAAGATGGGGTCGTCATTCTTGCATGCATGGTTCCGTCCCTGGTACGAGCATAGGTACACGTTGGGGGTGGCGGCTTCTCATATATAGTCAAATCGAATGCATACATCTTTTAGCACTTGGCCCGCGTCTCGTTCACACCTGTCGTTCTTGACCTTGGGCTGAGCTTGTGTGAGGTGATATCAGGCCATGTCGTGCCTCCGAACCTCGGAGTCAAAGTACAATTGCTCTGATGACAGACAGATGGTGGGTGCTACACATGCAAGGCAGAAATAGAAGTTTTTTTGACAACATCCCAACCCTGGAGCCCTTAATCGGGACTCACGATCTAGAGTACTCGTATAGAATAATACATGGAGCAATTCCTTATTGATTTACACTATGCTAATACATTTATTGTTCTTCTCATTTCCTTCATGATGGGTCATTATCATTATACAATACTGACGCACCGTTCCCCGCCCATTCCAAGTTTTGGCCGCATTTTGAGCTGCCCTTTCGAGTTTGCAACGGTGCTCGTTCGCCCCAACATGTCCAGAGCTCTAGGGCCAGGGTTGTAGTGATCCTCCGGTATGTACAGCCCCGAAACACTTGGTTTCACTTTCGACGCTCTATCCTATGTTCCTTATTCGCATAGCGTTGTACAAGATGCGTCTCTAAGGCGGTGCGTGGTTGTCCGTGCTTCCCGAGATATTTTACGTCCTTGACCTGAGGACGCGCCTGCTGGGCCATTCCAGCATTTGTACGATTCGAGACGATTTGTAAAATGACTGCGTGGGCTCTTTGGTGGCGTCACTGGGTGATTGGCGGGTCTTCTTTGCAATGTCTCACCACCGTCGACAGAGCGAGACACCGGGACCGTTCCTCCTTGCAGGCTTCGTCTCATCCTCCGCGCCACCTTCTTATTCAAGTAGTCACCAACTCTTAACACGCCTTGTTCTTGAGCGGGGTCACAGGCTCCCCAAGGCTCCGCAGCTTGTTGATAACATTCAACGACAACTCCTCCAGCTTCAGTGCTGATGGCGAAGGGGAGAGGGGAGGCTCGCAGTCGCTCGATGCCGCGGTCTCGTTCTTGCTGTGGGCGGGACAGTGATTAGTCTTGGACGCTTTGAGTAAGCAACCAGGAAGCAAACCAGACGAGGGGGGGAGGCGGGCGAGATTGGAGGGTGGAGGGCGTCTCACAGTGGCGGGTCGTTTTCGTCGCCCTTCTCAGGGATTGGCGTGATCAAGTCACCGTTAACGGTGGTGCCGCTCCACCGGGGGGATGAAGACACAGGGCTGTCCCAGTTCGACCAGTCGCTGTCGTCGAACGAGTCGACGCTGAGGGGGGTCCATGAAAAGTGCTTCGTCCGCTTGGAGTTGGTCCGTCTAGGACGTCCCAGGTTGGCCGTGTCCGATTCCTTCAAGGGGTCCGTGAATCTCGAGGTCGGGGTGGGAGTCAGGTCGCTGAATGTGCTGCTCAGGCGAGGACGCGCGGAGGTGACGGACGCTCGGATCGTGTCACCGTCCTTGTCGCCGTCACTCATCCTGTTGGAACCTCTGCGCTGGATCCCTCCGCCGTTGATGGGCTCGTCCCCAACAGCGACCTGGCGTAGATCATCCACGAAAGTCCACAGGCCAGCCTTGAAGTCCTCCGCCATCTGCTTCACGCCGTTGTTGGAATTAGGGCTCGCGGAGCGAGGCTGCCAAGAGGAGCGCTTGTTCAGTTGAGCCACGGTGATTGGTGAAGAGCGGCCGAGGTGTTGGAGGTGAGGTTCGGAGTTCTTGACTGGCGTCTTATGGGGGCCTAGAGGGTCGTCAAGGTCGAGTAGATGGAATTCCTGCGGCTTCGTGGGAGAAAGGAGCGACAGAGCCCGAGTATGCCCGCCACGGATGACGCGTCGTCTCCCCGAGTTGGGCGTGCCCTCCTTGCTGAGCTGCTGGTTCATCATCATGGTCCTCCTGCGGTCCAGCTCGATACTCCGCCGGGTGGCCTCGACATCATCAGCAGCGGGAGAGTTGTGGACGGACTGGGCCGGCCGCAACGGTTCCCCATTGACCATGGCGTTGCGTTTTCTGACCGAGTCGAAGGCGCCCCACTGCTTCTTGAGTCGTGTCAATTCCGCCTCTGCATTTTTCAGCTCTTCGCGGATTTCCAACACACGCCTCTCCTGAGCAGCAATGGCATGGATGAAGTCATTGGCGTCTGTTGGGGACCGAACAACAGGAGTGTCCCTCGGGGTTGGGGGGAAGGACGGGGCGTTGGTGTTGATGGGCGTTGGACGTGACGGGTAGTTTGATGGCGGTGCGATTGGCAAGGTCAATGAGAGTCTGTTTGAGTTCCGAGAGGTGGTGGACAGGGAGCGTGTAGATCGCGCGCCGAATGAGGATGCGGGTGACCACAGGGCATCATCTGCTGGCGGCGGCGGCGGCGGCATCGTTTCTGGTACCGAAGCCCTCGAGCTCTGTCTCTTGTGGCCGGACAGAGTTCTGGAGTGAACGACTCGGTTGGGCGTCATGTCGTCCATGTTGGCCCGTGACACGCGACGGACAGTGGCCCAAGACCTCTTAAGAGGCAGCTGGCAGAGAGTGTGGGCTGAAGAGGAGGGTGACACGTGCGGGATGGGGCGGGCTCTGCGCCTCCTGGTGGTGATAATCTTAACCAAATGACTGGACGGAGCGCGATGAGGGCGCCGGTGGGCGTTGCCTATGCGTTGCCTGTGGACAAAAGCCTTGTACTCAATACGGCTCAAGCGCTGGTCGTGCAAAAGAGCGTGGGAAGCGGCAGTCAGAAAGCAAATTGCAAACAGAGGAGCGGTCATGGGCAAGAATTGAAGGTTTGTTCCAGACTCAGGGGCACCGGGTTGGCCAGGTCAATCCCCAGCCAAGCCGCAACCATTGGGTGGTGGTGTCGCCTCGCCTGACCCTTGTTCCTGAAGCCCCGGGGGCTAGGCAGCTTGAGCCAGGGAAATCTCCCGGGCTGCAGAGTGGAAGCGGTAAGGCCAGTCAACCGGGCAGCCGGGCTGGCGAGGGGTCGTCGTTGAGCTGTGTGCCTGTGGTAATGCCTGGGAAATCCGTGGACGCTGCTCGGGCTGTCGGGGTGAGCGTGGAAGCATGGGGGGGTATATGAGCTCGACCGGCTTCCAATAACGTGGCAATCTCCGGCAGGCCTGTCTGTGGCCTGTCTGTCGAGGGCTCGAGGGCTCGAGGCTGCCCGCGCTGTCAGCGGGCCGTCTGTTTTGGCTTTGGCGTTGGCCTGACTGCGAGACTGCCTGACCAGCCCCAAGGTTCGAAATGAAGGACAGTGGATGGGCGGGCAAGGTGGGGTGGAGCCGACGATGCGGTAAAGGGGAGATGCGTGGGTATTACTGGGTAAGGGGTGGAGCAGGCCAGTTGACGTGCAGAATCGCGGTCGAGGTCGAGACAGACGGACGAATCGAGCGGGTGGAGAGGAGCAAGACGAGAAAGAAGGCTGTCCGTCCCCAACAGCTGGTTATAACTGCACGTGTGCTTTGTGTTTTGCACCGATCCCGAGAGGCCGCACGCATGATGGTGCGAGACTCATTTCCCTCCGTGTAAATGTTTGTGTCCAGCAGGACCAAGGACCCCTGCACTGATCTGAGGATCCACTTTTGCAAGTGTCAGGGCAACGGCGCTGGGGCCATCAAACAAAGCTCATCCGGCGACGGGGCCAAGTACCAAGCTGCAGTGTGCCGTCAACCAGACCAGAGGAACAAATATGCCGTGAATTACTACAAACTCCAACTCGATGATTTTTCAAATGGGAAGGCTATAACTTCAAGACTGCGATGAATAACACGGGGCTGTATAGGTGGGACCAAATTCAAGGCACAACGGCCACGAGCGACACCCGCCAAATTCAAGGCTGGATGGCAGGCGGTGCTGTTCCTTGCATCACATTACCGTGCCATACCTTGGAGGAATAACAACACATCATGGCGGAGCCCTTGTGGCTGATTTCCCCTATCTAGGTACTGAGTCATCTCGTGGCACGAACAAGCGGTCATCTATAAGAGCTTATAGTATATCAACCTTGGAAGTTTTATAAGTTCCCACACGAGGTTGGCATGGCACCTCCTGTGGTAGTAGATGGCAGGCTCCCCCTTCAGAAAGCCATTACATAGGAGAGGTATGAAGTCCTGTGAGCTTTGGGACAGAGGGGATCGGCCGTCGAACGGACGCCGGGGCAAACACGTCAACATGGGCGGGCGTCAATGCAAAGAAACATCCAACACGAACATGACCCCAAAAACACCGAACGATGCAGGGTTGCCCTCGAAGCTCTTTCCCTGTCACGCCCATGAAACTAAACCAGCGCCTTCCCCGCAGAAACGCAATCGAACAATTCGAACAGTTGAGTAGCTCTGAAGGGTTAGGGGTGTCTTATACTTCATACTCTGTAACAAAGTAACACGTGCCTTCGCGTTTCCCGAAATGGATCGCGCGGGCCAAGAGGTTCGCGCCAGGAAAGGTGGTCATCGAGTAAGCGCGATCATGCGCGGCTTCCGTTTCCGACGACGGTCAACTGCCCATTTTCTCCCTTTTACCGTCCCGTAGAAAAAAGAGCCGGGGAATGGGCTACCAACTTGATCCATTCACAACGCGACAACGAGACTGTGTTGTCGTTCTTCGAAGCGGGCATCAGACCCCAGCCTGCAGCCTGCAGCCCGCAGCCCACCTACCACCCCGCGGCCGACCGTGACGATCGATCGCTATGAACGATGATCGCGAAAGATGCCGTCGCCCAAGAGAGCAGCTGAAGAGGCTGCGCTTTCCGGCAAGGTTGAAAGCCAGGACACGCAACAAGTTATGGGCTTCTACCATCAAGAGTTCGGTGTCGGCGTCTGTAGCAGTTCTCCGTCCCAGCCCTTACCCGCAGACGAGTTGCTGGCAGAGGTGCTAGCCGACGCCCAGAAACACCCGAGACCACCAAAAGTCCATCAGCAGTTCGTTGGCAAGCCATCGTCGAAACAGCCTACAAATGCATCAAAAGAAGTGGAAGTGCAGACAAAATCGCGGGGTAGAGCCAAAAACCCCACCATGGTTGGTAGCTGCAAGGGGGCCCGGGCCAAGGGTGTAGCAACCCGACCAGGGGGTAGCGTATCCAGGGGGGCCAACGCGTCCAACAGTCGCGCTCCTGCTGATACTACCACTACTGGGCAACTTCAGCCTGCCCTTGGCTCACAAAGCGCTGGTAGACCTGTTCAACAGCGGCACGACGACGCTGGCACACGCCTGACTTCAAAGACGGGGCTTCTTCCTGGGGCAGTCAATCCAGCACAATTGACTGCACCCAACGATGATGCCAACAACCCGAATGACCCGACGTCACTGCCAGTCAAGCAGCCAAACCCACAAAGGCGCAACATGGACCCCTCTCAATCGCCGACCCAGTCGAACGATGGGCGCAGCTACGAGCAGTACATCTCTCGCGGGGACGATATGATCTCGACGGACCCCGTTGAGCAGCCCGAGCTGGACACACAACAGACATCCCATTCTGGCGATGGCGAGAGAACCCTGCAGGAAGATGACACTTGTGCTGTCAACTTTCGCAACATTGACGAGTACAGCGACAATCTCTCGCCTGATCGTTTCCCACGGAATCCTGAGACGCCAGCGACGCATAAGAACCCGTTTGCTGGAAGCAGGGCGCACTTGCTGCCTGCCTCACAGATGTTTGGCCAGACTCAAGTCTCGTCGGCCTACAAGGTGGCCAGCCCTACCTCCTCACGGCCATCACCTGATGTCTTCCACCCGCAAAACGCCATCTCCCCAAACATTTTCATCTCTTCGCCGTTGAAGAATCTGGGTACGGGTCAGCAGCAGCTCCAAGGCGCCGCCTCGAGCCCCCAACTTTCCATTCCCGATGATACCTCGCCACGCCACCACAGTGATGGAGTGGTTGATTTGACAGGCGCACCCGTTGATTCAACTCCTTTGCAGCCAACGCGCACCTTCCCGAGGGGCCTGGCAGAAGATTACGAGCCGTTGTACGCGTCTCAGCGACAGTTGGAGTCATCTCCCCAGCATGCTCCTGGGAATGAGTCGGAAAGCGATGCAAGCGAGGACGATGCAATACGCAGGCATTACCAGGTACACTCCAAGCGAACCAAGGTGGACAGAAAGCTCGCATCTATCAAGTGCGAGCGCCGATCTCCGTCCGAGGAAGCTGTAGTCCCTTCGACAAACACGAAGCGAGGCAACAATCAGAAGACAGACTCACAGCAGTACCGCGATCAATGCGAGGGCAGGGCCGGCGACTATTCTCAGACCACTGTGGAGGACTCACAAAACCGCCTTATCATTCCCTCTGGGGGAGACGACAGAGGGGACGCAGTAATTGATGATTCGCAGGGCGGCATGCCACCTCCATCCGAGCATGCTGCTCACATGTCAAGCAACGATGCTGTGGTATTAGCAACTTTGCCAAACACGGCCCGGAGCGCTATCGGGTCTCCTACTGACAATCCAGATGGCTCGCCCAGACCTCCGTCGAAATCAACGCCCGAATCACTGCTCAGAGCCAGTGCAACAGGAGAAGCTGGGCCAGATCCCGTCCCAGAAACGAGCCCTGTCATGCTACAACCAAGGCCTTTCGGCGAAATCGGTCCGTTCTCATCTGGCGGCGGTTCAAAACAAGAATCCTTTACTGCTCTCTTGCCCAGTAGCCATCCGACGAGCTCGCCGGAGAACCGTCACGCAGTCGATCCAACCTCATCAGGTGGCCGGGATATTTCAGGTTTAGAGGTCCACCCGCCGGCTATGCGCCAGGGTAGATCAGGGGTCGACGCCCCGAATGCCACATCTCGAGCAAGACGCAGGTGCTCGACTTCAAAGGGGTGTGTGGATCAAGACTTTTTCGAGGTGGCGGACACGAGCCCTGTTATCGGGTCTCGCCCAACCGTTCCGGCCTTGAATACTAGAGCAAAGCTCCGCTCTTCGCGCAACCAAGGTCACAACACGAGCCCGCCAGTTCCCGGCAGCTCAGGTTCTTCTCTGAGTGCGTTGACAGTGACGCCCAATGTCTCCAGCGAGACGACTCCTCTGACGGAGGACTCACCAGATGGAGCAGACAAGCGGCTCGGCATGACTGCTGAGCCTCATACATCATCCCCCACTGCCGCTAAGGTCGGCCGCAACAGAGGCAGAGTGGCGGCGGTCAAGCCAAAACCTGCCGTGGCTTCCTCACGGAGCCTTCGCACATCAACCAGGCGATCCGCAACATCATTCGCCCGTGGGGCTTCTGTGTCAACGGACGAGCTAGGAAGATCACCAGCGTCGTCAGCGTCAACAACTTTCGGACAGGCCGCGATGTTGTCCAGGCTCGGCCGAAGGTCGCTAAGAGAGACCCCAGTTTCTCGAGACTCCAGTCGTGCGGGCGGAGCAAACTTGTTTGCAGGAATGGCTTTTGCCGTCTCTTTTCAGGCCCAGCAGCGCGGTGAGACAGACAGTGACTACAACTCGAGAGCGGGCAAACAGATGTTGGTGGAAACCCAGATCAAGCAAGGGGGCGGAAGTATTCTGGAGAGTGGGTTTGATAAATTGTTTGAGGCCAGAGCAGTCAAGCACGCCGGAGTGGCTTCGTCGAGGCCTCGGCCAGACGAGGAGATCAAACTCACCGCCGCTGCGAGAGAGACTGGATTCACTGCTCTTATTGCGGACGGCCACTCACGAAAGGAGAAATACATGCAAGCGCTTGCCCTTGGCATCCCTTGTATCCACAAACGATGGATTACAAGGTGCATCGAGAAACAAAAATTGGTTGACTGGTCCGACTACCTTCTCTGCGCAGGCAATTCGACGTTCCTCGGAGACGCCATAAAGTCACGAACCATGGTCGTGTACGACGCGGCGTCGGCCAAGCTGAGCGAGGTGATCGAGACCCGATCACGGCTGTTACGTGGATCGCGGGTTCTTTTTGTGCTGCGGAAGCAAGACAAGAATGAAAAGGAGGCGTATGTCTTCCTCACACGTGTTCTTGGCGCATCTGTCTCTATTGTCTATACGATCAGCGAGGCTAGGAAGCAGCTCAAGGAGAGTGAGGATACTGGTCGCCCTTACGACTGGGTCTACCCCGATGAGAACATAGGTGGCGGCAATGCTCTCTTCACAGACAAGACGGGCTCGGCCTCCACGGCACCCGCTGCCATCAGGAAGCGGAAGCGGAAAAGCACCACCGACGCCTGGAGTCCGAAAAAGATCCGGACTTTGAGTGATGAACTTGTCATCCAGAGTCTCATACTTGGGAGGCTGATCGAGGAGGATGAAAACATTCGAGAAGAGTGAATATGGTACTTGTTCACCAGTGCATCACGTGGCTCGGTTCAGGTTTTCAAACTGAATGAGCCTTAGTTGGTAATGTTTACGCACGGACGGTGTATGATATGGTGATTTAGTGGAAAAGTGCTTGGTATAAGCAACCAAAGGACAGATGGGGTCTGGAGTTGGGAAGTGATGATTGTTATTTTGAGCAAAGGGGAAAAAAAGGAAAGCAGAACGGTTGCGGTGGTCTTAGTGGCCCAAACTACGTGTGTTCTGCTGACACGGATGCCTGGAGTGGCTTCCAGATTGGTATGTGCCCAAGTAACATACCTAGGTAATTACAATCAACATCTTGCTCTGCTTTGCAGGAAAATTTCAGTTCCCTACAACGAAATGTTTGTTCTGATTGATCTCCACCACAAGCTCTAACGACTGTCCACCGCGCGGCCACGGCATCTGTCTTCTTCAGTCTCCTATGGGTTAGCTTGCCGCGGAGAAACCTCATAGCATCATAGGGTAGCCTCCTATACGGGCAAGTTGCTAAAGAGTGACCTCGTAGCCTTCTCCAGGATATCCTCCTCTTGGGCAAAGAACCATTAGAACACTGACTACTGTATAAATTGCTATTCTTCGACGGCATAACATGCTATGAGTACCTCGAATGAAGAAATGACCAAGCGGATTGCCTCCTAGGAGTACCTGTCACTTGGTAGTCTAGGGGACGACTTCTGATCAATCAAGAAGGGAGTCAAACCAATGGGGCTCTGGTAAGACACTTGTTTCCTCTTCCGTTTTTGGAAATGTGGCAGTCATGCGGTCTTAGTGGAAATGATAATCCCAGGTGTCTGCCGCCGGTCGACGTCTATCCAGTAATCCTCCGTGCAGGTCCTTTTCTTACGCTTCCCTGGTGGTAGGACTTCTTGCAAGGAGCTCCTTGGAAACGAAGCTTGTAACTAGCCAACGAGGATGTATCAACCATAAGTGTGGTGTGGTCACCTTCTCATATTCCACAGTAATTACCCGCCTATATAGAACCTAGGCGTCCATGGCCCGCAGGGGGGTGGTAGGCTTATTCGTCAACCACGAGGAGTATCGTCTTTCCTCTCCCCTCCCGTCGCCTTTCAAAATGACAAAATGACAACCGGTTTTCCTTGGTAACGCCTGTAAGAGTCCTGTAGCCGCCGTCTATCGGTCGGACGGAAAGGCTTTTAGGGGGAGAATATATCGTCCCCCGCCCCTTTATGGGGGGCTGTCCCCACCGTGAAACGCCTTCGCCGGAATACATTGTGGAACAATTGGTGCCCTTGTTCCCCGTTCCCCCTTCCCTGCCAGGCCACCTCGGCTTCTTGGCTGCACAAGGAACGACGCATGAAGAAGCAAAACAAAAAAAAAGACACAAGAAAGGAAAGACCGAATCGAGATTCCTCGTTGTACGTGAACGGGCTAGGCCGTATCATAAAGAAAAAGGAGAGTCGTGGTTCTTCTGGCTTGGTGTTGTGTGTGTCATGAGGATTCGCGGCGCTTCAGGCTGATGCGTAGCCGCCGGGGTGATGTGGACGGAGAGGAAGAGGTCGAGGGCCGGGACGCCTCGCGCTCGCGTGCCTCCTGGTTCTTGTACCAGCGCATCTTGTCGGCGGAGATGCGGATGAACAGCTTCCTGGGCTGGTCTGTGACGTTGTGGCGGCTCGAGGGCCGGGGCGAGGTGACGCGGGCCATTGTGTGAGGAGGTTGGAGTGTTGGATCTGGCTGGTTGGTGTCTTTGGGATGGGAGGGTTGGCTCTGCGTAACCCCTTGCTGAGGTTTTGGGAGCTTGTTGGGGTTTGGCGGTTGTGTCTATGGTAGATGATCAGTCGGAGGCGCAGGGAATTAACTAATGGTTTGATGTGCCTGCTGTCATGATGCGTTCGGCTCGGAACAGTCGTCCGGGCATGTGAATCGTGGATGATGGAAACATTCGGATTGAATTTCGCCCGAGGGCTGGAAATTGCTGATAACATATGCGCGGGGAGAAAGTCCGCCGGGGGTGATGGTGTTGGGATGGGATGACAATCGAAGCGAGTAGGTACTTACACTGGGCGCCCGACCGGGGTTGCTTGCAGATTGGAAGGCGCGCGGAAGATTGTTTGGCGTGAACGACACTGACTCTTGCTCAAACGCCTCGAGACGAATCAGGCAGACTGGGGTGGTGGTTGATTGTTTGGTCGAGAGGAATCAGGACTAGTACTGCCTGAGAGAGGGAGGGAGGGAGGGAGGAAGACGGGCAGGATGAAATAGACGGAGGAAGTGGCTCTCTTTTGCAAGCACCCTCGGCGGTTGTGGTGATCGTGATTCAAATGTTCCAAGCCGTCTGCCACGTGGGGGACGCAAGGACAAAGCGAGAGGCAAATAGATCAGAGGTTGATGACGGGCGAACTGTGTGGGCGAAAGAAGACGATCAGCATCTGTGCTACAACTTTGCCCCGAGCATGCTGCCTGACATGGTTTGCTGACTTACGGGCTGGATGGCCGTGGCGGAACAGAGGGCATTCAATAGGATTTCGGGCGCCGAACTGGGATGGGGTGGGGTGTTTCTGGGAGGGGGCGACGAAAGCAGCAGCGCTGGAGTGCAGCTTGCGAAAGACAAGGCCCGGCGCGGAACGGCTGACGGAGCTATTCTAGCTCGGGAGGAGGGCGAGGAATGGAGGAGGCGGTTTGGGATGACCTGGGACACACGGGGCCAGGACTGTCTGAGTCCAAGTTTCTCGAGGAGGGTATGAGAGGTCAGAAATCGGCTGAACGATAAGGCGTTGGCATTGGCATTGGCGTTGTCTGGAAAAAAAGGGATATCTATATCTCTCTCGCACCCTCGAGGTTGTTGCAGCACGGACACGGACACCGGGGGGACGGAGATTGGCAATTGAATGGAGATTCAGACAGACTCTAGGCACCCGGGGCAAGACCAGGGCTTCCAAAGAATGCCCGAGCCAGTCGGGCACTCTTTGCTGCTACAACGATGGTGCGGCTCCTGGTGCTGCAGCCTATCTGTGGTTGGTTGGTTGGTTGGTTGGTTGGTTGATTGGCCGGCTGGCTGGCTGGCTGGCTGGCTGGTAGAGGTGCTCCCGCTCTGCCTGTCACACTTGCAGTTGCAGTTGCAGTTGCAGTTGTGGAAACGAGGCCGGCCTTTGTGGCCTCGTAAGGCTGAGCCTCAGCCTGCGGTGCAAGCATGGGCGGCCGGCTGGGGTCGAGGCTTGGGCGGCCTTTGAGGCTCGTCCCTTTTGCGGTGAAACCAAAAGCGGAGAAGCACCAAAGGCTGGAATCTGTTTCCTTTGAGCCTCGACTTTGTCATGATGGCCTCGACGGCCTCAGGGTCTGGCCAGAGCCAGGCATCATGAGCCTTCCTTTGACCAGCACGTGGGGTGGGTGTGTGGGGGTCGTACTGCCTATTGCAGTGTGCTCGCACCGAGTCGTGTAGTCGAGACTCTTCTCTTGTTCTAGAAATCAAGGAGAGACGAGACGCCCAACCCATGTTAAGCAAGCATGTCCTTAAACAGCCTTGGAGCTATGGTCCCGGCAATTAAACGGCGCGACGGGCTGGACGGATACGGCACTTGGCTCACCTGCAGGGCAACTACGGGGGCAACTTCCAGAGCCCACCCCCGGCTGCCCCGTCCAACCCGGGAGAATCTCAAACCAGCCCGCCTTGGGACGCGGGCCGGCACCCAAGCTCGAGCCAATCCTGTCGTTTCAGGATCAGGACCAGCCTTGGGAGGCTATTGACTGACTGACCAACTAACCAACTGACTGACTGGCTCCTCGACAGGCCTGGCCTGGCCTGGCCGGCTGGCTGGCAGTAAGTACAGTCAGTAGCCCCTGGACCCTGGTCAGGGAATGCAACTGGAAACAGGCACACATCTCACATCTAAAACGCCCATTCCTCGAGACTTGAGGCTCTTCTACTCATTCTAGCGCAGACATCTACCACAGCACATGCCCTTCTAAACCCTTGCTCCCCGTCTGTCTTGACCAACGTACAGTGCTCCCTCTCCTTCTCTACTGCTTCTCTTGCCAGCCAGCCAGCCAGCCAGTCAGTCATCGCCCAGCGAGCACGGTCATTCCATTCCATCCTGCTGCAGGTGCATTTTGCTGTTGTCCTGCCTGCCTGCCCATTGACTGTGGTCCTCCTCGTCCTGTCCCGCTCAGTCCAAGATATATCCACCCCATCATATCCTGCCACTGACTGGCTGGGCTGTTCCTGCGTCTCAGTCACACACGGCCAGACCAACCAACCAACCTGGATTCGACTTGGAACACCAGAGAACTGACTGGCCAATCAGCCGCAAAAGACCAGCCGTAACCGCCGAGACTGGGCAGGTTGTAATACAGTGATACATACCACCATCACAGTACTGTAATTCCTGACGTCTATTGCTGGGGCCCCCTTTTCACCAGGACCCCACACAGCTCCTCCTTCCCCTCCATCAGTTGATCTCCGTCCCCTGCACCCTGCAGGCCTGCCGTGTACTAGTCTACGGAGTACAGCCTGGCAGCCTGGCAAGCCTGGCAGCCATCCCTCCATTCCCGTGTGCTGGCGGCCCCGTGGCCACCTCGACCGGACCTGCAGACCTGCAGACCTGCAACTCCACACCCCACCACTACATAGTACATACAGCCAGCGACGAACACCACCGCCGCCGTGCCGTGCCTCTCTCTCGCTTTCACGCACCTCACACCATCCTCTATCCTGCAACCTCTCTTGTTCCCCTGCCCCCCTGCGACCGCCCAATTCTCAACTACAAGGACGACGGCGACAAAGGCGACCCCTTCGGAACAGGAACCTCGAAGCCCATCATCGCGGCCCGCTTTGTCCTCGACTCCTCTCCCAACCGGCGACTGCCTCTGTGCCTCCCACCCCCTGCCCCTCCATCCGACTGCAACATCCCCTCGGCTCCTCCCTCCAACACCTGCAGCCATGGCTTCAAGACCAAGTTTGAGCATGTTCACCCGCGGGCTCTCCAACCTGTCCCAGTCTTCTGACCCCAGCTCGCCCAACGTCAACTCCCCCGCGGAGCAGCGAGCAGACTCCAAGCTGGGCTTCCTCAAGGCCATGCGCCCTCTGCCTACCCAGCACTACTGGAACGTCTACTTTGACAGGTATGCCCTCCTGCCCCCCTGCCCCCCTGGTACCCTTTCCAACTACCTACCTGCCTTGTCCGAAGCTAACCCGGGCCTCTCTGGACAGACAGCAAAAGGAGCAGAAGAAGACAGACGATGGCCAGGAGTACCAGGCCCAGCTCGAGCAGCTCGGCTCCCAGATCGAGTCCGTCCAGGACTTCTGGCGCTATGCCAACAACACCCCCGTCGACCAGATCAAGATGCGCGAGTCCCTCTACCTGTTCAAGCAGGGCTTCAAGCCCATATGGGAGGACCGGCGCAACATCCTCGGCGGGAGTTGGACCTTCCGCGTGGGCAAGAACATCGGGCCAGACTTCTGGACCCGGGTGCAGCTGATGGCCATTGGCGAGCAGCTCCAGGCCGCCCTGGACGAGGGTGAGCATTTCCAATGGCGCCATGGCGCCCGTCCCGGTTCTACAGGGCAGAAGGCTGACCAAGCATGACAATTCCAGGCGACCAACTCTGCGGTGTCGGGCTCTCCGTACGCTTCAACTCTCACCTCATCACAATATGGCACCGTGACTCGTCAAAACAGAAGTCGATCGACGGCATCCTCGAGTGCGTGCTGACGGACATGCCGGCCGAGCTGCGCCCCAAGGCGGACAACTACTTTTACAAGAGGCACTGCGACCACCCGGGCTTCAACCCCCCTCCCGAGCTGAAGCTGGTGCTGGACTCTCACAACGCGCGGATAGAGGCCGCCAAAGCGGCGGCCGAAAAGTACGTGGCCGAGAAGACGGGCCAGTCGACCCCGTCAACGGCCACAGAGGACTCCAAGGAGTCGGCAGATGACAGTGCCCCGGCGGTCGCGATCCCCGGGGCAGCAGCAGCTGAGCCTATGCAAGCATGAAATTATTGATGTGTGTATGACGATTTTTTCTGGCCTGATGTTATGTTCCCCATTCACTCAGCAGCCAACTCTGGTGGGATACGGCATTTTTGGATCAAGAAATTGGATCTCGTCCACATTTACCAGAGCACACCCACAGCACAAACAAGCTCGGCGGGGGAGGATTGCATTCCACGGCGTTACTCGAATTACTTGAACCTGCGTCAGATAGCATCATCAAGACAACCTAAAAGAATATTATGAACGTAGCATATCATATAGCATAACGTGTCGCCGACGTCACACGGGGGGCAAGTGAGTGCGCGCAGGCAGTCCCAAGAGTGGGACAGATGCGAGCTTGGACCTGTGCTTGGAGGAGGAGAGTTTGGTGGGTTCGCCGGGGCCCACCTCAATTGGCTTGTTACTCGATCCAAGAATCAGATGAATCGAATTGAGCTACATCAACCACGTATGGCTGTTTCGTCTGATGTCTGAACTGCAGCATGGGCCTACCCCCGGCCACAAGGTGTCATCTCTTTCTGCTGTGGTATGATGACCGGCAATCGAAACAGATTCTCCGTTTCCCTCGTCCTGCCCTGTCCTGGCCCGACCTCGGCGCTGCCATTAGGGCTGGCTGGGTTGGTGGATGCCCGTAGTCGAGATGGGTGCCGCGAGTGTGTTTGAGACAGAAGTGAGTGGTTCTATATACTGTAGGTATCTAATTAGGTGCCCACTGGTAGGTCAGCAGAGAGCATTCCACAAAGTAAGTAGGTTGACTGTTGGCATGGATGGCACCACCCGAAAAAAGACCAGGTCGACCAGGCATGTCGCTGCACACCGAAAGGCTAGCGAGTCGTCAGGTCGCCTTGCTGCAGGAACCAGAACGGCAAGGTCCAGGTATCCCGGCTCTTGCTCGACAGCCTGAGCCGCAGAGCCGGACCAGAGAGGACCAGAGCCAACCCAGCGGGCAGGCGGGAGCTAGTATCGACCAAGGGAAAGTGCAACGCCCAGCGTGTTATTGTCCTGCCCTCCCTTATTTAGCAAGCGCGCAGAAGCGCCCGGCTGAAGTAGGCAGACCACGCAATCAGGGGCTTTGGAACCTTCAACTCGGCAATGGCATTTGCATCACCCCGAGAGAGAAGAGGGTGGAGCTGTTGTGCCCCCTTGTCGTCGTGACGGTCTCGTCTGATGATATTCATACAACACGAGGCTCACTTACACTGGCTGTCTTACCCTAACCCCAGAACTCTCTCTATCAGCTTGCTGGGCGATGGCCACCCGGATCACTGGTGGGGGTGGGCCCCAGCAACAGCCGCAACAAAGACGACAACAACAACAACAGCAACAACAACAGCCACAGCAGAACCGACCACAGCGACATCATACAGCTCTCGGGCAGAACTGGCCGCCGCTGTTCGAGTCGACAAGAGAGATTGACAAGCGCATTGGACGAGTGCCCACCTCCGCCATGGTAAGTATAAAACCAGCCCTCCGGCTGTGAAGCAGCCCTCCAGCATATCAACCCACGCCCAGACAACACAAAAGAACCCCAGCTCTCCCACAGGGTACAACTAACACGCACGCCACCACCACCGCCAGAACAAAGACGCTCACTTCACGTCCCTCCACCTCCACCGCGCGCGCGACGCCGACCTCCTCGAGGCCTTCGCCAAGGACCGCCTCCCCGCCGACGACATTTACGTGCCCGCCCACCACCAGCCCGTGAACCCGGAGGACGAGGACGACGTCGTGCCCGACCAGCACGCCGCCTTCGGCATCCAGAAGGCCACCGCCCTGCGCCGCGAGCCCGCCTGGCGCGACTTTGGCCTCGCCGAGCTCATGGCCAAGGGGCCGGAGCCGGGCGCGTGGGGCAAGGGCGGCGCCAAGGGCAAGTTCGGCAGTGGTGGCCCTGGCGCTGGTGCTCCCGGGGGCAAGAAGGGGCCCAGTCGGTTGCCTAGGTAGAGGGGCAGGGCGTGGTGGTGTGGTGTTGTGGTGTTTGGAATCGTGCTGGCTGTGAGGTCCAAGAGCCGGATGTCTCTCATCGGATCGCTGTCGGGAGGGCGACATGTCGGTCTGGGGAGCTGGAGTTTGTACATTTGATACCCGCGGCACAACTCGTCACTGGCGAGGTGGTCGCCCAATTGCGATATTGGAGCCTGTCTTTTTCTTCTATACCCTCACCAATCGGGCCTTCCAAAGCGGTCATGCCCCTGTAATGGTTCAAGTCTTTCTAAAGCACCGGCCCGCCAACAAGCCGCACGCAATTCCTCTCCCGAGTCCCCCAATATCCCCAACGCCAGGCCATGCAAAGATGTAATATCACGTAGAAGCCGTAGACCACCGTCACGGCACCGCTGAGCCTCGCCAAGCGATCGGTCTCGGGTTGGTTGTTTTCGATGACCCTCCTTCTCACTTGGCTACACCAAGATACGCCTCCCTCTCAAGCACCTCGCCAGCAAACTTGACGAGGAACACCGTCTTGCCAGGCCACATCTCCTGGACCGCGCCCGCGGCAGCAGCCCCAGCGCCAGCCTCACCGCCGGCGCCGGCCCCATCGGCGCCGCCCGCGGCAGCCTGGCCGCCGACGCTGTGGGCGGTGACGCGGGCGGGGAAGCCGGCGCCGTCGCAGACGCCCTCGATCATGCCGGCGACGTAGGCGGCGCAGTTGAGCTGGGACATCTCGCGGGGCACGCTGACGTAGGCGTTGACGAGGGGCTCGTTGTCGATGATCATGTACTCGTCGGGGGTGTCCGGGTTGCTGGAGCGCTGGATCTGGTCGGCCTGGCGCCCGAAGAGGTGCGTCCACAGCTGGATCTTGATCAGGTGCAGCAGCGTGATGATGTCCCTGGGCCGGGCCTGCTGCCGCGGCGGCTCGCGGTAGAGGAGGAGGTCTAGGAGCTTGAGGCCTATCGGGTGGCCCTGGACGTTGAGCCTGTGTGGCGGGTCTTGGTCAGCTTGGTTCTGGCTTTTGGTTCTTCTTTCCATATCCAAGATGGGGGGGGGGGCGGGTGGGTGGCAGACGTGGTCGGCCTCTCGGGGGCATCAATGACATACCTCTTCTCTAGGTCCTGGATCCCCGTCACCCTGCGCTGCGCATAGCTTATCATCTCGGCGAACAGGTATGCGAAGCTGGCCTGGCTGAGCTCCGAGGTGCGCGACCGGTTCAGCGGGCGGTGGTAGATGGTCTTGCCGCTCGTGGGGTACCGCAGCCCGCTGCCCGGCGGCGGCAGGGCATCTTTGCTTGCTGCTGACTTGTGTGTTGGTATACTGGACATTGTTTGTTTGTTTGTTTGTGTGTGAGTGTCTTGGTCGCTTGTGCTTTATTTCGTGTTCCTCGTAAGCCGGGGCGCGGTCCAATGGTCGGCCTCAAGATGTCGCTGGCGTCTACGTCGGGGAAGCAGTGTGGGGGGTTGCATGTGTGAAGTCGATGCCAGAGCTGGCCCGAGGCTTATCCACGATAAAGCAGGGGCGTGTGGGCGCTGCTGGGACACCGCAGGGGATGGCACTTCTCCAACGCCAAGATACGACTTGGTTTCTACACTCTATGTCTATGTCTCTGCATCAAGACCCCCACGGAGGGAAAAAAATAAAAATAAACTTATTCTAATTACGGGAGAGGTATCTATCGCGCTTTGAAATCTTCTTCATCAGTATGCAGTGAGCATATTACATTTCATTTGGAGGACATGTCCCGGCTCCAATCCAAGCAGATATTCTCGACCTCAGTCTCTCACGCCGCGCTGCCCACTGCTGCAGGCTGTTCCTCGACTGCACCATTACCTGCTGTTTGCGCATCACCGTCTCCGACGGCGAGCTTCTCCTTGACAGCATCGGCCGCATCGTCGACAAGGCTGCTCACGCCCTTCTCGGTGGCGCCCTTGAGGTACAGCTCCGACTCGCCGATGACGCTGCCGCCCTCCACCCACCTCTTCTTCTCGGACTCTCTCCTCGTCTCACACAGCTTCTGGAGCGCCGGCCAGTAGACCGCGTGGTCGTACTCGAACTTGAGAGAGCCATCGCTGAACTCGGTCCACAGCTGCTCCGCGGGGACGTACTGCTTCATGTCCTCGTTGAACTTCATCTTCTCCTTGGTGACGGGGTCCAGGAACGGCCTGATGAGCTTGAAGAAGCCGTTGACCAGGAACGGCACGTTGATGATCAGTGCCTTGCCCAGGCGCTCGGGGTAGTGCGTCTGCAGGATGTTGAGCACCTCCTTGGCCTGGCTCAGCGGCGGTGCCGTGTAGGACCTGGTGGCACTGGTCTTGAAGTTGATGAGCAGCGCCAGCATCTCCTGGCCGGGGGGCATGAGCTCGATGGTGCGCTCGAGCATGAAGACGAGGTGCTCGACCTGGCGGTGGCTGGGCTCCGTGTTCTGGCGCCCTGGTATCAGGTACTGGCACGGGTGGCCCTCCTTGTCGTAGCCCAGGATGAGCTGCTTGCCCGTCTCGTTCTCGGGCGAGATGTGGTCCGACGTCAACTTCTCGTAGACCCCAAACTCGCGGCGCCAGAGCAGCGTGGATATCAGACGCTTCTCCGAGTGCTCTTTGGCCCACTTGGTGGCGCGAAGGTAGCGGAGAAGGCATTCTCTTGTGAGCCAGCGCCTCTCGTCATCTGTGAGATCCTTTGGCGCGTCCTTGGGGACCGTGACCCCCGAGTCTGGCTGGGACCAGTGCTTGACCTGGTTCAACAGCCATTCGTACTTCTGAAGCTGGTCGTCGGTAAGCTCACTGGCCGGCTTGGGCTTACTTGACTCTAGAGGATGCTCGACGGGCGTTTTCAAAACTGCGGTGTCTGCCGAGTCTGCCATGATGAAATTATGGTACTGAACTTGCTCAGAAAGGACACAATTGTCAATGTCTTGCCGTGAACTAGGCTATTTACCTAGGTATTTAACAAAAGATGGCGACAGGGTTGGGGGCAGGGCGGTCTAACAAGCAGCACCACCACTACATGCAGGAAAAGAGTATGTTGCCAGACCAATCCGGCCGTCAAGCAGTCATTAACAAAGGGGTGTGCTGAATTGATGTGACCTGTCGGTGAATGACCCGAGTCTGGTGGAATCTCAATCCCGGATCTTCGGGGCGGGACACTAAATCTCGCCTGATCTTGGTAGCGGCTTGGCCCCCTGGCGGCGCAGGCTATCGATAAGGTGACAGACAGGAGGGGCTGCATTGCCTGAGGGACAGGACCCCTGCTCAATTAAAGCTGTTTTCCAAAAGCGCGTCCGGACGCGTCTCCCAAATCTCATCCACTCTGACGGGCGCCGGGAGAGAGATACTGGGTCGGTCTACACCACAACCACGCTGGCAAGCAACCAATTCCCGAGGCCTTATCGACAACAAAACAGAACAAAAGGTTGCGCCTCAAACACGGCAAGAAGTCATCATCAGCATGGCAGATCCAGCAGTGTCGGAGCTCAATGAGCTCTTCGGCGCGGGAGACAAGGGCTTGGGCCAGGACGTCGTCGTCGAGATGCAGTCTATCATGAGGCTGCACAGCTTGCAGCCGCAGGACCTCTTCTTCAAATGGGAGTCTTATTGCATCAAGCTCGACATTGAAGCAACACAGCCGTCTTATGAGAAAATGAGAGGCTTCAAGCAGGACCTGCAAGACGCCCTGGAGAAAAGCACCCGGACCCAATCCCATGCGAAACCAGACAAGCACCGGGTTGGTGCCACCCCGAGAGCAGGCGCCAAGGGTGGAGATGTATTTGGCATGTGAGTTGTGTTGGAACCGACAACGCTTTGGCACATATTGACAGGAGCCAGGATCGATGGCCTGTTGCCAAACACCCCTGCGGCACGCAAGAGCGCCATCAGGAAGAAGGAGACACCAACGTCTCGTATCAAGTCAGAACATCCAGCCAGCTCACCGGACCAGAGGCCCGCGGCCAATCTAAAAGACCAGCTGGACTCCATGGGGGCAATGCCGTAGGTTTACGTGCTGTCTGCCGGCAGTGCCATATTCGCTGACTTGTGCCGGTAGTCCGTCCTCTTTCAATGACCGTTCAAATCCGGGGGAGGTTATTGAGGTTCTCAACAGCCAGCTTCCAGCAGCGGAGCCTCCAATAGCCCCCTTTGGAGAGTCTCGTGTCAAGCTGACTGCCGCATCGGACCAGAAGAAGCTGGCCTACAAGCCATTAGGCATGAAGCTGTCAGAAGCGTCCGAGATCCTGGACGACCGGATAGACGATTTTCTCAATATCGTCATGGATCACCACAAACTAGACCCATCTGCTTTCGGCAGTGCAGCGTCTCAAAGCACCACCGAGATTGTAGCAGTGGGCCGCATTGCCTCAGACTCTTCAGAAGGCAGGCTTAATGCTGCTTCCCTAATTCTCGAGACTTCACGGAGAACGGGCGGCGGCCTGCGGGTGCCTTTGGGTATGGAGAAGATCCAGAACTACCAGTTTTTCCCGGGCCAGATTGTCGCCTTGAGAGGAAGCAACATTTCGGGACAAAGCTTCACTGTCAAGGAGATTCTGGAGGTCCCTCTCCTTTCCAACGCGGCCTCGACACCAGCAGCCTTGCAAGCCCACCGGGACAAACTCCTCGGCGGCCCTGACGCCATGGAAACGGACAGTGAACCAATTCCTCTAAATGTTCTCTACGCATCCGGCCCCTATACCGCAGACGACAACCTGGATTTTGAGCCGCTCCACCAACTCTGCACTGTTGCATCAGACACATACGCCGACGCTCTCGTGCTGACGGGGCCGTTCATCGATGTCGACCACCCGCTCATCGCATCAGGCGACTTCGACCTGCCGGAGGAGGCGAACATCGACCCCGACCTGGCGACCATGGCCAGTGTCTTCAAATACATGATTTCACCCATCCTCAACCGGCTCGTCGCCGCCAACCCCGCTGTAACAGTCCTACTCGTCCCGTCGACACGAGACGTGATCGACAAGCACGTCTCGTGGCCGCAGGATTCATTTCCCAGGAAAGATCTCGGCCTCCACAAGACCGCCGTCAAGATCGTGGGTAACCCCATGACCCTGTCCATCAACGAGATGGTCCTGGGCGTCTCGTCGCAGGATGTGCTATGGGACCTCAGGGGCGAGGAGTGCACGAACCGCCCGCCGGTGCCGGATCTCCTGGCGCGGCTGTCGAGGTACCTGATCGAGCAGCGGCACTACTTCCCCGTGTTCCCGCCCTCTGACCGCAGCAAGTACCCCAAGACGGGTGCCGAAGACGGCAGACCCGTGGGGCCGATGTTGGATGTGAGCTATCTCAAGCTGGGCGAGATGGTGGGTGTCAGGCCGGATGTGCTGGTTGTTCCAAGCGCGCTGCCGCCTTTTGCGAAGGTATGTCCCAAAACATCGAGCCGCCATGATACTTGCGTGTGGGTGACTGACTGGCTACCAAACTCAGGTTGTTGAAAGTGTCCTTGTAATCAACCCCGGCTTTCTGTCCAAGCGCCGTGGCGCGGGCACCTATGCTCGGATGACGCTGTATCCGCCCTCACTGTCGGAGATTGAAGAAGCAGGCGAGAACATGCTGGGACATAAGATCTTTGACAGAGCGAGGGTCGAGATCACCAGGATATAGACCTGAAGACGTCATGTTTGTTGTACATTGCATGGGGCACCGTGGAGTTTTGATTTTTCTTTGTTGGGTCGAGGTCAGGAGCCAATGCTTTATGCTCGAATGCTATTTGTTGCTGTGACCGCTGGAAATGCCAGCGGGATTTTCAGATATCTCGGTGCACCGGCTTCCTTCGGATGGTACATGACGAACCAGCGTGTAGACTGAACATTATCTGATCAGCAGAATAGGATATTTAGAGACTTCGTGTCCATGCCGTACCGCGTAAGAGGATCCAGCAACACCTGGAGCACTGCATTTTCTCGTCCTCGCACTTCGTCGACCAAGACAGGACAGAGGTTGAACCAGGCCACGATCTTGTGAATATGCCACCTGGAGGGAATCCCTAGATGGTATCTCTACCTGGAATCTACTCTCCTCCGCTTGTCGTCATCGTAGCGGTCCCTCTCCCTCGAGTATTCTCTCTTTCTATCCCTGTGTTCGTCACGGTCCCGCCTAGGCGAGCGCGACCTGGATCGCCTCCGACCCAATGGCATGGCATTTGCGCCCTTGCCGCCATAGTCACCGCCTCTGTCGCCCTCTCTCTCGCCGTCCCGATACTGGTCCCACTCGCTCCTCTTCCTCCTGGGGTCATCGTACCGGCCCCACGCGCCCGTGTCCTCGCTCTTCAGGTCCTTGTACTTTGTGGCGCCCCTCTTGCCCAGCTTGGTCATGTCGCGCATCTGCAGCGCCTGCGGCAGCAGCTCGCGGTTGCGCACGTCGTCGGCGAAGCGCGCGCCCATGATGTCGCGCTTGTCGAGCCCCTGGGCGGCGGCCTCGTCCTGGTAGAAGGCGCCCTTGTGGAAGTACTTCTGCATGTAGCCCATCTTGCCGCGGGACTCCTTCTCCTCGCGCTGCTTCGCGACGAGCGCCTCGTCCTCGGCGGCGCGCTCCGCCTCGGTCAGGTTCTGGCGCCGCTCCTTCTCCGCGATCTCGGCCTCCTTGGCCTCGATGGCCTCGCGCGCCCGCTTCAGACGCTTCAGCTCCCGCAGCTTCCACGCCGCGTGCTCGGCCGCGGGGTCCAGGTCGTCCGTGTCGTCCACCTCGTCGCCAGACCCCTCGTCGTCGTCCCAGTGCTTCTTGCCCGCCGCTCGCGCGGCGAGGTCCTTTTGGATCTGCTCCTCGACGATCGCGTCCGCTTCGGCGCGCCGCTTGGCCTCCTCCTCTTCTGCCTTCTTCGCTGGGTCCTCTTCCTGTTTTGCACGGTTGGCTTTTGAGATGAATTTGGGTCGCACCATCAGCCGCCTCGGGGCCTCCTCCTCCGAGCTGCTCTCCGCCTCTGACGAGGATTCACCCTCGCTGCCGCTCTCTTCTTCTCCTTCGTCCTCTTCGCTGTCTCCCTCCTCGTCCTCGGTGACGAAGCCTTCTTCCTTGGCTTTGCGCTCGATCTCGGCGCGCTGTTTCGCTGCTGCTAACTTCTTTGCGTCCTCGCTCGCCTTGGTGGCGCCGCTACTTGTGCTGATGATGCGCCCCGCGCTGGGCACTTTTGGCGGCGGCGCGATGGTGCGCTTCTTTGGGGGTTCAGGCTTGACTTCTTGCTCGGCGCCGCTGTCGTCGGAGTCGGAGGACGAGGATCCCCCCGCTGCTTTGCCGGCAAAATGGCGTCCCGGCCGGACGGGATTTGCAGTCATGCGTTTTGGAGGCATTTTCAAGGTGCTGTCTCTTGGGGAGGCGGGAGGTGGGAGGTGGGTTGTGACGGCGAAACTTTGAGGTTTGATGTATTCCGTAGAGGCGCTGCTCCAGCGGCAGGGGGTGGGAGCAAGGTTCCTAACAGCGGGTTCGAAGCTCCCTGGCGCTCACTTGCTAGCGCCACCTCAGCAGTCATCATCCCTGCCTCCATGCGCGTGTGCTCGGCTGGACGTCAGTTCAATTATTCCATCTCAGCACTACCTAGGTACATACTTAAGTATCTACAAGAATACCAGGAGAGTACCGGAGCAAAAACCAACGCTTTTTTCTACAAACATATTATATACCTCTGTTCGATGCAGAAACACCGAATTACCGGCTTGAAAGTGTAGGCAGTGACTGCAGTTTATGATTCGATTAATACTTTATAGGACCATAGTTGACCCCTTGGGTAAATTTAAGAGTATACTAGTATAGATCTAAATGTATACAGGTTTATGTCTACCTGGGTACTGTACATTTGTTCTTTCAAGGTCAGAAAGACATTTAGAGCTCACATATGTGAATGCAAGGGTCTCTATGAGTACCTACCTAGGTACCTAGGTATGTACATAGCATGTCAAGGGAGGGATTGGGTCGCAAAATCAATGCGATGCAACGAGTGAACAAAATGCTCAACTCGCTCAAAATACCCCGAGGTCATGACTTGAAGCTATGGCAGACTTTTCAAACGAGGCCACTCCATGGGCTTGATGTTGAAACCCCTGAGACTTGTCAACATCTAGGTACGTACTTAAGTATTTGGGGCTCAAGGAAGGATCAGCAAATAAGCATCAGGGACACGGTGTGCCATGTCCATTCGACATCAATTGACGTGTTTCATTCGTATAGAATCGTCTCAGAACGGAGCCTTAGTGGCAAGATTCCTGTAGCTTGAGCATCGATCAATCACGATCGGAGACCAGTCACCTCTAGTCTTGGTACTGAGTGATGCTGAACATTTTTCGGTAGAAATGACAGCATTTGTGTTAGGGCTGGAAGGAAAGAACCGCGAGAGGCTCCAGGGAGGGAGGCTCTGTAAGAGGTCTTACATAAGTACTTTCGCCTGGACAGGAGTGGGGTGTGATGAAAGGGGTGTGAGACGAAGCTCCGAATGTGGCTCGCAGCAGCACGCCGCCCAACCACTTTTAAGGGAAGACGAATCACCAGGCGGCAGCGCTTATAGTGAGTGTAGTTAGACGCTGTACTGATTTCCTGGGCTCCACCCCAATCGTTCCCACAGAAGGTGACTTCTCTCTGCTGCATGAGCACTGGGGCTGAGAAAGATGGGCCCGGCTTTCTATACCAGATAGAGACGCCTGCATGAGAGCCAGCCACTCCATTTGTTTACTTTCGATACCAACTCCAGTCCCTCCCGGCGCCCATTTAGAAGCATGCCTCTCTGTCTCACAATTTATTCTCTACAACCTAGATCGCTGTACAGTCTTCTTCTAGCTTGTTTCTCTGTGATTGGTTTTCTTACACTTCTTTTTTGCCTCAAATCAGGGCTTACGGTCATCGGTGCCACTGCATGTGAAAGATAGTGGAAGCATAATTTGTCTTGCGTAGGTACTACCTCACACCACTGTTATCATATCTCGCTGACCCCAATGAGGAGTATAAGCTGTTCGCTACCGTCTTTGGTGTGACCAATTTGCGGTTCTTGAACGCCGGGACACAAGGCCCTCGCAACAAAAAGACGGAACATTTTGCTTGTAACAGTTTCTGGCCATGGTCAAACGAAACGACGTCGTTGCCATAATAGTGGTGCTTCTCATCGCCTTCTTCGCCCTCTTGGTATATTTACTTCTCCGCCTAGTTCGTCGAGCCCGGGACGGAGGAACCGAGAAGTCGTACGCATCAAGCTATACAATTTCTGAGTCTGCTGGCCCGGACCCAAGGCCCGGCCCACCCGGGGGTCCCATGAACATTCCACCACCACCGGTAGACCCAAGACTAGGCGGACAAGGAAATATGCCTCCCGTTGGCGGCCCGGTACCAGTACAGGGCTGAGTCGTAGTCCACATCGCGAGGAATGACGGGGTCCGTTGTGCAGGTCCTGTGGCTGTCCAAAGAGATGGTACTGGACAGGGTCGAGGGGTCAATGTAAATTTAGCTTGATAGATAGCAGAGTGCAGGTGTCTGAATTAGACGTCATGGTGGCAAGACCCGGGAGGCAGAAATTTGATGCTCATGAGGGAACGCTACATGTCGATACAAGATTCACAGACTTTTCGAGAGAGTACCAATGCCAAAACTCTCAGGCTCTTCAGGATGGAAGCAAGCATGAATTCATTATTTCACCAGTAGGCTATTTTTGGCAAGACGATTTGAGGCTACCAAAGAGAAAACTTTCAACCGTCACGGCTGGGACGCGACAGCACTCCTCGTGGCTTAACTATCAAAGCGGCAGATCACAAGACCGATCATTCAACTTCCAAGGTTGTCAATATGAGAATATTTATCAAGAATTGGTACATTCTCAAAAGCCGTTCGTCCGGGGTCCAAGCCTCTTGTGTGTTGGCTGAGGATTTTGGCCGACTCCCAAAGTTGGGCAAGTAATGCGGCGCAAATCACCTATTACCTAGGGAGGCAGCGAGCTGTAACCTCCACCCCTGACACCCAGCCTTATTGCTGATACCAAGATCATCGCCTTTCAGCTCACGATATCACCAAAATTAGGCAAGCCTGTCTAGTAGCTATAGCTGACAAGAGCCAGTCTGCACTGGCCGAGCCCAGTGATATGACGGCGGACGAGGAAGATGCATGTGTTCTTGGTGATGGCCTTCCCCTGCTTGATTTCGAAGAACTTGCACACGGACCAACGACTCCTGACGGCATATATCTATGTTATTTAAACTCTGGGTCTTGATTATTTACTACTGTATGAAGGCGCCATGTATATCTTTGGACGTGTATGGAATAGAAGCGATGCCAGTCATGCGTTGTATGGGTCGCATGGCTCAACGCTACCCTAAGGTAGAGGACATCTGGAGTGATGTACGACTCCCACCAGCGAATCGAGTACTTGACACTTAGGTATGACCAGTCACTTTGACCCTCAAAAGGATTATGGCAGTATAATGGAGCTGTATCATTACCACGAGTATATTTGATGCTAGTTCCCTATCATCTTAACTGTGGAGTGTTCTCACCTCCAGCACAACCAGCCGCAACAGGCAAGCTTTCCGCCTTTCCCCGTATATTTGACATCAAAAAACGCTCTGAAATAAAAGTCATCCATCTAATCACTCTTCTCCGGCTACTATTGCCTCGGTCTGTCTGTCATACATGTCCTTTTGTACCTTTTGGTACAATTCTATAAGTCTTTTCTTATCCTCAACGGTCCCAAGCGATGCAACCACGAATTCTTTGTTCAGAGTAAAAGTGTGCTCAAAATTTATATAGCAGTCATCCCTGATCTTGTATTCTATGTTTGCCATTTTGGCAGGAATCGGGGAATGCACCTCCCTGGCAATACGCCGAAGCGAGCTCTCCTCCGAGTAGATGGCCCCATGCGCGCGGTAGAACGCCTTGTGCTCCCTCCCATTCAACTCCTCGTGCCGGCAGAGGCAGACACATTGTGCCCAGCCATGTTTAGAGACCGTCAGGACCAGAAGAGTGCGTCCGCGGAGAACCTGATTGTGGTGGTTGCTCGGGACTCCCAGCAAGCGACCGCAATGAAAGAAGCTGCTGTCCGCCTGCTGCCTGTACCTGGGCGGCCCTCTGCTTCCGAACTTGACGGTCTCAAAGCTGTCTGGCTGGTCTTGCTCCTCTGAGGAGCCGTTCTGTGCGTGTGCCATTGCGAGAGACCTGTCTTCAGTTCGCTGACCCTCGTCTGTACAGTTGGCTCTTGCAACCCCGGCGACTTCTTCAAAACGTGGATCCTCGGGGAATCCTTTGTCGACGTCTTCGCTTACGTACCCGGCCCTTGATTCGATCAAAGTCCTTTCCTCTGGATATGTAAGACGCGGATCGGTGGGTATGTTTTGCGCTATGGCACCGACAATCTCGGGCTCGTTCCTTGTTTCCGTAATAACACGCTCGGTCGCTCCGCCTACTGTTCTACGGGGTCAGTAAGAAGCGAGCAGTCAACGTCTAGGGGAGCTCGGCTCACCTACTTGGCCCCAAGTGTTGCAGGTTCTGTCTTGTGCAATGTTCTGCCAATAGATATTGAGATTGTTTATTGTGTGCTGGCCTTGTCGCTCACTTCCCGACATAGTAGACTGATCGCATTAATCAAGATTTTTGCATGCCTCTCCGTCGCGCCACTCCTCCCAAGCATGAAGAAGGGAAGTAAATTTGCAATGACAAGAGAACAAGCCTGAGGGGTGCGAAGGGGGGTACGTGACTCACTCGGGTATAGCAGGACGAGAGCCTGTGTTTTAGCCCTTACGTCCGGAGGCCTTTCTTTAATTCAGATAGGCAATTGAGGTGGCTCCTCCCGTTTCGGGGCGGAGGAGGGGTACATAGCAGGGCGAATCACAACAAAGCACAGCCTGCCTAGGGATCAAAAGGAAGATCAAGTATTTCTTATCACCATGGGATCCAGGCAGACTGCGCCAAGTGCATGACCACAGTACACCTACAGTGCGGCCTACCTAGGCAGATCGACCTGTCTACATAAAGCTGATGTGTTTCCCAATGCCGGCCGAGGTCAAATATATATACTCTCAATCTAGCCAATGCTCTGCGATCTCGCACCTCCAACCCAAAGATGGCCGAAGTCGCGGGCCTCGTCCTCAGCGGTGTCGCCCTTGCAAGCTTATTCAAAACCTGTCTGGAATTCATCGAATACTTTGACGACAGCAGAGACTGGATGTTCGACTTTGGTCTGACAGTCGCCAAAATTGATCTTCTGAAGACACGTCTCAATAAGTTGGAGGATGCAATTTCCTCGGGTGTGTCAGCGCGGGACTTTCCTGTAGAGCAGTTGCACTGTGCTGCAAGTGAGGTGCCACATCACCCTGCGGGCCAAGCCATTAGCCATGGGTTGAAGGGGGTTGACGACATCATGAAGAGAGCCAGTCACCTGTGCAAACGATACAGCCTAAAGCCTCAAAGCAACGACTGGCCAGAAATTGATAGCCTGGCCGGGGAGAGGACTAGTGCCAAAGAGCGGCCCGGCCAGAGGCTGACAGGCAGAATCCTTCTGATTGCCTTACGGGCAACGTGGGCAGCCTACGATAAGAGGAAACTCGAGGTATTGATTTCCGATTTCGATTTCTTCTTGTCTAACTTGGAAATCATCGCCTCGAGACCGACCATTGCTCAAACATCGTCCTACAATCTTGAGGCCCACAGCATCCACTCCCAGTCGCCTCTGGCTTGTTCGGCATCCACACTCGAAGCCAGAATTGAAGACCCAGCTTCTCCCAATACCACATTGCGCAATATGCCCTCGAAGCCTGAACATGACCCTGGATTACAAGGGTCTCACCAGAACAGGCCGTTCCCTAACTCTGGCCATAAGCGGCAAGGAAGCCAGTCTGCGTCCGTCCAATTCTTTCCTCGGGCTAGTACAACGCTGCCCATCCAACGTTCAAGCGCCCCAAACTCCACGAGTTCAACATATGCGGAAAATCAGGTAGAGGGACATTCCATTGTTAGCTTTGGCGATGAAAGAGCTCCGTTGCAGGGGGAGACTGGCAACTACTACCTGAGCAACCACATACGTGACCATGCCTTCGTGCAGGCTGGTCGAACCAACGAAAGTACGACTCATGCCATGATCAGCGCATGGGTAACGATCAATCAGAAACAGAGTAGCGAGAAAGATTGAGACGTGGTATGAGGCGGGAATGCATTTTCCTGCGATGCCTTTTGTTGTCAAAGAAGCCACTTCCAATTGTTCGAGTCTCTATTCCGGGTGTGCTCAAGTGCTCTAATGGTGAATACAATGAAGTCCTCTATCATTGAAGCCAGTTTACAAGATGTTAAGGTATCTGATGCCAAAGTCTCACCCTTTTTAGTTCCAAAGTTCCTTTTCTTTTTCACCTCTTTAATTTTTGGCCCTGCCCGCATTTATTCCAAAGTTTCTCATTATTTCACCCGGCACTTCATTTGATACACTAAATAGATTTACAGGCAGTAAGGTAGTAGTCGGAGTATTAGGCTAATTAATTTCACTTCTATTCCATATATATAGTTTCTCTTCTATTCCATATATATGCAAGGATATACCTAGGTACATGGCGCCTTTATATGGCGGTACATGCTCAAGATCCAGCATTTTTAAAAAGAATAAGATATTAGAAACAGTAGTTAAAATACGATAGGTGCTTATAGCCTTACCCTTGAGATGTGCAGACAAGGCTAAGGGGTATCGTCTTGATGGCGATGTTGACTATATTAGATTTTAACAGACCATAGTTAGGCAGTTTGCACATGTGGTTCCAAAGTTTGCTAATAACGTAGCCTGGTATCTATGTCAGACCGCCTTTTCTTTTCTATGGAACGCTCAACATCTCACTGTTTGCTTCGTCATGTTGAACTTTAAGAAAGCAGTCGATTTGTACCTAAGATCTGCCTAATGCCAGTGTCTGTTACTTGAAACTTGCGCGGAAGGTATTTAGATGTCCGTGACGCAAAACACGGACGTGACATTACGATATAATGAATAAAAGTCCTGTAATTACTTTGAGCTAGCAGGGGAAAAGAATAAGAGCAACCATCTGTGAGAAAGTAGATTTGTGATCTTCGGAAATTCAAATGGAACTAAATTTCATTCGGCTTCAATTTACTGCTCGGTTCTTCACTCCAGAGAAGCAGACCACTCGGGATCAGGCTGCCACGGCGTCAACCTTGGAACGCCCATTCCATAACAGGACATAATTCCCCTGCCGAGCCCAAGGCATACATACAGGTAGTCTATCCTAGTCTGATTTGAATTGCTCCTATCTGCCCGTACGCCGAGTGAGTCAGACATGACATGGAGCTCTCACCGTGACAGCCTACTGACAGTCGATCGATCCAGGAACGGTGGGTTCGAGCACCCTCTGTGACTTCAGTAGCTCGAAACCCATTTCTTGCCGGGAGGAAATCAGGGCGAGCGCCATTGGATACTGTGGAAATGCTGTGTAACGACTCTGTAGCCTGGTCACATGCACTTTTGTGTTGTCAGACTCCACTTCAGCCATGCTCCAGCTGCATGCTGCCTAAACCAACGCAAAGCTGCATCACAAACAAGCCGAGCCCGGCGGCTAGGGAGCCTGACAGTACAGTACGCACATGAAGGACAGTAAAAGGCATATTCACGTTCTGCAGCCCTTTTTATATACAAAGCGCGTGACAAGGGCTTTGATTTGCTAGTTCGGACCGCACCGTAGATCGCTCCACTAGTTCAAGGCAGACAGCCGGTATCTACCTAATAAGGTAGAAACCGCAGGCAACCACCACCCGGCCTAAGGACGACTGCCCAAGCTCCTGTAATTAATTCTACTACAAGTATGATCGCCTTCGACGGCTGTTTTTCAAAAATTTGTTCCCCGGTCGGTCATCCTTTCTCTCTTTCAGCACAATCCCAAAGTTGTACGGACAATTGCTCTGCAGATAACACTTCACAATGGGTTCCGTGGGAACTGATCTTGTCAACACTATGACTTCCTTGCCCGACGTGGTAGAAAATGCCGTGACGGCATTGTATCGGCATGACTGTGCGAACGCAGGCAACTATGGACCGGAATGTCCTCCGAGATGGTCCAAGTTTGCGAGCCATGAGGATGACCAAGCTCATCTCAGGAATGCTATACAGAGCGATCCCATCATTCATCGCCATTGCTTCAACAAGGACGACAAGAAATGTTTGTGCTCCCTTCCCATGCACTCATCCATCAACGTCAAGCATTCCCACACATGAGTCGATAGACTAAAGGAGGTCATCCCTGGGAGCTGGTTCCATGGGTTTTTGTTCCATGCGAGCTTGGAAGATGGATGCTAACTGGCACGTTGAAGGGGTTACAGAGTCCTTTACCGTTCAGGATCCGTTAATGCGCAACCACCTTCGTGTTGCACTGGCCAACTATCAGGACTTCGACCTAGAGCTTAAGAATTGGACGTTCAAGGAGCCCTTCTCACCAATTGTACACCGCTGGGACCGTCTGAATACTCTACGCGAAAATACCACCGAAGACAAGTCCAAGAAAGCCATTGACCAACTCATGAACTTCCTTGGGCCAATTCTCGCCCCTTCGATTGGATCCCTGCTGCAGACTAAGGCAACGGGCAAGGTCGACTTTGAAAATGTTTGGCAAATCTTCCCACCCGGCGAGCTCGCAGTCACGTCGTTCTTCGGCATTCAGGCGGTCACTCGCATACTCCGCTATGAGTTGATCCGACCACGCTGCGACCCACCGTATTGGCAAGTCGAGTTTGAATATCTGGACTGGAACGGTGAGCGTTGCGGTTACACGTCTGCCAAGTCCAAGATCAGATACTTTGATGGCATGAAGTTCGTGACAAGCCTTGGCGTGTAAGTCTACCCACAACGATTCTCATGATCAGATAACGTCCCGACGTCCTATGGCACAACATCCTAAAGGAGACTCTCACATTTAATGAACCTTCCTCGAAGTGGCTGCCCCAGTGGAGAGCCTCCGTGACAAGAGCATCTAGGGGATCAGATACTGACCATGATTAGATACCCACTTTCCTTCAGTCCCTCAGCCTCGGAAATCAAGCAACGAATCACCGCAAGAGGTCGTAAATTTGAAAGCCTCAGAGGCTATCACTTCAGGACTTGCGTCGGAACCAAGATCCTTCTCGAGACCAAGTGCCCAGAGGAGAGGCCGGTTGCAGGCCGAGTCATTATTGACGCGTTCGCCTACTACACCAGCAACAATATTGTGAAACCAAACTTGAGGTCCTTGGAGGGCACCGTTGTAGCCGAGGTGGTCACTGATGCATCTGAAAGTGATGCAGAGGACAATGATGAAGAACAAGACGACTTCAGGTCTACCACCAGTTCTGACGACTCCGAGGATAGCCTCTCCGAGCTGACTGCCGTCAAACCGTCGGGTGGTTCTTTGAAGCGTACCGAGATCATAGAGCCTCTCACGGATGAGCAGTGCCTCTTGGCATCCCCTTGGCTCAAGGGTCTGGACCTCAAGAGTAAGGACTGGGCTCAATTCAATGTCGACGAGCTGGACGAAATAGTCTGGAATGATTCCGCGTTTGACCATCTCGTGCTTCCTGGAAATGAGAAGGAGCTCGCGTGGGCTTTTGTCGAGAACAAGGCATTGTCAAAGAACCAGTTCGATGATTTCATTCCGGACAAGGGCCGAGGCATTATCATTCTGTGAGTTCTCTTTACACATCAAGCCCTGCTACCCCTCTTATGTCCACCCTGTCATAATACTGATGCAAAATGCCTCAGCATGTTCGGACCTCCTGGGGTGGGTAAGACATACACAGCAGAAGCTGTCGCCGAAAAGTCGCGTGTTCCACTTTATGCAATGAGTGCGGGCACGCTTGGCACGAAGCCTAAACAGATAGAGGCAGCCCTCGAGCGTGCCCTGGAGCTCTGCAGGCTCTGGAACGCCATGCTCCTCCTCGACGAAGCAGACGTCTTCCTTAGTGCCAGGACCGACACGGACCTTGCCCGTAACGAGCTCGTCGCCGTCTTCCTGACCAAGCTTGAGTACTACCAGGGAATCTGCTTCCTGACCACCAACCGCATCTCCAGCCTGGACCACGCATTCCAGTCTCGAGTTGACCTGTTCCTCCCGTACCGGGACCTCAAGCCTGAGGCGCGCAGACAGGTCTGGGAGAACTTCATCAATCGTGCTGGGGACAAGCAGTTTGATGTCGACTCTGCAGGCCTAGATGAGCTGTCTAACATTCAGCTGAATGGCCGTGAAATCAAGAACCTGATCAAGAGCGCACACCTCTTGACACTGAAGGGTGGCGAGAAGATCACCAAAGACCGGCTAAAGATGCTGGCTGAGAACCGTATTAATGCGCTCGATGCACTCAGCGAATAAACGCGGTAAATCAGTCTGGTCAACTTTGGTTTTGGAATACAATCATTGATGACAGCACAAGCAGACGAGTGAGAACACTGGTGGCCCGCAAATAGACTGTAAATGAAATTAGGGGGAAATGCGTTTGTTTTCTGTTCTTTTTGGCAACCCTTAGATAGTGTGACTTCTATCATGGGAAATACATAGCCTCTCCGTCTCTGTTTTTCTCTTGAAGAAATAAAAATCAAAGATGGACGGTCCATGATGCCAGCTAGCGATAACTACATTTTAGCACTGACTGATAGCACAACGAAGTACGACCATCCCTCAGAAAGAGCCCGAGGTCAAGTCAAAGATTCATTTTTCATTTGTGCGTATAGTTAGACTTGAAGATGATGGTTCCCTCAACCTTCTGAAAGGAGGAGTACCAACTGAAAGCAACACCACTGGGTCTGCTCAGTGCCAAGGGAATTTTGCTGCTTGCCACTCTCCAGATCCGAGTGCTCCTGCACGTTCCGAGCTGACTTGGGGAAAAAGGCCTCCCGAGGGATGGTACCTATGGCACGTAATGCAGTACTGGGCCGGGATCGCAGACGCAACCTGGGTGTCCTGCAATACAAACAAGCCAATGTGAAGCGTGGACCAGTTGAATGCAGTGCCAAGCTCGACACACTCGACCACTGCTACCACACCTCGCCCACCCCTCCCGACATGGGGGCGCCGGATTATCACTCGGCAGATCGTAGATCCAGTTTCAGCAGCCATGATATGTAGAGCCTTCACGTGGTGAATCATCCGACTGGTCGGAGGCCGGGTGTAACAATAAAGTGAACGCCTGGTTTACTCACCGTATTACTTAATACAGACAGGCGTGGGAACTGCATAAGCAGCTTGCTATGCGCCATGACTATCCCCTCACCTAATTTGTAGATACTCAGTCATACAGTCAGCCGATATGTCATCGACTCGGACTATTGCACATACGCCCCGCATGGCTTCCGAAGCCTGCAATGGGACCAAGTGTCTGCCACACCATGAATTGTCTTATAAACCTCCTAAACGAGTCTGATCCTTCGATAGGCTTTCAAAACATATTCCTTGAGTATATTCGTTGAGAATCCTTTGTCAATATGCTTGTATCTCTCAACGTGGTTCTATCTGCTACAATAGCAGCCGCAGCTGCTATCCCTGGGGCAGCACCTAGGTACGCAGGTAATACTTACGACTATGTAAGTGATCTTGAAGACTCTTTGGGCAATCTCCCTCACTTTATCAATGTCTGAGACTGAATACCGGGAGCTTCTTCAGATTATTGTTGGTGGAGGCAGTGAGTATCCTCAAGTTCCCTCAGTACAATCCGACTGCTGAAACCATTAAAACAGCCGCAGGGGCTGCTGTCGCAACTCGATTGAGCCAGAAGCTGAAAAATAGCAGCATACTGTCAGCTAGAGTTCCTCCATTTCCGTTCATGATCTGCCAATTGTGTGAGAATTACGCTGGCTTTGGGCTAGTGCTCCGTGATGGTTTTCATTAACGCCGACCCATAGGCTGATCGAGGCTGGACCGGCTGCTCCAGAGGAGCTGAAGATCAATGTCCCAGGGATGTTTGGGTCCACAATTGGCGGACCATATGATTGGAATCTTACCACCACGCCGCAGCCAGAGCTAAGCAGTCGGCGGGTGAATCTCACGCGTGGAAAGGTCCTCGGCGGCAGCTCAGCTCTAAATTATCTGGTGTGGAACCGTGCCTCTGCCCCTGAGTATGATGTGTGGGAGACAGTCGGAAATACCGGCTGGAATTGGGATAGCATGGTTTCTGGGATGGCAAAGTCAGAGAACTTCACAGCAACCAACAACCAGGACTACTACGGCAGCTTCGGGAGAAGCACACAAGGACCCATCCACAATGTCGTTGAACGTTACAGGACAGAGCAAGTACTATCGTGGGTGCCGACTTTGGAGAGGCTTGGGCTGTCGCATAACCTGGAATCCCTGGATGGCAACCCGCTCGGGGCCATGCTTCAGCCTAGCAACATTAATCCGGACAACAACACAAGATCTTATAGCGCCAGCTCGTATATACCCCACGCTGGATCGAACCTCGTCCTTTTACTATCCACCCGTGTGGCAAAGATCAACTTGGAGGCCCCCTCCAAGGAGACAAAGGCAAGACGCAATTCAGATGGTAGCCTCGTGGCTACCGGCGTTACGCTGCAAGACGGGTCTGTCATTATGGCGAGGCAGGAGGTGATTCTTTCAGCGGGATCACTCCAAAGTCCAGGACTGCTCGAACTATCGTCAGTATCTTGACTTCCTATTGAATTTTCTCAAAACGTTCCGAATTTATTAACCCAGGCCCCGTGTCGGGTGAAGTTAATTAACACATACCAGCGGTATTGGACAGAGAGATGTACTCGACGCAGTCGGCATCAATCAACTCATCGACCTTCACGGTGTAGGCGAGAACTTTCAAGGTGCGTTCCATGTTTCCAACAAACTCTGCCAAATCGCTGGGGCATGATGACTTTTGTATCCTGTTGCGCATTTTTTCTCGATTGTTTTGTTTACAAGCCCAATCTGCCTCTTTATAAGCCTCAGTGAAAGGTTGAGTTCCAAGGTTAAATACCCGAGAAGCCCCTCGCCCCCCCCCCCCTCAAAAAAAAACATGTTGCTAATGGGCGGACACTCCACTCAGACCATGTTGGCGTGGGAGTCACACACCAATTGAAACCCGGCTACAACTCACTGGATGTTTTCAAATACAACGCCACCTTTGCGGCTGAACAATTGGCCCTGTGGAAGAAAGGTGATCTTTCTAAATACGACACAGCCGTTGCCAGCGTCGGTTTCCTGAACTGGAAACAGCTTTTGGGTGACGACACGGCCCTTGTTGGCCTGGCTAAGGCAGACTTCGGCAACTCGACAAACGTGATTGACCAGGCGAAACTCTCATTTTTATCGGACTACAATGTTCCACAAGTGGAGGTCATAATGTCAGAAAATACGAATGGACCAGTATACCCTCCGCTGGACGACCCTCTCTATGGCTCCGATTTTGTGACCATCACGGGAATTGCAAGTAAGTGACCCAGGTGGAAGACTCATTTGTTTTCACGCGGTCTTTAGCAGAGTCTAATTGCAGTTTTCTCATCTTCACCTAATTGTCACATCCTTTCTTTGTATTCGAACGGCCAGTCTCTTGTGCAATAGCGACCTTGGAAGTAGAAGCCTGACTAACGCCTGTTGTTCTAGTGCGACCGCTAACGCGGGGGAGCGTACATATACGGTCGTCCAACATCAGTCAGAGCCCAGATATTGATCCTCGCTACGTAGCAAACTCCTATGACATGCGTTCACTGGTGGAGGCAGGCAAGTTTGCACGCAAGATTGCTCAAACCGAGCCCCTAGCGAGCCTACTGGTCGGTGAATACGCACCAGGTTTTCCGGCAGTCAGTACCGACGAGCAGTGGGAGAACTATATCCGGAAAACTATGCGCACCATATATCACTTTTCTGGAACATGCGCCATGTTACCGAAGGACGATGGTGGGGTGGTCGATCCACGTCTGAGAGTTTGGGGAACTTCGAACCTCCGAGTTGCTGATGCAAGTATAGTATGTACCGTTTTTGCTCTCCTATCACATTAAGCTTCCAATACTTGCAAATGGGCGAGTCAAGCAAGCTATTCAGCTGCTTACTTACTATTACAGGTTCCGGTGCTCGTTGCATCACACACGCAGACTCTCATTTATGGGATCGCGGAGAGGGCCGCGGAGATCATAATTGAAGACCATGAAGGAGATTAAGGAACGGGCGCCATCGCAAAATTGTGGTTTCACACTTCGATATATCATCTATGAGGGTGTCTTGTAGGAGGGTGTTCTATGAGAGGTTGTGGGAGCGATACCATAGACCCGTAGCGGACACCCGAGCGGTTGGGATTCACGCCTTGGTAGTCTGGTTATGTTTGCCCTGGAGCGTTTGCAGTACTGTGACGGTCGGAACTCTTCACTGATGTGACGCATGGAACAGTGTCTGGATACTCATGGATACCGTGCCTAGGTACACTCTTGGTGCAATGACATCGGTCTACTTTCCTGCCTGCTCCAATTGGCTTGCAGTGTGACTTGACGAGGTGGTCCCTTTCCCACGTAATTAGCTGATTCGGCCAAATTTAGAAGACGTGCATACAGCTTCGCACCTCGGTAAACACACGGACAAGAACGAAGTCACTTGCCTGGACTGGTAAGCGCCGTGAACAGAGAGTAGGCATTTCAAGCTCTTTGCACCTGTGACTTGTAGTAGTATTAATGTATCTCCTCCACTTCAGTCACTCAAAAGTTCTAGTCACACAGTCGCTAGCGCAGTCAAGTCCAAGGCACCTGTAAAACACCAGTGCTGGCCCAAGGCAAGTCTTTCTGTTCTTGTAAATGCGCCATACCACAAGCCATGGCATCGCTCCTGTCCAAGTATGGGCAACTCCTCAGCACATCCGAATCTTACTTTCGCAAAGGGTAAGCATCACCGACGCCGCCTCAAAAGGGCTCAAGAGACTTCTTGTCCAAGTTGCCCCCTAGAAACACCGAGAATATCACTCACGTTCTCCCACATGTGCACTGCCACCCATTCGAAGATGCTCCAGAAGGAGACTGCAAGAGGATTAACACGTGGGGACGCCGAAATATTAACGGGGTTCGGGTCTGTAAGGGATCAATGCAAGACAACCGTTCAGCGTATAGCGAATAAGTGCAGGTAAGGTTACGTGGCACGCAAACTCACATCATACAAAGCTGGGAGACTGCCTGGATGAATCGCATTTGGAGTCGAACGATCTTATCTCCGCAGCCGGCAAATGGGTACACCGAGCTAACAACATTAGAAGTGCTGATGTTCCCTAGGGCAGGCGAAAGAGCGAGAACTGGGTCAGATCCAGAGTTCGACCTCGAGGCAAACGAGAGCTTCTGCTTGAACAACTTTCAAGGTTGGTTGATGATAATCCGGATGGGATGGGTGGCCAGAAACATGAGCTCTGGCACACATCGAGGATCATTGTAACAAGTTCTCTCAATTTAGTGTGTCGAATCTCGTTGCCAGGCCTTGGTAATGTTCTCGACCCAAAGCCGCGAACAAAGCCGCCGGATCCACAGTCAGTACATAGAGTCGTGGTTACAATCCAGCCCTCGCTGAAGTATCAAAGCGCTTTCAAAATTGTACCCCTATATATCAAAGATGACTCTGAGAAAGATGACTCGGTATTCTACTCAATACCACCTACGGAGTCACCAATATATCTACCAAAGCCCCAAACCATAAGTCCCAACAACCCTTCCCTCCTCCCCATCCCTCTCCCCAACAACACAGCCGACGATGATCTCAGCGCCCTTTTCGGGGCCCTGTATGCCTCTCGCCCTCGCAAGCTCAGCCTTGCCCGCGCCCATGAAGTTCGTCGCGTTCGCCCCAGGGTCAGCGCTCCACACTCTTATCTTGGTCTCGAAGCCCACACCTCCCACGTGAACTCTAGGCTCCGCCCCATATCGCTTCCAATACTCGAGCATGAGCATATTCAGCGCCGCCTTGCTTACTCTGTACTCAAGCGGGCTCGTACCCAGCACAGAACGATAATACCGAGAGGACGGGTCCGCCGCTTCGGTGAGCGACCCCATCGAGCTGGACACGAACACCAGGCGCGGGTCTGTCGGCTGCGCAAGCAACAAGGGCAGGAACGCCTCCGTCACGGCCGCAGCGCCCACCACGTTGACCTCGAGGTCTGTCCTCAGCGCGGCTACCACCCCGCCGGCGTCCGAGAGCGTGCCGGCGTTGTTGATCAAGATGTCGAGGCGCCCGTGGTCAGCCCGGACCCTGTCCGCGGCCGCGGCGATCGACGGCGGGTCCGTCACGTCCAGCTGGATGGCCTGCGCGGACCCTCCGGCCGATCTGATGGCCATGGCGGCACTCTCACCCTTCATGAGGTCGCGGCTGCCCACAAAGACGTGGTAGGTCTCCCCTTTGGGCCCGCGGCGGGATATGGCTAAGGCTTTGGCTGTCTCGAAGCCTAGACCTTGATTTGCGCCTGGTGGGCCATGGTTTTGATCGAGTCAGATAGGGGATCAAGATGGCAGGGGGATCTTGTTCTATGCTATATCATTTCTTACCTGTGATCAGGCACAGGAGCCTCTTGCTGGTGGCGGCCATGGTTGACTCCAGGACGTAAAGTTCCAATATGAACACGGTGGTCAAATCACTAGACTAGAAGTAGTAGCTACAAGTGTAAGTAAATCACCTCATACACGACAACAGTAATTCATAGTAAGACATAACAGCCTGGTCCATACCTATGTGGTTTCGCTTCTATTTCATATATCCCATGTCTAAGGATATATATAGCACCTTTGTATAATAGTAAGTACTTAAGACCTAGTGCTTAGAAAGAATATGATGTTAATAATAATAGTTATGATATGATGGGTACTTGTGGTCTTAGCCTTGCGACGTACAGACACGGCTAAGGGGCACCGTCTTGATGACGGTGTTGACTAGAATCGTGGATACAAGTAGCCCACGGGCTAGTCGCCGGTCCATACTTGGTACCTATTTAAATACTTTTGTAGGTCGGCCGGGAGCTAGGCGGACTTTAGCATGGTAATCGCCGGTCATCAACACTCGATACCCACAAAAGGATTTTAGGTAGGACTCGCTTACTCCTAGGATAGTGAGGGGCCATTGCCGATTTATCCTCCATTCATCAGCTTTAAAAATTGATAACGAGGCTCAGTTGGGTCTTAAGAGCACTGTGTGGCCAATCTCCGAGCCGTTCGTGATCCCCTGGCCGTGACAACGAGGTCCTGTAGTAGTATGACTGGCGGTACTGACGTGCAAGACAGATTAACCAATAAACATGCGGAGTTGGGTCTTGCTGCTTCTGGGCTGTATCCTTGTCTAGCAAAATGTATCATTGATAAGTTGCCTGCACTAGATGAAACATGGCCTGACAACGCACCCTCTCCCAGCTTGCTGTATGTGTATTTTAGGGTAGGTATTAGAAAAAAGAAATGACAGATCTATAATTGAGGGTTTCAATGTGATTTGCTTTCGCCGGTATCGTTGCCACTACATGTGCTGGTGTTTGAGTAGGTACCTATCTAGGTAATGAGTGCGAAGGCACCCGGGTAGCCGCGCGATGCAAAGAATTCGATTACCACATACCAGAGTACCTAGGCATTTGTTTTCTTAAACTTAAAATGAATTTGACCATTGAAGGGCTACAAAATGTAAAGTAATATATACAGATAATTCGACAAGGTGAAAACTTTGCTCCTCCATCTGTGAATACCTTCAATATTTGTATGAAATCCATTTATGCGCCAATCAAAAAGCTTGCCGTGAAACTCCTGACAGGCCCCGCAATGTCAGCGTGCGACGAGCAGTGTGGTTCATGTTGACCTCACCCCATGATCCGATCCCATCTGAGATCGTCTTTCCAGTGATAACTTCGTACACTCAATCTGCCTTTACTTCCAAATTGGCTTTGACAGCCAGTCATCTCAGCAAACTATCCGGCCCGTGCTGGTTTTTGGAACGCTTGGAGCGAGTGAAGTGAGCCCTCGTTTGACCTTCCGCGGCCTCGTCGCCAGGGACTCCACGGCGCTTGCCACCTAGGTGCCGCGGCGGTAGGGCACCGCTCTGGCTGGGCGCGGCCGCCGGGCCCGGCTGTTCAGCTTCGGACCGTGCGGAGTCGTCAACATGAAATCCACTGCCAAAGTTCTCGGACAGGCTCGCGTTGGGGTCGGGACCGGCTATGTGTCTCGGGGGCGTGGTAGGTGTGGGTGTGGGTGAATCATGCTCTGACCTAGCCTGGGCAGATCTGCTACTGCTTTCTTTGTTCAGTTTATGCATCTCTTCGATATTCTGTATGTGTGGGTAGAATTCTTCCTGGGCAGGGCCCTGACTAGAACTCTGTGGTGTTGCCCTTGAAGTTCGAGACGCTGCCGAGGTGCTCTGCGAGGTGCTTTCTTGTCCAGCTTGGCCATTTTTGGGCTGTGCCTTTGTCTTTGGATCTTTGGGTATCTGACCGTGAGAATAGTAGTATTTCGATCGGTGCTCTCGCTTGGCTTCAAATTTCTTGACGACGTCATCCGCTGCGTCTTTCAATAGCTTAAAAAGTTGCTCAACGCCATATTGGATCATGACTGTTTCTAATGCTGCTGCAACTGTCCCCTGGGTGAAGTCATCGGATTTTATCATATGATAGATATCGTATTCGAATTGCAATGGATAGTCGGGAAGTATGGGATGCTTTGGGACCGGTATTGTGGAATCTTTATCGCGGAGATTCCTCGCCAGGCAAGCCCGGTGCACTCGGATGATTATGCCCTCGGTTGTTGAGACGGCGGTAAACACCCGGACTTCGTCAAAAAACTTTGCCAAGTGCTTTGGCCCGGCTTCGTTGAAGAACTCGTACATGTTGTGCAGAGACTGGCTCGCACCATTGAGAGCCTGATACTGAGAGACTGGCTCTAGCAATGTCTTCCATGAGTTCTTTGATTCGATCATGAAGAAGTGAAAGGCGCGAAGTTGTTGAGCATTGGCTTTGCCTTCGTAACACATGATATTTTGGAGCGGTTCCGGGAGATACTCGAAACTCCCGGTGTCCATCAAAGTGGTCGTGCGAAATGCGATAGCAATGTCGGGTTTTGCCTTTGGCAGATGTTTGCCGTCTGTTTCCAAGAATGCTCGTGTTGGCATCGGCGAGCAATTCCACGGCCTCTCGACTGCAAAGTCCAAAACTCCTCTGCTGCCGTAAATGAGGCGGTGCCGATCTACCATCGACATCATGAGGGTTCGCTGAAAAACAAACTCCTGGGGATCGACTCTGCACTTCTCCAAATCATCGTTCCATTTCCTGTTGTCGTCCGACTCCCCTTGTCGGCCAGTCTGGGTTTGTAACAACAGGATCTCTTGGCGAAAGGGGTCAGTTGTAGCATTCCAATTCACATTCCGTTTGTTGAGACCGTTCTGTTGGTCTGCCTCCTTGACGAGCCGGCCTGCTGAGGAACCCATGGATGGATTCGCCAGCACCTTACGGATGACCTCCAAAGTCGACTCACTAAGGGGAGGCAGATAGCCAATGCGTTCGTAGTACAAGCTCGACGTCTCCGTGCAAGATGATGCAGACTCGGGTGTCAGAGAACGCCGTGGGAGACGTTCTATAACAAGATCTGAATCGGCGTCGGGAATAGTCGTGGGAGGGTCGACAACTGAGTCGCTGTCCAACGAGCTCTGCTCCTGGTTCGCTGCAGCCGATGTAGCTCTAGCCGGCGTTGTCGCCGTCGTGTCCAGGGAGGGCTGTTTGTCCTCTCCCGGCTTAGGCCTTCCAAGGGCAGATTTACGACCCTTTGCTCGCTTTTGGCGGTTTCGCCTCTCAAACTCTCCCAGGTCGTTCTGACCGAACTCGGGGGATGCTTGAGCTCTTGTACGACGAGCTACGGGGCTTCTCAGGGCCACGCCAGCTCAGGTCAGAAGCTGAAATTGACATCCAAATGATCTTTAGGCAAGCAAATAACTCACCCGCTATTGCGCCGTCGCATCCTTCCAGGTAAGAAAGGTTAGAGAGCAGGCTGAGTTGGTCACTGCCCCTTTTCAACGTGGAGGGAACAATGAGGAGATCACCAGCCCACCTGGTTAACGAGGGTCCTATGAGGCGGCTCGGGGCGCGCGGGGTGTCAACTCTCCGGCTGCAGTGTCCCACACCCTCACAGGATGGGGACCAACAGTTGCAGTGTTCCCACACCATCATAGGATATGAATGAACAGTTCGTCCTGCGCTGCAAGCTGTCCTGCTTCTACCCACCTGCGACTTCTTCCGAGCTCACCAAAATGGTCGATGGCTGTGGGGGTTCATTGTGGGCCTCCTCGGGTCACAGCATGGACTGAATCAGCGTCACAGTGATCAGAGCAGGAGCAGTATCGATTACGGACAGTATCGGTTTGCTCAGATAAGTCAATTCTATCCGGCTGATCGCACCTTTCTATAGTTCCATGCGATATGCGATATGCAGCACTCGCATCCATGCTATTTCCCACACTCCAGCGATCCGCGGCTCATGCATGCACGCGCAGCAGGCGCAAGCATAGAAAACAAAACAAAAGGGGGTATTTCCATGACAGGTCCCAAGTCCATCCCGCCAGACAAAACAAACGAGCAAAGAACAGGTTGCCTGAGAACAAACCTCCCAAAGACAAAAATCAAGTGGTATCGTGACACATATGACCGTGCTTGGTGGTGACGCTCAACACCTCCCCGCTCAAAACACAACACCCTTTTGTCCCTGAGAAGCAATTCGGACCAAAAGCAGAGGCCCTTCCTTATGCCTTTCCCGCGCGCAAGTCCAGACCGACCCATCCACTTTCCCAGTCACAAAATCCTTCCATCCGGCCCTCATGTGGGCTTCCTGAACAGCCTTTTTGTTCCTCCCACCTTTCCCAATTCGCCGAATTTCCCGCTCCCGTGGCCTTGGTCTCTCGGCGGGACAGCCGAGCCACTACTAACGGCCCGGACCTTCTCCTTGATGCTTTCGACCCAGTCCAGACTCTCCTGGGGGATGTCCTTCCTCATGCTCCTGGGCCCCGCCATGCCAAGCGAGCTGTCCTCCTCGTCCCAGCTTAGACGCGAGCTCGATCGTGACCGGCCGGTGCTGCCTGATCCTGAAGATGGCGGCTCCGAGGCCCGCTGATTGCCATAAGCAAGCGGGGTCGCAGGCAGTCTTGGTCCCAGGAGGTCCTCTCCCCCGCTGGGCTGTCGCTTCTTCTTGACATAGATGGGGCTGGTTGAGTCGAGCGCTGAGCCCGGGCGGCGAGGCGGGCTGGGACGGACAGAGGGGCTAGCTGATGGTCGACGAGTGCTGAGCGCGCTAGAGGATCGGGGGATGTCCCTCACCTCCACCTTGCTTTCACTCCCTCGGTGTGATCGTCGACCGTGGTGAATAGCATATTCTTTGAGATATTCTCCCAAGTCAGCCCAGCCGCCACCTACACGGACCATGACTCTTTCACCATTCTCGCCGACGCAGCGGATGAAAAGCTTGATTGGAGCCTCCCCATTCGCTCTGGACAGATGGTACAGCTTGATGTCTTGATTCCCACGCTGGTGTCGTGGCCGAGGTGCCGGTGCAAGCATGAAAGATGGGGTGCTGGCTCGCGATGACATGCTGGCGCGAGAGGACATGCTGGATTTGCTGCGAACAGTCCTATCTGCCGTCGGTCTTGGTTTGGAGTACGGTAGCTGTAGATCCGGAGGGTTAAGATGGTTGACGGTGGGGCGTGAGCCAAGCTGGATTTTGGCCGGGATATTCTCCAGGATTTGACTGATCTGCTTGCGCATGTGGTCATCCTCGCCATTCGCCTGGCTCAGCACAATAGGACTTCCCAGCTCCTCTGATGTACTGTTGAAAGATGAGTCCAGCGAGTTGTCCTCTGAGCTCTCGTCCTCGGGGTACTCGAGGACTGGCGGCATGTCTCCCACCGGCATCGATGTCGACCTTATTTCTCTTGGAGGAGTATGCGGAGAGGCGCGACTCCCATTTACCGGTAAAAGGTCCGGAGTCTGCAATGGATCTCTAGGCTGAGCGCGAACGACGGTCGAGGCGTCTGAAACAGCAGTTCCCGGCCGGTGATTCTCGTCGGAGCCAAGCGCGTGAGCGCCATTGTCCAATGAAAGGTGATCAGCGTCGAGGTCGTCCAAGTCTAACGCCGACTCATCAGCAACGTGTCCGGCGGTGGTCCGCGTCGAGCCTCGGTCATTTGTGATAGAAATGATTGGAGATCTGCTCAATGCATCAGAGTGCTCCACACTGGGAATTGGCCGATCAGCGTCATCCATGCCATCGTCTTCGAAGCTCCGAGATCTACACCCATCGGGATGATCAACGCGTATAATCGGCCCTGGCGTAGCGGGCTCTTCTGCCACAATTTCTGTTGCACCCTTTTCAGTTCCAGCAGAGTCTGCCTCCTTCTGCATGGCTGCAACTTGCTCGTCTCGAAGCCATTTCTCATATGCCGCGGTCCATTCCGCGCATTGGCGCTCCACAACCTCCATTCGGTCAAGCCACTCGTCAGGAAGGGTATCATCCCGGCCCTCAAGGTTGTCAAGCATGTAATCGAGTGTGCGCGCAGCTGTTGAGACTTTCTTCTCTAACAGCAGCTTCGTGACTTCATAGTTGTGCTGGGACGGCACCTCGTCGGGTTTGAGCTCCAGCTGTGGGTCCTGCACCTGAGCCTTCGACCCTTGCTCAATCATGGCCCAGGCTGACTTGATCGCAGCCTCAGCCTCAGCAAGAGAAGACGTCCACAGAGGAACGCGCTGAAGAACCGTTAATCGCGTGCTCCATGCGTTCATAAGTCGTAAAAGCCTAGAGAGATTCGGCAATGCCTGCACAACCGTTGCTGTGATGACGGCCGTGAGGTCATCCATTTTCACATACGAGGTAAGGGAGCCCATCCCAAAATGGCGGTCGAAGATAGGGCTGGCTGGAGTCCCGGGTCTCGAGAGAGGCATGATATGGTTGTGCAGCACGTGCTGCTTAATGTCCTCGATTTCGAGCTTGTCGAGCTCTTGGTGTATCTCTGCAATGCGCGTTTCGTAGCGCGTTATGTCTGATTCCAGCAGGCTCCCGTTGTATACCTGCTTGGGGCCCGCAGCATCGTTCTCGGGCGCGGGTTCGACAGCCGACCCGGCCCTGCCGCGCGACTGAAGCCCGCCGGGAGTGGAACTCGGCGCCTGGAAGCCGAGGCCCCCCTCTGTGGGCCAGGGCCAGTCTCGCAGCTCATCAAGCCATTCGTAAATATTTTTCGAGGCGACGGCGGCCCGCAGCGCAAAGCTCTGTTCGCTGGGTGTCGCGGCGTCCATGCATGCCTTGAGCGGGCCGCTAGGCGCACGAAAAGTGTCGATCGCGTTCATTGGGGAAAGGCGGGCTATGAAATCATCGGAGTGTTGGCGCTGGTGCTTGGGGGACTGAGGTGTCGAGTGATACTGTCGACTCGAGGGCAGCAGGCGGGCCCCCAGCGGGGGAAATATCGAAGGTTCGGTCATGTTTGCGGTCTCGTCAGACTCGTCAGACCGGTCAGAGAAGGTGGTCAAAGATGTGGTCGTTGCAGCAGTGGTCGGTCACAGGAGACATGGCCCTGTGTTGGGTGTTCCAGCTTTTATGACCCGGTAAATAAAGGATTGACAGCGAATGGACGAGTAAAGCGCATAGTTGAGGCTCAAACGAGTGTTTGGGAGACTCGGATGGAACAGGTGAGCTGAAGGGCCGTTGCCTGTCCCAGCTGCCGTCAGACTGTGCAACTCGGCCTGGATTGGGGGTTCCAAAGACGGGTAGCGGATGGCGCGCAGGAGGTGACAGAAGGATGGCCGGGCGGCTCGGGGGCCAGGGGCGAGACCGACGGCGGAGACGGGCGGACAGGTACAGGAGCAGCTGCGGCCACACGGAGCAAAGCACGGCGCCTGTCGGTTCGTTGTACAGCGGGGCACGAGTAGGGTTTCGGCCACGGCGGTTGATAGGGTCGTGAGGCACCAGAGGCCGCAGGGTCTGGAAGCTGGATGCAGGGGGATGGGCCAGAGTAGGCACAGGGAGGGGCGTGTGGATGCTGGACGTAATCCCGATGCAGATGCAAATGCAGATGCGATGCGATGCGATGCGATGCAGATAGAGTCAGTGCAAGGAGTCGGTGATGAGCTGGCTGGCCGACCTGGGTGAGAAGAAGGTGTGGACGGTCTGAAAGAGAGATAGATTATGGAGACGAGGTCAGGTTAGAGATGAGGTGCTTGCTCTCTTGCTCTGGCGAACTGTGCCCAGGGCCCAGGTACGAGACGAGAAGTGGGGGCTGGGGAGGTCTGGATGTGAGACACGGGCGCAGATCAGAAACGAGCGGCTGGATATGTCCTGTGTGTGTTGTAAGACACGCGAGAGAGAATAAAGGGAGCGAGTCACAACGATAGGACGAGAGACAGACACGCAGGTCAGGAAGAGAGAGGGAGCTGAGATGGGCGACGTGAGAGATGATTCGTCTCCCGAGGCGATGCCAGCTTCGCGCCCATCCTGGTCGAATTATACAAGCCCACCGGCAGCTGCCAGCAGCCTCTAGGGCTCCTATGTACAGGGTAGACCCCTAATCTTTGTCAAAGAGTGACTTCCAAGAGGCTAGAAATGGATGCCCCGGCTACCTTGAAACTATAAAAAGGAACATAGTAGTACTAGGTTCTAAGGTAGGATTACTAGGAAAGTAAAGTACTTAGGTTCAATATGACGGTAGTGAGCGTAACGGTATAGAAGTCACCATTTAAGAGTAGAAAGAGAAGATCTGATTGGTCTGTTAAGGTTGTATTTTTTCATGGGTGAAGTCCCCGAGTGACAAAGTTTAGGGGTGAATCCTGTAGACTCAGCAAACTCAGACTCTTTGGTGCCTCCTGAATCTTGAATTCTATATTAAGTCGCTTTAAAGTACCCCCCCTAATTTATACTAGAGTCCCTATATTATTCTCTACTATAATTCTATCTATTATAAATATAATATAGTTTAAAAATTTTATTAATTATTATAGTTATATAAAGGGGGTAAAAGGGGTTACTATTTATAAGTTTAAGTTTAAATAGTACTAAATTATAAATAAAAGTAGTAATTAAAAAATAATTTTATATATTAATATATAAAGAAATACTTTAAATATTATAAACTTTAAAATAATATTTATTATATTATATTTAACTTAATTTTTAAGTTTAATATATTTATTATTAAAGTTTAATTATAAAATATATATTTATAATTTATAACTATTAAAATTACTTTAATTATTACTTAATATATTTATATTATTATACCTATATAGTATATTTATATTATTATCTCCTTTAATTTATATAGTTCCTTTTATTAAAGCTCCTTCTTTATTTTAAAATTACTATTTTTATTTATATAATTTAAAAGTAATTTAATAACTTTTAGATATTATATTAGAGTTAGTTCTAATAAATTTTTAATAATACTTAGGAGGTAATATACTATTTAATAGTTAGTTAAGTAACCTACTATTAAATAGTCTTTAATTTAAAAGATATATTTAAACTATATTTTTATATTTTAAATACTTTTTTAAAAATTAATTTATATTAATATAAAAATAAAAATAGGTTATTAAATAATAGGTTTAATTTAAATAAACCCTTTATTAAATAAAAGTATTAAATATTAAATAATTTAATATTTTATATAAATATATTAAACTAAATAAAATATATATAATATAATTAAGTATAATAATATACTTATTTTAACTTTTTTACTTATTAGTTAGCCTTAAGGTATATATATATTATTTATTTATAAAAGGAGTAATAATACTATTAAAATATATTTAAGTTAATAAGTTAGATATTAGAAGACTTTATTTTAATATCTACTATTTAGTTACTTAAAAGTAATAAAGTATATCTATATACTTTATTAATAACCTAAAAGTCTTTTATATATATAATCTTTAATATAAATTATATATATTTATTAGTAAAAATATTTAATATAAGTAATATTATAACTTACTTTTATATTATTTAGCTAAGTTAATTAAAAATATAATATTTATATAATAGTTAGAGTTAAAGATTAATTAGTATAAAATTATACTTAATTAAAATATCCTTATTTTATTTAACTTACTTAAAAGTTTCCTTTATTATTATAAATTAGGTAAATAAAGTTATTAATTTAAAAAAGCTATTTATTTTTATAATTAGTAGGTATAGGTTATTACTATTTTTATTATTAGATTATATTTACCTTAAAAAGGTTTTTATAATATATTTAACTAATATCTATAATTATTTTATATATCTTATAAAGTTATTAATACTTAATAATTTTAGATTTTATAATTTATATAATATAATTAATTAATAAAGAAAGAAGGTATTTAAAATTATAAAAGTAAGTTAATATAATTATTATTTCTTTTATAGCTATATTATATTAATTAGTTTATAAATAATTATTAAATAGGTTTATAATAACCTAGCTAGAATTATTATATATAATAATTTTAACTTTTAAGAAATATATAAGAATATTTAAGTAAAACGTTTTATAGTAATATACTACTTTATAATAGCTATACTTTACTTTATTTTATTTATATAATTAAACTTTAACTTAATTTAATTTAATATTACTTAATTAATATTTTATTTTATAATTCTTTTAATATATTTAATTAAAGTAGTTTATTAAGTTATTATTAAATTAATAAAAGCTTATTAACTATATAATATAAAATATATTATATTATATATTTTAAATATTTTTATAAAAATATTTAATAAAAATATAAAATATATTTTTAAAATATTTTTATTTAAAGGTTAAAAGATTATTATAAATGTAATTAGTAGTAATACTTTTAAGTTTATAAATTAAAAGTTAGTATTTTTAGGTATTAATATTATTTTAATAGAAAATATATATAATATTATACTTTTAATAATTATTATAAATAAGGGTATAATAAATAATATATATAATATTTATAAAAGATATTTTAAGGGTAGTTTAGTAAAAGAATTATAATTAAAAATATTAATTAATTATAATAAAAGTTAAACTCTATTAAGTTTTATTTTATATATAATAATTAAAAGATAATATAATTTATATAAAGTATAAAAATATAATAAAAATTTAATTAAAATGTATTTTTATTAATAATAGCTTTTCTTATACTTATATTATAATATATTAAATAAATATATATAAAGCTTATAATATTTTAGTTTTAAACTATTAGTAATTTTAATAGCTTAATAAACTATAATAATTAAGTTATACTTAACTATAATACTAAATTCTTTAATTATTAAATTTATATAAATAATATATTAAATAATATAAAATACTACTATTTTTCCTATTTTTATATTAGGGTTTCTAGAAGTGTATATTAGCTTTAATTATTTATTAAATAGTATACCTTAATATAGTTAATTTACCCTTTTAGCTTAGTATAGTTATAAATAATAATATAGCTATAAATACTTTTAAATAATATATTAGTTAAAATAATAATTTAAATAATATATTTAAGGATTTTATAATTACTTATATAATTAATAGTATACTTAAAATTATAAATAAATAGTAATAGGATAATATTATAGATAGTATTATTAAAGAGAATTTATTTTTATATATTTAGTATAGGGTCTTTTATTAATTATATTTATTATTTAGCCCCTTTTAAAAATATAAATATATAATTTAAAATTAATATTATTTACTTTAAACTATTTATATACTTATTTACCTTTATTATATTATCTATTATAGTAATATTAGCTTATTATAGTAGTTAATACTATATTTTATTCTAATATTTTATAATATTAATTATTATAACTATAAAAGCTAATACTTTATTTTTATAGCTTTTATATTTAAAAGTAAATAAGAAATACTAACTTATATAATATTAATCAATAAATTTATTAAATATATAATATTTAATAAATTATAAAAGTTTATTAACTTATTTTTAAATATATAAATAATAGCTTTATAAAAATATTTAAATATATAAAAACTTAATATATAATATTTAATATATATTTATTATTAATATTTTTATTATAATGTTTTAATTATAATAAAGTAAGTATTTAAATATAACTTTAATTAAAGTAATAATAGCTATTACTCTATTATTCTATTATATTTAAAATTTAAATATTAATAAGCCTTTTAGTTAATAAAAGTAAAATAATATACTACCTAAAACTATAAAAAAAATTTATTATATAAACTTTATTTAAAATTAAAAACTTTATTAATAAGGGTATTAATATTACTTAAAATAAAATTAATAATTTTAATTATATATATATTATATTTAATAATAACCTTATTAATAAATATAATAGGATATTAATTTTAAGTATTATAATTAATTTAAAAGGTAATAATTTAAATATTATTATTAATTATAATAAACCTTTAAACCTTTAAATAGCTTTAATTAAAAGGACTTATTTAATATATCTAATACTAATAAAAATATTAATATAATAATATTATTATATTTATTAATATTTATAAATAAATAAAAATATAAATAAGCTTAGTTTTATTATTAATAAATATAAGTTTTTTTTTATATATTTTTATATTATTTAAAAGAAGGTATAGCTATTATAAAAATAATAGCTATTATAATTACTTTAAAATCTACTAATTAACTATATATTTTTATTAATATAATCTATATAGTATTTATTAACCTATTATTATTACTTTATTTTTAAGCCTATTTTCTTTTTATATTTATTTATATAATTAATAGTTTTTTTATTAATTTATATCTATTTATTTATTACCTTTTATCTTTTTTAATATTAAATATTTTTATTATTATTATTTACCTATTATAAAGATTTATAATAATTATAATAGCTATATAAAACCTATTAATTAACTTTATAAGTTATTTATTAAAGGTTATAAAAATAAAGATATTTATAAGGTTATTTAAAACTTAAAGCTTATTAATAGTAACTTTATATTTATTAAAGTTTAAATTATAATAAATATATTTAATAATAATATAAAGTATAATATTTATATTTATATATATAATTAACTTTTAACAAATTAATAAGTTAGCTTTTTCTTTTATATACCTTTATTAGGTTACCTATAAAGTACTATATAATATAAGAAAGAGAGCTACATTAAATATAATTAATAGAAGTAATAGTTCTTCCTTATATAAATAATAATTAATAATAGAATATAGTTTAATTAATATTAAAATTATTACTTATATTAAAATCTTAATAAGTTTCTATATTTTTAATATTATAGTTTTATTTAATTAACTATTATAATTATATAATATAAGTAACTAATAATAAAGGAGGCTATAAAGTAAGCTAAAGATAAGTTATTATTATTCTTATTTATATATATAGCTATACCTTTCTAGGTAGCTATACCTATATTTATATTTATAGTTAAGTTTATACTTATAGCTAAGCTTATATTTAAGCTTATATTATAAAGTAATTAAGTAGCTATTAATACGCCTTTTATATTTAAAGTTAGCTAGTTATTATATAGTTAGAGTAAATAGTTATATTAAAAGTACTATTTTTTTAATTTTAAGCTTATTATTAATTAATTTAATAATATTACTCCTTAGCTTAATTTAATTAAATAAATTTAAATAAAATTATTTTAATAATAATAATATATTTAATTTTATTAATAATATTATTATTAATAATAATAATAATAATATAATTATTATTAAAACTAATATTAATTTAGTAGTAAGTAATACTATTTATAATTAATATAAATTTTATAATTACTAATATTTATTTTAAATATTAAATTTAATTTTAATATAGTTTCTTATTTTATTATATTATTATTTATTTTATTTATATATAAATATATTTAGTAAGTTTAATATAAAACCTTAATTAAAAATACTTAAAAATATAAGGTTAGCTTAAATATTATTATATAAAGCTTAGTTAAGTATTTATATAAAGCTTAAATTAAATTATTTTTAATATTTTAAAGTATAAAAGTTATTTATTTATATTATTTTACTTCTATTAAGAAAATAAAAAGTATATTAAAAGGAGTAAGTTAAGTTTAATAAATTAAATTCTTTTATTATAAACTTATATAAAATTAAAAACAATTTTAACTTTAATAATATTAATATAAATATTATTATAATTATATTTATAATTTTAAAAAGATATTATAAAGCTTAATATTAATTTTTATTAAGATTTATAATAGAACTTTTAATTATATTAAAATAGTAAAATTATAAGGTTTATTTTAGTTTAACCTTTAAAATATTTATTTATAATCTATTTAATATAATAGAATATTATATTAGATATAAGGCCTTTAAGTTATATAATTATTATATTAATAAATTTTAATAAATTAATAAAGCCTAATATATATTATATTTTTAAAGAATATTAATAGCCCTTAATTACCTATATAAAGTGTAAAAAGGTAGGTAAAGTTTTTTATTTATTTTACTTTAATTAAATAGCTATTAACTAAAAACTAAGTTTATAATAATAAAAATTAAATATAGTTAAAGGGTTATATTAAGTATTATTATAAAATAAATATTTTAGTGCTATTAAAAGAGTAAGTATTACTATTTTTAAAGTAATAAGCTATTAGTATAGCTTTATAGTACTATTTTAATAGTAAAGTAGATAAGATTAATAATTTTAATAATAAGGGTCTAAGTACTAGCAAGAAAAAGAACCTTTTTATTAAGTAGTTTAATTAAGTGGTAGTATTAATTATTAGTTTATAGGTATTTTTTTTTATATAAATAGTTAGAATAAGGTTTTCCTAGCCCTTATAGTTATAGTATATTTAGTAACTATATATATATTTATTAAAAAATAATTTTAATTTTAATTATTATATATTATAAAACTCTTATTATATAACTTATTATAAATAGTAGGTTATTATATTTTTTTTTAATTTAAAATTTTAACTATTAAGTTTATTAACTTTAAAGTTAGACTATTATTTAGCTATTAAGTCCCCTAACTTAAGAATTAAGCTATTATTTAACTATTAAGTCTACTAGCTTTAAAGTTAGGTTATTATTTAACTATTAAGTTTTTTAATTTAGAAATTAAGCTATTATCTAACCATTAAGTCCCCTAACTTAGAAATTAGGCCGTTATTTAGCTATTAAGTCCTTTAGTTTAGAAATTTAGCTATTATTTAATCTTCCTTAGCTTCTAGTTTAGAAATTAGACTATTATTTAGTCTTTCTAGGCTTTTAGTTTAAATATTAGACCGTTATTTAGTCTTTCTAGCTCTAATAATTTGGAAATTAGGCCGTTATTTAGTCTTCCTAGCCTTAATAGCTTGGAAACTAGGCTATTATTTAGTCTTTTTAGCCTTAATAGTTTAAAAATTAGGCTATTATTTAGTCTTTTTAGCTTTAATAGTTTAGAAATTAGGCTATTATTTAGTTTTTCTAGCCTTAATAGCTTAAAAATTAGGTTGTTATCTAGCCCTCCTTGCTTTAATTAAGTAGCTATTTAGCTATTTATTAGCCCTTTTTCTTAAAGCTTTTATAGGTATTATTAGATAATTATTATAAAGTTAAATAAACTATAGAATTATTATTCTATTAATATTTAAATATATAGGAAGTAGAAGAGTTATAAATATATATTATTTTATTAACTTAATTTATAACTATAAACTTAACCTATAATTATAAATCCTTTTATATTAAACTATAATATTACACTTAAATAAGTAATTAAAATATTTAATTAGCTAACTAATAATATTTAATATATTAACTAACTATTTATTAGTTAAAATAATATTAATAGTATTATATAACTTTTTTATTTATTAAATATTACTTATAAATAATAATTATATAATTATATAATATTTAACTTAATTCTATCTATTATAATTATTTCCTCTTATTATTAATAGTAACTTTTAAATACTATATATAAAAGAATTACTATTTTATAATATTATAAATATTAATATATAAAATAATAAGTTAGATATTATTCTAACTATTATATATTAAAGCTTATTAAAATATTATTTAAATAGTTTAGTTAATGTACTAAAAAGTTATTTATAAAAAGTATTTCTTTAATATAGAGTAGTATTAATAATTATAATAGCTAGTTTATAGAGGGTAGACTCTAGTTATTTATATTAAATAAAGGTAATATTCTTAACGCTATATAACTAAAAGACTACCCTTTTATAATATTAAACTACACCTTTAAACTACTATATTAGGACTTAGGCTAGGTATAATTTCTTAATATAAGTAGACCTATATATTTACTATAAAAATACTATATATACTATTTAACTAATTTATATTTAATATCTAATAGTAAACTAGCTATAATATTTTATATTATTATTAATATCTAACTAATATTACTATAATATTATTATATAGAAATAATAATTTAAATAATAGTTAAAGTAGCTATTTTTATTATATAAAATTAGTAATAGAATATAAATATATATTATTTTATTTTAATTTATTATATACTATAATACTATTACTAGATATAGTAGTATATTAATATAGTTTATATAATAAACTTTTAATTTATTATATTATATAAATTAAGGTAAGTATTTTATATTAGTTTATAAAATATAATAATTATAAAAGTATAATAGTTATAATTTTAAGTTTTTATTTAAAAATAGGTTAATTATAGCCCTAGATTATTTAAAGCTTATATATAGTATTAAAATATTAAGCTAAACTAATACCTTTATTTTAGCGTCCCTAACCTATTTTTTAACCTTCCTTTAAAATACCTTTTATATTATTTATAAATATTAAGCTCTTTATTATATATTTATTTAATAATTAGTAATTAATTAATATACTTATTAATAAAGAACTATAAACTATAGTATTTAAATTCTTAAGGTTTTAAATTTAATATAGCCTATATTAATTAGTTAACTATTTAAAATAAGGGTTTATTATATTTAACCTAATACTTAATTTTAATAACTTTAATAATATTAAAGTATATACTATTAGATATATATTAGGCGCCTAGTAGAATATATATATATTTATAGGGTAAAAGCTAAATATTTACCTTTTTTAATATTAATTATTAATTTATTTTAATTATTTTTAACTATTATTATAATATAAAGCTTTTAATTATTACTTTTTAATAGGTTATTTATTAGCTTTAAAATACTTGGTATATAGTAGTTATAATATCTAAATTTATAGTTTAATATTTATTATTTTATATTTTTATATAAATAATAGCTTTTATTTATATAAATAATTAAAATTAATAAAATTAAGTATAGGGTTAAGTATATAAAAGGTATTAATATACTTTTTTTTAAATTATATTTATATATTAGTAAATATTATAAACTATGTTCTTAAAATATTTTAAATAGTATCTTTAATATAAAACTTAGGTAAAAATATAGCTATATTTAACTTTTAAATATTATATTATATATATTATTATTTATAATTATTAAGTTTTTAATAGCTATAGCTAACCTTTAGTTATAAGTTAAATTATTAAAAGTTATTAAGTTAAAGAATATATCCTTTTAAGTAAAAGAACTTATAAGTTATTAGTTATAACTTTAATTTCTTTTTAATATTTATTAATAAAATAAATATTTTTTTAATATTTTAGTTTGTTTATATTATTATTTAAATTTAGCTTTACCTTTAAAATTATATTTAATACTATTTTAATAAAGTTTTTAAATAAATATTAAAATATAAATTATATAGTATAATTAAGTTTATTATTTTTAATAATTTACCTTTTATTAAAATTAATTTATAAAGTTTTTAAATAATAAAACTTTTATTATATAATTATTTTTATATTAAAAATATTAATTTTATTTTTAATATTATAATAGTTAAAATTAATTAAATAATTAAGTTAAGCTTTAAAAACTTTTATTAATATTATTTTATTAATCTTATTTATATTACTATAATATATACTAATAACCTTAGCTATTATTTATATATTATAGCCTTATAGCTATAGGTATATTTATAGTATAGTTTTATTTTACTTAATATATTAATATTATTTATATAAATAATAGTCTTTATAATAAAATATTTAAAGTTATTATAATTAATAGTTTTTAATAGAAATTTAAGTTAATAAAAGTTTAATATATATTTATTAATAAGTAGTTATATATATAACTTAATTTTAAATTAATTAATAAAATTTAAATAAACTTTATATAATAATTATTACTATTATTAACCCTTTAAAAGCTATTATATTAAAGGATAAATTTCTTAATATTTTTAAAGAAAGTTATTATATACTTAAAAATAGTATATTACTATATAATAAGGGTTGTAAATAGTTTAATATTATAAATTTTTATAAAAGACTTTTATTAATATATTATATAAAGTTTATTAATTACTATATAGCCTAGTTAGCTATTTAAGCTATCCTTAAAAATCTTTTTTATATAGTTTCTAATAGTAATCTTTAAGCTAGTTAAAATATAAGTAAACTTACTATTTTTAACTTATTTAAATATTTTAAGGTTTTAGGTATAAAAGTTTTTATTAAATAGAACTAATATTACCCCTTAAAAAGTATAAACTTATTTATAATAAGTCTTAATTAAAGCTATTAAGGGTATAATTTAAAGAGTAATTTTACCTATTATAGTTATAAATAACTAGAAAATAATACTCTTTTAAACCTAGTTTTTATAATAAGAATTATATTACTTTTTTAAATATAATATAAAAACTATTTCTACTTATTTAAATTAAGGCTTTCTTCTATTAAAAGATAATATAATATAATTTAAATAAATATAGCCTATAAAAGTAAATTAATAGGTTAATTTATATAAATACTATATTATTAGTAAATTATTAAAAACTATTATATATATTTAAAAGAATATTTAAATAAGCTATATTTTTATAGGAATATTAGTACCTATATATAAGCTCTTTAAAAATAATAATAAATTTAATATATAATTAAAATAATAATTTAATATTATTTTAATTAATAAATAAAAGCCTTAATATTAATATAAAAATAAAATTATTATATTTAGTTTAAATTATAACTATAAATTAAACTATAATTATATAACTATTAAATTAATATTATATATCTAATAAGTTTATAATAAATAATTATTACTAATTATATATTCCTATATATATAGAAAATAGTTACTAATAATTTAAAGCTATTAAATTATTATTATTAAGCTTATTACTATTAAATATAAAATAAGGTTCTAAGCTTTATTTATAGGAATCCTTTAACTTAACTAAAATTTATTAATTATATTATTATTAAACTTATATAAATTATTATTTAATTTATTAAATATTATTAAATAATATTTATATATTTTTAAAATTTATAAACTATTTTAAAATTAAATAGTTAAAAATAAGATTATAAAATTATAATTTAATACCTATTATATTAATATATAACAACTATAATACTTAAAGAAAAGAGAAATATATATTAAAATTACCTTTATAAACTAATTTTATTATATATTTCTTTTAATTTATACTTTATTATTTTAAATATAATAATATTTTAAAGCTAAATATTAAATAAACTATTATTTTTATTTAATATTTATAATTAAATAAATATCTTAATATATAAAAGGTTTTATATAATAAAAAATATATACTAAAAATATTAAATAAATAATATATTTAATAAATATATTATTTATAAAGTACTTAATATTATTATTATTATTATAATAGTAAATATAATTTTTAACTATTTTTTTTAATATATAATATTATTTTTACTTAAAGTTTAACACTATTTAAATATAAATATAATAGAAAGTATATATCTAATTATAGTAATTTATAGCGCTAATTAAACTTTATATATTTAATATAATATAGGGCTGGGGACCCTAATAGCTACGAAAGTAGGTATAGCTGCTAAATTCCGAGCCCGAATTCTATAGGTATACTTTCTAGTACTTCTATATTCGTAGAGTCTACTCCTATGGGGGTAACAAAGCTCCAGAGAGGGCTGAGAGGGTGGTAAAGATGGCAGGGCAGGACAGTGCAGGACGGGGCAGGACAGGGAAGGTCAGGCCCAGAAGTCGCGACGGGGTGGCACTCTGGAACGGGTAAGCTCAAGGAGCAGGGGCAGGGCGTCGGACAGGGATGGCACGTGTCACCTATGCAACCTCGCGTCCTGGACGCGGCTCCACCCAGCGCCTGGTGGCCAGCCTCAGTACGGTTTATTGAATGAAGCGGGCCACAGTGGGAGATTTGATGGACCCTGAAATGGTAGTCGTCATTAAAAATAAGTGTGCCTTGCCGAGGTGGCCGACCAGATACTATGGGCACAAGTAATTGTGAAATCCACACCAACATCTGGCCCTCCCTCCCCCCTCGTCATGACGGCGCGCATGGACGGGGCGGAGGCTGGTGTCATGGCCACCGTGACGCTGCATGGTAAGTACGGAGTAGTATGGTGGCTCGGAGGCTCGGTCGGCACCTTGTTCATGCAAGACACGGCAAGACACACTGTGATATAATGCAGCGTGGCCCGTGCACACGCCGCTCCGGTCGACTGAGAAGGCTGGTAAAGGTAAAATGCACCACGGGAGTGGATACGGACCCGCGGGTACCTTGGGCTCGCCACGCCCTGCTGGCCCGTCAGGCACCGTACCTGAAGCAGTGGGGGAGGCGGCCGGCACGAGATCAGATGTACAGTAAATTGGGGAGGCGGTCGGGTGGGCCTCCACCGTCGAGCGCTGTCATGGCTGCATGGGCAAGAGGGCAACAATAGGGAAACCCACTTGTTCCAAAACACGCTCTCCGGGACGCAATTAGCAACAAGACCACGCGGGAACACGAGCACACGGGCACGCGAGCAGGCGAGTGACAGCGGGTGGGCAGGGGAGCCAGCCCTCCGCCGGCACATTCACCCACGCAGCCCGGATCGTCGACTGATTATCAAGCGAACCACCACATCAGGACCCCCCAAAGCACCCCACAGGGCAATGTCATGGGCGTGGCTTTGCCGATCGGATCGAGACCCACTTTCATGGCCACTCTCATGGGAGGCCGTTTCGGAACACTTCGCTGCACCCGTTCCTGGCCGATCCAACAGTCTCGTTGAACCACTGCTGCAATCAAGTCAGACGCAAAAGGCACTGGTCTAGAATGACGCATGTGATCTGGTATGGTCAAAGGTATCTCTGTTTTGTTTCTCCGCTGACCCAAGTCAATCATAAACCCTTCCAATGTCTGCTGGCTGCGCTCGCGCACAAGCTGTCTTTGCTGGGTGTTTGTCCCCTCCCCCAGGCTGTATCCCTGTGGTGCCCTCGTCTATAATAGTCCCGCAGTATAATGTGGCCCCTGCCGTATAGCAGCCATGCTGATGATGATACTCCTGAGACCAATGGTCTCATATTGACAACGTATAACTTCTCTCATACTATCATGCGCGCCTTCCAGCCCGAGGACATTAGTCTCAACGGCGTTGTGGAGCATATCACCCATCTCTGTTGAAGAGACTGGCATTGGTTCAGGAGCGTGTGTCTTTCCACGTCAAGAATTGACCCGGCTTCGCGCGCGGTCTGTCCTAAAGACTGGCCTGGTCTGTCTGACCTATATCGCATCCCGCTCTCGCGAAACGGTGAATGCCGTGGGCCGCGCACACAGCAAGTCATCATCACAAGCGACGAGCTGAAAGTGCAGTCTCGTGAGGACTTGCTGCGTGGGCGGTCCGGGGCGGCAGTTGGCCGATTTGGCTGGGTGTCATTGTCGCCAACGAACCGATAGGCCGGCCCCCTTCAGGTCTGCGGGTATGTATCCCCGAGACTCTCATACGCCGTATTGGCATCAAACAGCCCCATATTGAAGTTGTCCGCGTTGTTCATGCCCTCGCCAGGGAAATGCAGCCACTGGTCAAAATCCAGATTGAGGTTGCTCATGCCGGCCCCGGTGTCGCCAAGGTTCGTCCAGTCCATCCCGTTGATATCGGTCATCTCCACGTCCGCAAGTGCGTGCTCCGAGGACCCGCTTGCGGAAGGCGTCAGCCCGATGTCACGCTCCGAGTGCGGCGGCGAGTCGCCCATGGCGACCGACTGCGGCGGCAACTGGTGCGTCAGCCCGTCGATGGTCGGCAGCGTGTTCGATGCTGCCGCCGCCGCCGCAAGATAGGCGTACTTGGAAGCCTCCATCTCCGCAGCCGTAACGACAGGCGGTACTACCTGGTCCGGCGGAGGCGTGGCCGGACGCGCGAAAGGCGAGGCGGGCGTGGCAATTCTCATATCAGACAGCGTGTTCGCCGCCGGGGCGGTGCTGGCGACTTCTGACGCCCCCCTCATGCGGTCCGGGTCGTGTATGGCTGCCTTCTTGAGCGCCGACTCCAGGAAGCCGGCCGCAAAGTCCGCCGCCGCGTAAATATCGCGCAGCTTTACCATGACTTGCATGCACTGGTGGAAGCCTCTCTGAGCCTCCTTGCGTCGCTCAAAGTCGGGATGCTTGTATTCGACCAGGTGTATTATCATAGCGGGCAGCACGACCGTGACTCCTGTGGTCGGGAGGTATTTGGCGAGGCGGTAAAAGTACATCTCAGCTGCCATGCGCGTGATCTGGGTGGCCGCGTTCTTGACCTTGTCGCGCGACGCTTCCTGCACGGCTCTGGACGCCTGCGGTGGTTGCAGTGGCGACGTGGGCAGGAAAAGTGGGCGGTGAAGCGCCGAGGTTGTCGTCTGGTATACCATATGCAACAGATTGCGCTGTACTGCGATGGTGGACCGCCCGTCTTGGATGTCATACTGCGTGAGCGGCCTGTACTGGCAGGATGGCGGGAGCGCGGTGGCCCAGGCAGCGATCTCTCTGTCGACATGTTCAACGGCCTCCAGGTTGTCAAGAGACTTGTTCGGGAAGAGCATCATGGTGGTGCTGGTGCGCTCGGGTTGGAGCCGATCCCGGATGAGAACCGAGTACTGTGCCTTAAGCATTTGACTGATGAGCACACAGAGCTTAGCTTTCTGAACGCACATCTCGGCGAGTTCTCTCTGCATCTCGATGTTGCGAATAACGGTACACTCTGGCGGCAGGAGGTTGTTGTCGTCGGGCAGGACATCGATCTCGAAGTCAGCCTCCTGTAGCATAGGCACATCGAAGTCCTCGTCCTTTATGCGAGTGGGCCGGCGCATGCCGAGTGCGATGAGGCGGTCGCGCATAAAACACGACCACCACATCCTCTTCCAAAGCCGCTGCTTGCGAGGAGGCATGGTGTTGTTGTTGTCCGGGTTCCGGTGAAGGCCGATGGTGTGGGCAAGCGAGATAGCAACGCCCATCCAATGCCAAGTGTCCTTCTGGTCATCGGGAGTCTCGTACCAGTATGTCATCAGCAGAAGCGCCTGGACGAGGACCAGCCTGTCGGAGTCGTAGTCGAAGTCGTAGAGCAGCTGGACCGGGAGTCAGCACCACTGAGCTCGGTCCACACATCGTCGCACGAGAGGAACGGGGGAGACTCACCCTGGCCCTTTGGAAGAACATCTTCCGAGCAGCCTTTCGGATCGGGTACCCAGCCTTGGTCAGGACGCTCCTCTTGACGAAAGCCGAGCCCGCAAACAGGACAGCCTGGTAGAGGAGCAGGCTGATCTGGCCATCCCGACCGTGACCAGCGTGTATCACATTCAAGAAGTCGAACAGCTCCAGGAGGGGCATGTAAGGGTGGACATATTCGACGTAGGCCTGCAGGAGGGCATTCTGCAGGGCAGGCTCGGGTATGGTCAGGGCGCCCTTGCGCTGGAGGTAGGCGATCTCATCCTGGCCAATCCTGTCGGGCAGTGGTTTGACCCAGGGCGGCAGCAGTCCCAGGTCTGCATTGGGTTCTTCAAACGAGCTGTTGGAGAAGAGCTGCACCGGGTTCCAAGGGACCTGGCTGGGGTTGCCCAGACCGGGTCTTTGGACTGTTTCGTGTAAGCTTATGATCACGGGCAGGGTCTCGTGGACAGAAAATTGTGTTGTGGTCTGGGGATGTGTGCGCTTGGCATTTGCATGTGAAGATGACGGACGGGGTAGGACGGGGCTCCTTGCAGGTTGCTTTTGCTTGGGTGGGGGTCAAGTTGGGGGAAAGGCGCGGTGGTGTCAATTGAGGGCGAGGTTAGCGTGGGCAGGGTGGGATGTACACCACAGGACAGATGTACAGATGTACCACAACGACGGTAGAGTAGAGTGAGCGACGGAAGAGTGAGCGAGCAAAACACACGCGCACCCAACCCAATCCACAAGCACACAAGGACTTACACATGAGTGGGACCTGAGCATCAACACTCCCAAACATGCCCCCGACGCTCTCGAGGCCAGGCATAGAGGCTGCAGAGACATTACTCGGCCTCCTGAGATCTGCACTGGCGATGTTGATCGGGCCAGCACCGTTTGCGCCCCCTGTGTGGAGGTGCAGGGCCTCGGCCCCAGGCATGGCGCCCACCGAACCCCCTACCGAGCTCGCTGCCGTGGGGAGGTCCTTTCTCCTGCGCGAGCACACTCCAGTCAGCACGGTCCCTAACCTGTCAAAAATGCAACCCTGAGACAATTTTTTTTTAATCCCCTTCTTCTCCTTGCTCACCCTTCACCCTTCCCTGGCGTGACCATGTGATCACAGTTTCACATGTGAAAATGACGCACCCCTGGGGGCTGTCATATTCTTGTCACCCAGTGTAATTGGGTGCCACAGCATGTGAGAGGCTGAGAAGTCTGGAAAATAGAAGGGCGTTTGTCACTCACCTCCGTCGCCGGCTCGCCTGGATAATGCACTCGACATTGTCCCATTTGCAGTTCCCGCAGGGGAAATTCTCGACCACGTCGCATCGCACCTTGCGAGCCCGGCAGGATGCACATGCCCGCGGTGCCCGCCGTTTGGCGACCTTGCCGGTCTTGTCGTTGGGGTCGGCCGTTGAGCCCTTCCGGTTCTTGGGTTGGCCGCCGGCCGTTGAGGAGGCCTTTCTTGCTGTGTTTGCGGTGCACTCGATCTCACCCGGCGTCGGGTTGTCTACCATCCCGTCCCCGGGTGTCGAGGCCGCCTCGGAGCTGGTTGCCATTGTTCTGTACTGGGGGTGTTGTTGTCGGGCAGGGCAGCTGCACTACGAGGTGTGCATCGGTTCGTGGGGTTGGTAGCCTCTGTAACGGTGTAAATCTGGTCTGAAGAACCGGGGTCGAAGTAGTGAATGAACGGTTTCGGCCCTTGTCCTGCTTCCTCTCTTGGTCTTGTTTTCGGTTTTCAACGTGTGGGCGGCACGGACCGGTGCTGGTGAGAGAGTTGAGTCGTGTGGTTGATGCCAGAGTCCCTCTTAGCAAGCATTGAAACGCCTTTGTTCAGCCTCGGGGCCGGTGACGACGGTATAAGCAATGGCGGGACGGCGGGGCGGGCCACGGGGACAACCAGAGAACAGGCTGCGAAGCAATTGAAAACGAGGTTGAAGCACTCACGCGCACGTTGCGCGGGAGGAGTGGCCCTTGTTATTATAATTTCGAGCCCAAACCCAGGATCGTTCTTTCTAACTCTCGCTGGACTTGGCCCGTAACTAAAGTATCGGTACATCGTCCCACCCCTGCACGTCTAAGCTCGCTGCAAGTGTACGTACCGATCTACTACCTAGTGGACGCAGCTCAGCACAGTACTGTTGCAACTCCGCCTGTCCGTTTCGCGGAGAGTGCCCGAATGCCTCTTGTCTTTGCTGGCCTCCTTGGTGCCATGCGCACGCTCACTTGACCCTATCCTTCCCGTCCGTCCATCCTCCCATCCATCATCTCCATGCAGGGCGACGGACTGGGCTGGCAGGCTGGCAGGCTGGCAGGCTAGGCGGGAAGGGCTGCTGGTTATTCGAGGGTTTGCGATGCGAGTCTTGCCGCGTGGATCTACCGCGACTCTCCCCCAGGGTTCTTATTCGTTTCCGGCACGGCGACCTGGTCACATTCCATGGAAATCTGGTTGCTGCTACGAAGCCGGTGTGGGCTGCGGGAAGCGGGCTTCTGGACGGACCCATCTCCTCTTCCCCACGGGCGACGGAGCCCACACACACACACACACACTCACACACAGGACACACACGACCACGGCGCTGGCGGGCTGGCGGGCTGGCGGGTGGGGACCTCTTCGTGGCCAAGACAATGGGGTTGTGGGGAGCCCACGAGCCCACATGTTTGAGGCCAGTCCTTCCCAAAAATGCCCACAAAAAAATTGCTCACCGAACAACAAGGCTCGTTGCCGCTTTGCTGGCCGCGACTACGCTAGGCATGGTATGTATGCCAACTGTGGACATGCACAGTATGCATCTCGACGTACGTACATACTGTACTGTATATCATCACGTCCTCGTCTTCACAAGCATCGAGCAAAGTCGTGCTGCTGCTGCTGCTGCTGTTGTTCTCCACCCCTGTGCGTCGGTCCTTGACATGCTGAACTCTAGACCGGCCAATGGTTCTTCCAAGAATCGGGATGGGCTAAGGATGTCGGGAACCACGATGTACTGTGTATTCGACTCGTCAGCTGTCTTGCGCCCTGAGAAATTGGACCCATGAATGATGATGCTCTCCTGTCCTAGTCTCAAAGCATCTGGGGAGGGGCCTTGACTCGAGTCGACCCTAGCCCCTAGCCCATCCGCCCCCAGGTCCAGGTGTCTAGGTCAGCTGGGCTGGGCTGGGCTTTCCTGGGGCTTGACAGAAACGGCTGATTGGGCTTTGACTCGAGAGAAGAAGAAAAATAAGAGCTGCATGGCGTCTGGCTTGTGATTGTGTTTTGCTGGCGGGCTGTGCGTCGTCGTGCGCTCGCTGTGCCCCTCCAACAGTTCGACGACACAGCGCGGCCGAGCGAGTCTGCTGCCACCACACCGTAGCTCTGACATGACTGACCGACAAGCCTAGCATGTCGGCAGGTGACGTTGTGCTTGACTTCATCATTGACCACATACATACATACAGTACACGGCAGCGGCAGCGGCAGCGGCAGCGGCAGCGCAGCGCAGAGGCCCATCAAACTTCACAGCTAGAGGCAGCGTGGACAATGCGTGGGCTACGGTAGTCCGTACAGGTACATGTCCACACCACCTAGGTGACTCGACGGGGTCCCCAGGACGCGGGACCGAGGGGGGAGGGGCCAAGGATCGTCATCAAAATGAAGTCAATGGTTGAGGTCAATCTGAAAATCCAGCAAAAATGGTATCTCGTCGCATTCCTGAATAGCGAAGCTGCACCCCAACCCCGAAACGGCCGTCTGGTCCATGCAAGTCGGCAAGTGTCGGGTCCTCGATGCCTCTCTCGTGCATTGCATGGCTGATCAATGATGGCCCAGGCACGGTGCCAATCACAGCAATCGTAACAATTCTTATCCACGACGGGCCACGACGGGGCCACGACGACTCTTGTCCTGGATCTATCTTTTCGCACGATCGTCGACGGCCGCATTTCCCACACTAGGCCTGAAACAGGGTTGACCGCACGCCAGCAAGGCCAGGTTAGGCGTGTTGTCTATTCAGGCAATGGGCACCGGCACTACCGAGCGGACCCATCGCGCGCCCGCTCTGTTGCATGCCTTGTGGGCAGGACTCCGTCCTGTCCAAAAATTCCCCTAACATGAGGGAGACCTTCACCGCTGACATCCTGACAATTGCCATCTCATCATTGATGCCCTCTGATGCCCTCTGTCATGCGCCCTCGCCCAGCTGGCGTGGTTTCGTTTGGTGTCACCACAATCCGAGCCTCCGGGGGAGCTGGTGGGTTTGCCAAGGTCCCAGCCACTTGGGACAAGGCGCTTCCAAAAACAAAAACTCTTGGGGGGGGGGGTCGTGGTTTTGAGTTTCCTCACCCTCCTGCCGTGGCACTACCAAGCCAGGTACGAGGTCAAGTAGGTCTACAGGTCACGATACATATGCACGAGGACAACTAAGGCAATGACTATGCTGTTCCCTCGCGTGCCGACAGAGGTCGCTTCACAGACAAGAGGCTCAACCTGGCCTCTGTCTCGCGCCCTTCGGCCTTTTCATCTACCTACCTGTCCGCCCAGCGGCTCCACTTTCCGCCCAGATCAAGTCGCATCACGAATTGCGCAAGCAGCGAGCAAGACGCGAGGGATGAGCCGCAAGGTTGTCCGCTCCTCCCGCCAGGCCCGCTCCACGTCTATCCCAGACCATCTGTCAAGTTGGCCGCGGCGCTCGAGGGCCTAGAGGGGTAGGGCCTCGTGCGGATCCGAGATATATTCGTGCACTCCAACCATCAATGTCCGACAAGCTTTGGAATCCTGGACAGGTTCGACCCCCTTCGCCCGTCTTCCCAGCCTGTCTGCCTGTCCAGGCGAGCGAGCCCCCTCCACTCCCCTCCCCCAGATAAATCCTACTCCACATCTCCGCAAAAGAAGGTGACCCGTGAACCCCAGGAATTGGGGGCGGGAGCAGCACGGGGTAACGGGGTAATCGAGCAGACCATCCTCCTTTGCTCCGTTGTGCTTTCGCATTTTCCGGGGTCGCCCGACGACGACACGCTTAATTGGCCCAGGGGGAGGGTGCCACGGTGCCCAGGCACAAAGTGTCCCTCGGCTCGGTGGGTTGCAGCACGCAGCCACACCAAATGCGCCTTCGGAAGTTGACCGAGCGTGTCGCGGCTACTACAGGCATTGAAATGCTGGGTCACAAATTGTTCCCATATTGTTTGACATGCCACACAGTCTGACAGTTAGTCACCTGCGCGTGGTGGTTGTCGAGGGCTATCGCTAAGTATCTAGACTTCCATCCTACCCCGGATTTTTCCAATCTGACACCTGCGGGAATCTGGCGGGGTCTGGGGTTGGCCATTTGGCCCAACTCCACCCTCCGCACTCCTCACGCGATGACAGCGTCGTCAGGCCATCCAGATCGACGACGGGGGCCCAGATCTTTGACATCCATGTTCCCATAACCTATTCCTTTTTCATGTTTACCTCATCAGGTCTTGTCCTGTGTGTCATCCATCTCATGCGGGAATGCCATCGCTTGCTGTCCACTGGGACTTCAGCACAAGGTCACAGCTGGGTCCAAACCTACAAGCCATTGCCGCGCATCCATCTTCAGCAAGTGGATGGACTTGGTCACCCTGCCTGATGATGGTTACCGTACCTGGCACGGTATTTGCCGGAGAACTGCACTGCCATTGTCAGTGGCGACCGCACCTTGATGACAGCGGCGCCTCGTTAGGTTTACTACTATTCGGCGTGGGGCATCCTAGCCAAATCTGCCAACATCCGAAAGCTAAGGACGCTCCAACGCATCACCAATCAATCATCTTACTCTTACCTGACATCTTGTCACCTTGTTCGAATGAGTGCTCCATCTACACTGTCGTGTCTATATACGACAGGCACATTTCGCACCGACTGGCGCTTGATCCCCTGCCTAGGTAGTCTTTAGACTGGACTATCACCAGGCTTTGTTCCTTTCCCGCCCTGGGTGCACCCTGGGCGGCAGTTATCAACCACGCGACCATCCTAGCACCCAAGCTCACACAGCCCGCTGCGGCGACTTCGGAACCTCTCGGAGCCGCTCCCGCCTCGCGCAGACGTTCTATCCAGCCGCCCCATGTCTCGAAAGTGGCCAGGCCGGCCGAGCTGGCGCTGTAGTAGATGCCCTTCGTCTATCTCCAGGGAGCCTAGCCAGATCCGTCGCGTGCGTACCGGAACCCGCTCGCTGAAGGTCCTGTTGGGATCACTGCTTCCAGCAACGGCCCCAACAGGCTGAACAAGCAGATAGATCATCTTGACAGGCACGAACACCTTGTGCATCAATCAGACCTGGGCAGAGCGCCCATAGCTCGGAGCTCCCAGCTCACGGCCACGGCTGACATAGCTCCAGGCACAGACTGGTGTCGAAAATCAATGACACCAACGAACCATGTTCACAGGCAGCGCTCAGAAGCTCTTGTCCGCAAACGAACAAACCAAACCACGTTCCCCTTGCACATAGCGAGAAGGTGCGCAGACCGCGACAGCCAGCATGTGCCTATCACACTGGATGAAGCTGGCCGCGTCTTCAACCGATGTCGTACACACAGTCAGTGGGATGGTCCGAGAGGCACCTCGCCGACAGGCAACAACCTCATGTGTTCGAGCTCTCAAGCTCCACGCTCCCGGGCCTCTGTCAGGCTCTCGGTTTTGACACGTTTGCATCTGAGAGCCCCGGAGCGCTCAACTCAACAATTCGCGTGTGCTCTACCACGTTACCTTAGAATCCGTAACGAGAGGCTGCGAGAGGCGACAAGCTACAGACCACCTGCCGCGTAGGTTCGTTGCGGTCACCACCCTGACGTTAACTGTGTTGCTCTTGAGGGCCTGCACTCCAATTGGAACATCAATTGAGGTGCCACTTGCAAGTCCCCTTTGTGATGACGATACCACCTGCGCACCAAGCTCGAGAAACTCCGTCGCAGGCACGAGCCTATGGTTGTGTTGCCAATAGTTGTCGTCTGCCGCCCTCGAGGAAAACGAAGCAACAGAAAACTCAAGTTCAGGGAGGGCCAAAAAAAGGAAGGAGAAAAAAACATACAGCACCGGGTATTCGCTGGTCGTCACCGACCCAACTACTAATCCAGCGATCAGTGGCTTGACTATGGGAGAGCGGACGGGATGGGATCCCGTATTTTCCACTATCTATGGCCGTATGTGCTTTGAATCTCTTGTTCTGACGTTATATACCTAGATACGAAGCTCCAGTAGCTTCAACGACAGGCCTAGCATCACCTTCGCCTAAGTGTCGCGATTTGGTTCAGTGTCCAGGTTAAGTCCCACTTAATTGGCTGGACCGCGTTTCTGTCGTCCACGGGTACTCTTAGATCCTCTACAGCACATCCCTGTCGCACCCCTGTAACCCCACACATGCAAAGCGTATTTGGCTCTGCCATAGCAAGTCGACAACTTTCACCTAGATGCCGTACGGTTATTGAGGAACTGGACAGCTGGGGGCTGCTGGGCTGAAATAAAGGCACTATCAGGCTGCGGGTCTATGTGTTACCTTCTTTATGATACCAAATTTGTACATATTTGGGCACTTGCAGAATATTACGTGGATATGTGAGCCATGGGGGGCCAGTAGGCTGAGATGGGAAGAGTTGGCCAGAATTGAAAGACGTGGCTAAGATACTCCGTGCATTATAGCTGGAATACGCCCCTTGTTACTGCAGAAACATGTTGTATGAAGCGCAGCGCCCAAGACGCCGAATGACATTTTCGCAGCTCTCTACACACAATCCTAGGCCGATTGTGTGTGATCTTGAACAACACTCGGAAGGGCACTAGCCGCATGCTACCCAAGAACCGTTCTGTGAGCAAGTCAAGACGCTTTTGGAAAATGAATACGATGATCTAAATCCTAGTTTGATGAAATGGTCCTTGGATCCGCTGGAGAACTCGAGTCCATTTAGGCGTTAACATCTTGCAATACTCTCTTCATTTGGCATTCCAGGGGTATCGGACCGTGTGGAAGACTGAGGTCACTGAGAAAAAGTGCTATGTAGAAGTGTAAATTCCTTGGACCACAACGCTCGGCATTGTCCTCGCTGGCGCGCTCGCAGCTACTTCTTCATCCTGGCAGGGGTTCAGAACGCTGTCGGCGTTGCTCAGGCCTGCTGTACGGTCTAAATCTTCGGAAGTATGTGCTCCTGGTTCCTCATTGACCGCCCAGGGTGCCGGAATCTCATTATTGGTGGTTGCATTGCCATGACCACCTTGCTTCTTTGTGATCGGCTGTATGGGTATTGCTCGAGACAACAGGCAAGCATTGTCCGCCGTGGAGATGAAGGCCGCAGTCTTTTGGGGCCGCGAGAGATGTCCCAAGAAAAAAATCCCGACCAGGGAGTTAAGAAGCTATAGCTGTATTGAATATGTGGTAAGTGTCGACGGCAAAAAGCTTGTTGTTGTGTTCCGAGACTGAGAGATGCAAAACAGCCCTAGAGACTGGAGAAATACACCCACAAAAGGAAAAGGTACACCCATACTACCTGGATAACTGGATGTAGCTAATAAGAGCTACAAAAAGAAATCAGGACAAATTAGGAATCAAAATATTTAGGTTAATAGCAAACAAATTATCTTACAGGAGGTTATCACACAAGATGTTGTCATTTAGGGCTCGGAAGTACCCTCTATTTTTGCGGAAGTGAATCTTTGATCTCTGAAACAATAGCAACCTTTCTCGTTATCCCTACTAGTACCTAGGTACACATCTTTATGCCTATCTATCGAGTAATCTCGCAGTTTAGCGATAGATTCGTGCTTGCCTGTGTTTAGCTTTACTCTCATATCACCGTATGAAGGCACCATGTATGTCCTCGGACGTATGCGGAATAGAAGCGAAACCAGTTAAGTGCCGCACTGTGAATTCTTGTGCTCATTCCTGTTTCCCAGCTTCCACTGGCTTCCGTAGAACTTCATCGGTGTGAACTTTGCTTCGAAAAAAGCCCGAAATCCTAGAGAGCCCGGCGATCGAACAGCAAAATTTGCATTCTTCCCCCATAACTCAATCAAATATTGATCGCTGGTGCTGAGTTATCTTGACTGGATCTCGGAAGCCTTTGAGAGCGAATTAGGTAGTGAGGCTCATTCTAAGCTGCGACCTGGCGCGGCTGATGCGCTTGCCCTGCTGTATCGGTTCAAGTGAGGTGTAGAGAATCTCCGGACTCTTTACCGCTGGTAAGATATATAGGAAGCAGTGCATTTCATACTGCTGTCAAAAACACGGCCCATTCTCAGGCCATGTCTGTCAGCCCACGTCTGTTCCAACTACAGAGGCGCAGTGCCGTTCCTTGGTCTGGTCTCGTTCTCCTCTCACGTGGCTCACCGCCCACAGATCTCCCAGCTTGTCATGTTGCCAGCCAAGTGCCATTCGGTAAGCCTCTCCAGCAGTACAGGGTCGATCTCGCGATTCGCTTTCATAAAGACTGTTTCGTAAGGATGTACGTTAGTGCCGACGTAGCTGTCTTTGTACAGAAAGTCGTCCGGCCTGCCAACATTGTTACAAAAGGTCTCGAAGTCCGAGGCCGAATGCGGCGCCGTCATGACGACATCGACTTCGTATCCTTGAGAGTGTATGAGAGACGTGATACCGATCTCGGCATGGACCGCCTTGTGCAGGGTGCTGAAGCATGGGGAGAAGCCCACCGGGTCCTCCGAGCTGCCATAGAAGTCATCCACAGATGCGCTCAGCGCGAGTGTCGGGTCGAGGAGAATGGACAGGCCGACATCGTCGGTCGCAAGGAGCATTGACTGCAGATGCACCCGCGGATGGCAGTTGAGTGATGTGCCCACAAGCTATGATTCACGCCAGACTTGTCAGCACCACCTTCTCAGTGAAATGGTTTCGCTTCTATTACATATACGTCCGAACTTTTAAGTGAACAAGCTCGGGTTGCGAGCATCGGGATTTCTTACCTTGACCTTATCTGTGATGCGGTTGAGGAAAGTATCGGTCCAGCAACTGGCGGAATGCACCGGGAAGAAGGGCCCGCGAATGCTCGCGTTCATGGTAATAAATCGCTTGTACCCCTTCCATAAATCGTCCTGGCGCAAAACTTCGCCCATGGCACCGATATCAAAACATTTGTTGTCTCGGTTGATTATCCGAATGTTTGGCGCCTGGGGCAGCAAGTCCACCGCGCTTGTCTCGCCGTTGAAAATGAAGACGAAGTCGGCCTTACCATGCAAACCATTCTTGACGAAAAAGGCCAGGTTCTCCCGCGCATTATCTGATTCTGCATATGTGTACAAGACCAGAGGTCGCGAACTTGGGTCTGACGATGATGACGAGATACCGCCCACAGGGAGAGAAGGGAGCCGCGAGATCACAGTGTTCGCGTCAGAGGAGCCCAGACTCCACATTACCCATATGACGATGAGTAGACCGAGTGCTAGCGACTTATTCCAGCCCACCAGAGGAGAGCAAGACGCCTTAGCCATGTTGTCCCTGTGAACACCTTCCTCCGGTGCCTGGTTCAGAAAGAAACGTGCGGACCTACGAAGAGGTTTTGAATCGATCAGGGGAGGACAGAAGGAACGGGCCCCTTTTACGATCTGCCAGACAAGGGAGGCGACCTTACACGTGAGACACCTCAATCTGCAATGAGAGACAAAACAGCGGATCTCGCACAGGTCGGCCTCGGTGCTTCAGCGACGAACTGTTACCATGTGTCAGACGAAGCAGAAGCAGCATGAGAAGTAAAGAGAAAAGAGATCGTTCACGGGCCGACAAGCTCGGAGCGATCCAGCCGGCCGGATGGTGGAATTTAAGATTTCCCCCGAAGGGTTACGCAACGCATCACACGGCCCCGGTGGCATTGCGTTCACTAACTCGGAGTCACAGACTTCTTTGAGCCGCAATGGCACACGTGGATAGTGCACCTAATATAGGTATGTCCCTGCACCTCAACCGTGGGACGTCTAGAATCTGGGATAAGAGACCCTGGCAGCACTCGGCATGCAAGCTGGACTGGCCCAAAAAGAAACCATGCGTCTACTAAAAATACCTCAGCCGCTGGCACTAGTGAGATGCTGATCACTTTACTTTATTGTTTCAACGCTGCCCATTGTAGCATTCATTTGCTCCAGTCTAGATGGGCTCCGGCTAAACAGCGCTTGCGTCCATTCAAACGCTGCATGTGAAGAACAGTCTGCACGGAGAATGTTGTGGGCCTCCTTTGATTTTGTTGGAATGTTTAATCACCTGGGCAGTCAATTGGTGGCGAACAGACCCTTCGCAAGGGCTACGCAGGGTCCTGTTCGATCGAACTAAATTCAATGGATGAACAGATGTCACGGGGATCTGCACGTGCCGTCACATGAAGTACCTAGGAGCTTCCACACTAAGACTCCCTAGGTAGTTTCGCTTCTATTTCGTATGTGTCTAAAGACATCTGCAGTAACTTTAAATAGTAGTAGATACTGGAGACCTAGTATTTTGTAACAATCCAAGCACACAGAATGTGGTAAAGAACTGAAAAGAGTTTGAGAGGGACTAATGTAAAATGTCTGAATAGGTCTTGATCGAACGAGTAGAGGATACCGAAAGATACGGAAGTAAAGCAGAGATTGCGGGCTGTTCTTATAATTTCTGACCAGCCTGCTTGACATCGATGCCGCTGCTAGACTGGTCACTATGATTTACTATCTCATCTATTCTTGGTCTATTGACAAAATCACTTTTACATGTTCTGGTCAAAGCCGACGGGTACAAATCCTTCACCGTATCCTAACAAAAGTTGACAGAGGCCTTGCAACCAGCCCGAGATGGCATTTGAGGCTATGACTTATCTTTGACTTGTTTCAGATGAAGGGCTGGGGATCTCGATGAGTGGCACAGGAAGTTGGGTATAAGGAATTATCTACGCAAAACTGTGCGGAACGAGGCTCAGCCACATGCCCACGTACTGTATTCTCTTTCCACTGTTATTGGCACTGTATTTCTTCAAGCGCTGGGTCTTGGGTGCTTACCACCGTATGAAGGCGCCATGTATGTCCTCGGACGTATACGGAATAGAAGCGAAACCACACATGGGGTCAACTTCCGCCCCCCCCCCCATGCAAGTGACATTCTGAACCTGAAGCTCAGGCTGTTGAGATATTGCACACACCTTGGGCTAGAACCAACATTGTAAGTAACTGGTAGGAAGTGCCGTGGACCCCGGGACTAGGTTCAATTTTATAATTGTCTCAACGTCTGTGGCGGATTTACGGCCGTGTGGACCAACTGCGCTGCAGCTTGTATCTGGCGTGTTCAATGCCTCTCCCTGACAGGCTGCTCTAGCGCACACGGATGCAGACTGATCAAGGTAAGCTTCAGGTCAGCAAGAGTACCTTACTGAGTGCTGCACATACACGTAGGCGACTGAAGTACCCTACGGTAGTACCTTGCAATAGTTCCAGGGTGCCCTGCTGCCAATAATACCACAGCTACGTATAAGTAGTGTGAAAAAAATTGTTCGTGACATCTGAGACGATAAAGAAAAAACATATCCAAGCCACCCATAGTCAATTGCTGTCGTGCACCCGGGACCCGACCCCCCGGGCCCCAACCGAGATGGGCCACACCTGCAGCCGGGCCCGGTGTGGCTTATCTCTCCCAGCAACTTCCATCGTACGTAATGTGCCCCCCTGACCAATGCAGCTAGTTCTCAGTCACACACAATAGAAGAACCCGAGCCACCTGCCTGTCCTGTAAATACGTCCAACATCAGCAAGCCGCCCTCCGGCAATCTTCTGGACCAGGGACCTTGGAAGCCAGCAAGCCCAACACGTGACCACCAACACACCCAGACAACACCCACGCGCTAGGCACCGCTGTATGCAGGCCTCGAATAGTCGCGGTGGGAGCGGGCCAATACCGTGCGGCTGATATCCAAATCAGCACCCAGAAGGGCTTGGCGCCCTTGTTCCTTCACCCCTCCAGAAGGAGGAATACGAACCGCATTCTGCGCGTGGGCAGGGGTAGGCATTCCTAGTGGCTGAGCTCATCTCCATGAGATGCCCATTGACGGCTGCGAACCAAGTGGGCCGATGCCACGATACTATCATGGCCTGGGCGAGCCTAAGATACCGCACGCGGGATACGGCACGGTGAGTTGGTGGTCAGCAGTGGGATGACAACGTTTAATATTTCGTTCCTAAGATCCCAATGCTTTTGAGACCTCTTTTGTCTTCTGAATATTTGCGTCTGCCCGTCGGTCGTGTCGTCACGCCGTGCTATTCTTCTGACCCTCGTTGAAATCGGGCCCCGGTACCACCCCGGTACTCTTACAGGGTCGCCCTCCCCCGCATATTAATGTTTAATCCTTGACTGGACCAGCTGTACCCCATTGGAAAGCCCATCATGAACCTGAAGAACGCAGTCGTATTATCGCTGTCCCTCGCGGCGGGCGTCCGCTCGGATCCCACATGGCCGGCGGCGACGGACGAGATAGAAGAAATAATGTACCAGCTCTATGGTTCTAGGGCGCGGCTGTTCGCAGATACCATCACTCCCTGCTCGAAAGAAGCTCACGGGGTGGGACGCAAGACTGCATCAGAATGGCTTCGCGTTGCATTCCACGATGTGAGCTCGGCTTGGCCTCGTGTATTCAAGGACTTGTAGTGGCGTCGATCCTGACATGATATACACAGATGGCAACGGCAAACACATTCTTCGGCATCGGCGGGCTCGATGCATCGCTCATGTACGAGCTAAACAATGGGGAGAACCTAGGCCCGGGGCTCAACACGAGCCTGATCACCTACTCTGACTACTTCTCGCCGAGGAGCACCATGTCGGACCTGATTGCGCTGGGGGCCTCGCTTGCCACTAGAGTCTGTGGCGGGCCATTGGTGCCTGTACGGGGCGGTCGAATCGATGCGACATCCGCGGGAAGTCCTGGCGTGCCACAGGTAATACACTCTCAAAAAAGAACTAGAACAATAATATATCTAAAACTGAGAATACAGCTAACAATAACATTTCTAATAAAAAAAGCCGCAGAATGCGATATCGACCTTCATCAACCAGTTCTCGCGCATGGGCTTCACGCAGGCTGAGATGATCGGACTGGTCGCCTGCGGGCACACCATCGGCGGCGTCCACACGACAGAGTTCCCGGACCTGGTGCCCGCTGGCACCGCGGTGAACAACGAGTCGGCTCTGGATTCGACGCCAGACGTCTTCGACAACAAGATCGTAACCGAGTACCTGGACGGGACGACCCAGAACCCGCTGGTTGTAGGCCCGTCTGTTGCAGCGAAGCAGAACGCTGATTTCGTCGTGTTCAACTCGGACAGGAATGTAACCATGAAGACACTGGCAAGCCCGACAGACTTCACCAGCACCTGCGCGAGCCTTCTACAGCGGATGATTGACGTCGTTCCGTCGGGCGTGGCCCTATCAGACCCGATCCTTCCCTATGCCGTCAAGCCGGTTGGCCTACAGCTGACCATGAACGGCGGGGGCGCATCACTGCAGCTGAGCGGAAGCATCCGCGTGCGGACGACAGGACTGTCGCAGGCTGTGAGCGGTGTCACACTTGCGTACAAGGACCGCAGCGGCGTGAGCTGCGACTCCTGCGTCATCTCGGCCACACGCCAGGCATCCGGGTCTGGGGTGGATGAAACCTTCGACTACTTCCCCCTCGATGCCGAAATCCCCGTGCAGTCCGGCATCTCGTCCTTCACCATCGCGCTGGAGTTTGCCGACGGGACCACCAAGCTGTACGACAACAACGGCAACACCTACCCCATCTCCGACGCCGTGATCCTGCAGAGGCCACAGAGCTGTCTCCTGCAGGGACCCGGAAGCCTGAGCGTGTCGGCCCTCGTTCTCAGCGACCGCGCGGCGCCGGTCAGCCTCGGGATCCAGTATCAGACGCCCCAGACCGGGATCGCAGGGCCGCGGCTTCAGGCCACCGATGTCGCCATGGTGGCGGGCGCCTGCGTGGGGCCGTACACCTTCTACTCGGCATCATACACCATACCAGGCGGCAGGTCCCACGCGACACGGCTCGACATCACGAGCGGCAGCGGCACTTCGGCGGCGTCCAACACGTTTAATCTCGCTTCTGAATTGGCGGGGACGTGCCTGGATTTCTCTGGAGCTGTCGCGTGTGGAAGCAGCCCCTCTTCATCGTCCTCTGCCGTATCTTCCACGCTATCCACGGTGGCCGTCCCGTCCAGCTCGCTCAGCACTTCAAGCCTGTCGACAGGGTCTGTGTCGTCTGTGCCATCTGTGACGACTTCTAGCACTGTAACTGCAAGTTCATCTAGCACCTCAGCGGTTGCGACGTTGGCTCACAAGGCTACAGTAGCTGGGTACGAGCTCGTGTCTTGCTGGACGGAGGGCGCCGGGGTGCGTGCTCTCTCAGCGTCGACATACTCCGACGATAGCATGACTCTTGAGTCTTGCGCTTCTTTCTGTGCAGGCTACAGATATTTCGGGGCAGAATACGGGAGAGAGTGTCAGTACCACAGAAACCACGTCATCAGTTTGACCTACCCTGTACATAGCTGGTTCAAGTGCTAACTGTGCCCCCACAGGCTACTGTGGAAACACAGTCGATGCCTCGACCGGGAGTGCCCCCTTGGACGACTGCAACATGGTCTGCTCGGGCTCCGATGTTGAATACTGTGGATCTGGCAATCGTTTGGAACTCTACTTCAACAATAGTACTGAGCCGGGAGCGGGAAGTGGTGGTGGGAGTGGAGGCGATGGGGGCGAGCCAACACAGCCGGAGACTGTTGGGGCGTACAAGTCTTATGGCTGTGTGACAGAGGCGGATCAAACCAGGGCGCTGACTGCGCGGAGTTTTGTTGATTCCGGGATGACGCTGGAGCGTTGCGCGAGTTTCTGCTCGGCATATACGTACTTTGGCGTCGAATATGCCCGCGAGTGTGAGTACTGTCGCCCTTGCCGGCTTTCCCACATCCGAGTCCCGAAGTCAACCGGTATGAGACTAACACCGTGATAGGTTATTGTGGCAACAGCTTTGGGACTGGCTCTGTAGCTGCTCTAGCGACCGATTGCTCGATGACATGCGCGGGCAACGCGACAGAGTTTTGCGGTGGCAGCAATAGGCTCAGTGTCTATGAGAAATCATGAGATGCTTGAGGCTGAGCCATAGTTGCCCACGGATTCCTGGTCTCGATTAAGAAGCAAGGCCACACCCCGGAGCCATATGCTACAGGCGCCTTTATCATAGGTGCAAATCGAGTGTCACTCAGTGCTACTCGCTGTGCCGTGACGTAAAGCTGAGCTGAGCTTATCATGGACACGTGTACGTCGAAGCCGTGACCCAATATCGTCGCTTCAGGGTCGGCAGTGCCCCTAGATGGATCCTACACGGAATGTGTATCAAGGAACTCAGTGTCATCACAATGGGATCATCGTGCCACTTGGGCTTCGAGGACTTCTACCTCGACCCAGCTGCGCCATTAGACTGTCGAGGATGCTTTCGCAAATGTGTAGATGCAGAGGCCTGCAGATGGAACCATTCGATGGGAACTCAATGCGATCGCCAGAACAGAGTGGTGGCAGAGGATTGGGCCGATGACAGAGAGTGGTTACATACTTATGTATGTACGTATCGGAGAATGTGAGTGGACGGTGACAACAGTTAGTAGCATTTCAACGATAGTGCTCAACCTTTGGGGGTGCAGGATGCCGAGTTCGACGTGCAGGATGCCAGATGGCGTTGCCCAGGTAAGCCCGTACGTACAGCCAGTGTCGGGCAACGTAAAGCGAGATGGTTTGCTGCTCCAACAAACTGGGCCCATAGGATACCCTCTCCTTCTGTGGCACAGCAGCGGGGTCTCAGGGCCAAACACGGGAGAAAGAACTTTGATGTGCTACAAGGCCGTGTAGACCATCAATGTCCTCACCGGCCGCCCAGCAACGGTAGCCAGTGCATGATTTTGGCAGGCTTGCCTGGCATGTGTGGCTGGTTGGTTGGGGGCGCCGGGCGCCAGGGCTGTAAGGACAATGCACGGAGGGGCAAAGCAGCCACAGTCCCGACGGACCAGCACCTCCGGGGCCATTGAATTAAACGCTGCGTCGTGGATCGAGGAAAAGCGGGGACAATCGAGATACGCTCTTTTCTTCCTTTTGAGGGCGGGTGCGGCTGTGGCTCCTCGGCCTGTCCTGCCTGTCTGGCTGCAGGAACGCGAGGACATGTGTCATGTGGCGATCGTCCTTTGGCCCCGCCAGGCCTGCTGTTCCCAGCCTAGCGGCCGAGGCTTATTGTCCTGATGGGATTTCACTTTCCTCTTACGCCTCTCCCGCATGGCAGGCTGGCTGCTAGCTGGCTGGCTGCTGGCTGGCTGACCAGTTGATGAACGCGGAATGCATTCCCCCATGGACTGACGTCACTACGGGTCTGGCAGGGGCATTCCTGAGGAATTGGAGAAGTTGCCCCGCCAGGGTGGACGCTAGCAGGCTGGTGGGGGAACCGCCCGAGCTGCCAGGCTGCGTGACACAAAGGGCAGGGGGGAGCTGGTTACCGTATTTGGTAGGTGGCAAGCATCTGGGGAAGCCCACCGTAACGTCATGACCACTGCCATGGGAACAGGAGATGGACAATTGTGGACAATTGTGGATGGGAAACCGGAGAGGTGGCCAGATCTGATTAGATGCTAATCATATGGGCAGATTAGCTCGAGCCTTGTCGGAACAAGCCGCAATGGCACAGCACGGCTGCGCTGCTGCTGCGGCTGCTGTTGCAACTGCTGCAACTTTGTGTGTAAGGTCTGGTCGTATGCAATTCATGTATCGTTGCTTGACCTACAGTACATAGTCTACATACTGCGTACTTGCGTCACTGAGCCTGCCGATCCAGCCCACCCGCGTACAAGTCAAATGCCGCGCCCAGCCGCTCGCTCGTTGCTGCTTTGTCGTTAAGGTCTCGAGCTGGCAGGCAGCCTGGGTGTCTTGCCCTTGCTGCGGCTACCCAGACGTATTCACTACGTCAGAGGTCATGCCCGCCCCCACCGTCTCACGGAAGCGTCTCCCCTTGACACGCCAGACTTCGGGACCTAAGCTTTTGGCCTGCGTTTGTCGACGGGAAACTCCATAGGACGACGGTCTGGCCCCCAGGTTCGCTAGCCCCATAGGGCTAAGCCATTGTGTGGACATGGCCCTCGGGCCTTTTTGCGAGCCTCCTGCTCTGGCAACCTTTGCTCCTGGCTCCTCCCGCCCACCAGGGGGCTTCATGACGTAGCTGTTGATTCACATGATAGACACTAGCCTACTTGCAACTGCTGGCCCTTTGCTCGCCTCCTTTGCTTGGGCCAGGTTTACGTACTTGCCTCCGAATGCAAACGTGAAGGTAGCACGTCAGTCACTGCCTGCGCGTTATTGTTGACAGCAAAAAGCTCCGGCTGTTGGCCCGTCCCATCCCTCCCCGTCCTGGGGGGCTTCTGGACTACTTAAAGACTCTCGTCTCCTCGACTCTCTCCCAAACTTTTCTCCCCTCTCCATCAACCATCAAACCCCAGCATCAAAGCAAACGATTTTCACACACCATCAACAACCAAACCAACAACCTCTACAACCACCAACCACACCCCAATCACCATGGATACCATCAAGAGCACCGCTAACTACGTCTCGGGTACGACTCCATCCCTCCCCGACCTCCACCCTTCAATATCAACACCATGACTGACAGCCCATCACAGACAAGATCCAGGGCACCACCCACGAGGCTTCCAAGGAGGCCAACAAGGAGGTCGCCAAGGACTCCAACGTTTCCATCGGCAACCGGTATGCTCGCCCCCTTCTCATTTTCCAGCCTCGCCCGTGACTCTAACAACCCCACAGTGCCCAGGCCGGTGTCGACGCCCTGAAGGACAAGTCCAAGGAGCACCAGCACGATGCCTCGGCCGAGGCCAACAAGCAGAAGGCTACCCACTAAGTGCCTTCCACTCACCTCAAATCACAACATCATGACGACTTCGACATGACTATGTTTTTTTGGCGTCTCGGACGGATTCTTTTGAGAGAAAATGACGGACGGACACAGTCTGGCATGACACGTTGAGCAGGACGGATTTCTTCACATACCCCCTAGGCAGTACTTCAGTTTCCTAGTCGAAGAATCAACACATCCTTACGAAATGCCTTTGCCTTGCAAGTTCCCGTGACACGGCCGCTCCTGTTTGTGTTTGTGGGTACCATGTTCTACTCGGATGAGATGTTGTGAGATGCTCAAGCCTGTGGAACATTTTTGAGAAGGGTTAAATGAGGAAAGGCACCCGAGGGATGCTCGAGCAAAAGGAATTCATTTTGAGGGACAGCAGACTTGACAAGGCGTTGCGATTGTCTCTGTCACATTGTTCATTTGTACAACTCAATCAAGCGGTTGGTTGCAGGGGTCGAGTCGAGGTTGCAATGAACCTTCTGCGCACGGTCCTGCTGGCTGTTTCGTGAGGCCGGCAGAAGCGACGCGCCCTCTCCTGAGTTTCCACCTTGGCACAATCGCCCACACCTCAACACCCATTCCAATCGACCGAGCCGGTTGCGCAGCCCAAATTGTGAAGCTTCAACTCCGTGCCAATCTCCACCGCAACGCCAATTGCACCTTCATCTACACCGCACTGATCATAATGGCGAGTAACACCACAGCCACCGACTCCGGCCTCCCGCCAGACCTGTTCGACCAGACCACTCTCGTGTCCCTCGCCTCGACCGTCGTGATCCTAGGCGTGGCCTACGCGACCTCGCTCAAGGCCCTCTCGCCGTCAACTCCCGGCAGCTACCGCTTCCTCTTCATCTGGCACGCCTTCGACGCCCTGATCCATGTCTTTCTGGAAGGAAGCTTCCTCTACCACGCAAGTCCACCTACCTGCCCGACTGACCTCCTAGAAGGCTAGGCAGGCACCGTCCGCCAAGGTTACTGACAGTTTGTCGTCCTCCCGGGCGCAACAGTGCTTCTTCAGCTCGGTACCCTACGATAACCTGACCGTCGGCGACCTCCGCTCCGGCCGCTACTATTCGACCCAGCAGGGCTACCTAGGCCATGACAACCACATCTGGGGCTCGCAGGCTGCCCCCGCCGACAACCCTTTCGCGCAGCTCTGGATGGTATACGCCCGCGCTGACAAGCGATGGGCTGGCGCGGACACGGTATGTGGCTTGTCTTAGGGGTTACCCGAGAGCTGTTTTACACAGGCACACAGGGTGACCAGATCGGTTCCACCAAGACTGAGCGGGGCGGGATTGTGCTAACCGATTACCTCTGACTGCAGACTGTCGTGAGCTTGGAGCTCCTGACAGTGCTCATCGTTGCCCCGCTGGCCGTGCTCGTGTGCTACGATATCGCCAAGAAGAACGCGCGGGCCAACATCCTGATGGTTGTTATCGCAACGGCTGAGCTGTATGGAGGTGGGTTCTGTCCCTAAGCCGCCCCAGGCATCCGTCCATCCCCACGCTGTGTAGAGTCGGAAAGCTAACCTCGCTGCTTCTTCGCTCCTGCTCGCAGGTTTCATGACGTTCTGCCCGGAGTGGCTCACTGGAAACCAGTTCCTGGACACCAGCAACTTTATGTACCTGTGGGTCTACCTGGTCTTCTTCAACATGCTGTGGGTCTTCATCCCGATCTACGCCATTTACGTCAGCTGGAACTCGATCACCGCCGCTTTCACGACGCAGACTGTGGTTCAGGTGACCAAGAAGTCCAAGTAAGTGGCACACGTGGGCGGACAGGCGATAGGAGGGTGTCTGAAGCATCTAAGGTGGTTGCTTCTTTCGTATGGACGGGGTCCACGATGACCTCGGCCAGTTGGAATCGATTTCGATAAGTGCACGTCTGCAGCTCGGTAGTTGGGATAATGAGGACCGTGGAGAGTCCAGCTGGTCATGAGAGCATCGAATCACAATTTCTTTCACGCTGAATCGGGTCCGAATTCGTCCTGACTACTTTGGAAGTCATGGGGAAATCTTGAGAAACCCCGAGACGTCCTTTCAAAGCCTCTGTCGTTTGGCAATGAGCCCCCCGGTTACCCGTACAATATCTTAGCAGATTCACGCAAGAGCTCTTGCTATCGGGGGTTGTTTTGCAGAAGTTGGTCCCATGGGAGGTTGTCTTCTGGGGCTGTCATGTTGACAGTTGTTCCAGAGGTGGGAACTAATTCTATGGCAGTTGAGGTCAAGTTCACAGCAGGTGAACAAGAAAGCAGCGTGGTGGACATCATAACGAAGCCCAATAGTGATGCTGCTACTGATACGTCCATGTGTGGTGTTCTGCTCTGCCAGCACACACGCCTCCGTTTTTCATTCATGGTCATCTTGATGCTTTGTCCTCATCGTAGATGTGGCTTCACGGGCTGACTGTTTGTGATCGCTTCTGCGCATGAGAACGCCAGGTGTGAGTGCTCACCAGCAGCATCACCGTGGACCTCCGTGCATCGTTGAATAGCGGCAGAGTACCTCCGCCAGCAGCTGTTTTCCCCCGGGCCACCGTCTCTGGTGGTTTTGGACCGGGAGAGGTACTTTCACGTACACACTCATGAAGAAGGGGTGTAGTCGGGGGCGAGTTGCCTCGTGGAAGCCACTGCGTCGTATACCGCTGATGCGGACGAGGATAAGTCGCCCGGCTTGTTTGCAAGGTATCAGATGATGTTTCAACTGGCAGTTGAAGATGACATCTCCAGGTGGAATTCTTTGAACATCCCTCAAGAAACGAAAGTGAGCTGGAAAAGTTCGCAGTGACCAAGAGCTCTTCGTATAAGTGCAGTCCTGTCACCGGTCTTCTCTTTTCCAACAGTCCTGAGACCAGACCCACAACCTGGTCTGTGTACTATATCCTCCGTTACACTATAGGCACTTTGAATTGATGAAAAGGTTGACGATTCATTGAATTCCCATTTCAGCTTTTCAGCGCGGAGGTCATTGTGCCCACAGAGGATACCGAAAGGGACGGCGTGAACACCTCACCGGCAGTGTCATTCTCGGCTGCCACACGATTGGTACCATCCGGCGTGGGAGTCGTCTTGGGATCTCCTTGGATACCCAGATAGCAATTTTCATTTCTACGAAGTTTTAATTATGACCTCTACCACGATTCCTTCGGATGAGAAGTATTGGGCTGCCGCATGGGCAGGTTGCGATGAGATGCCGTAGACGCGGAGACAGCACCCGGCTGCCTAGGATGAGCTGCCCCCCCATATCAAGTGTCTGCGGTCTAACTGCCTCGGCTCGAGAACGCAAACAAATACCGAGGAGGCCAGACCTCATAGGTATGTTTAGCTTTGCCATCACACGCCTCGACCAGATCGACGCACGATTGTCCCAGTGTCTCTGTCGTGTAGAGTAAATTGCTGACACCAGGAGCAGCCCGGGCTTCCCACAAGCTCAGAAGCAAGAACTCGTCTCGCCCATGAAGTGCAATCTCCCGACAAGAGAGGGGTTCAGGAGTGAGTCGTATCACCGTGCGGGCACGCCAACAAAGCGTCCTATCACCACCGCTCAAGGAAATGAGGGAACAGAATGCCAGGCGGGGGTATCAACAGTTGATGATCAGAGCGCAAGTTCGCCGGTGCCTCCTCCCCGCGACGAGCACATAGACAGGCCCGCCTGGGCGAATGCACCTCGCCGGCGGCCTCTTGCCGCCCGGCGAACCAGCAAACGCACCGCCCCCGGCCCCGGCGCCGCTCGCATGCCACTGTCTCGAGCCCCCAGCAACCAGCGCGTCGTAAGCCCCCGACCCTTGCGGGAGACCCCTTCCCACGACACGCGCCGCTCGGCGCATTGTCTGTGGCAGGTGTCGGGCATGGAAACCGGTGAACTGAAGGGGAGCGAGGGTTGGGGGTTGCCCGAGGCGCCTCCGTGGGTAAATTGCACGACTGCGGTCGGGAGGGAGCCGGGAGACACGAAAGGACAGGGAGATAAGCACTTGCACCGAGCCTACCTAGTTTTGAGTTGCTCAATGGGGCTTGGGTGCGCGGCTTGTGAGGCTGCTTCCGCCGCGTGTGAACCGGAAACCTTAATGGCGCCGTGGGATAGATTTCATATTTTATTTAGCATTGAGGACAAGAAGCGGAAGCGTCTTGAGAAACCTGTTTTCCCCATCGCGCACTGATGCTGGGAGTCGACGCGTAGATGGTGGATAGAACGTCCCAATCTGAGCGAGATACTGTATCACGAGTCGTCACTTCAATTCAAGGTACATGTTGGTGAGTTGAAGGCGTTGACCCCTTGTCGATGGGACAGCGCACGGCCAAGGTAGTAGTAGTTTGGGCTGGGGCTGCGATGGTGGTCAAATGCTAGGCAAGGTCTGGTGCAACGGTCGATAGATTAATGCACCTTGTTGGCTTGCCTGCCTGTGTTGTTGTTAGCTAGACAAACTGCTGTCCACGTGGCTGCGTGCCCGCGCGGGAAATTAAGGACGTACACTGCCTACCGCTCAGAGTTCGAAGGTGAATCCGCAGCCCACCGGGACTCTTCTTCCCGTCTTCGATAATTCTCCTAGGCTTTGCGGTTTTGCTAGCGACTGGTGGGCCTTGTCATTCGGGCAGCTTCTCCGGTGATGGCTTCAGCCCGCAACCCGGCGCAACTGGCTCAGGCGAGTGCCAGCAATCTAAATGAAACAGAGCTCCGCGCCCACACAGACGGGTTATCACAAATGCCTCGCGGACAATCTCAAACAGAATCAATGAGACATCATGGACGTGGTGCGAGGACGTAGGCGTTACGGTTTTTACTGGGCCACGTTAAGAGTCGAAACGAAACGCCCACTCAAACTCTCCTCCTGCGGCTGTGACACCCCTGGCTGGGATCAGGTCTCCTAGATTTTGCAGTCCTTGTCTGACAAATGAACGATTGTTTGACGGTGGCTTAGCCTCTGGGGAAACCCAGGTAATTTTTAAAAAATGCGGAGAAACACGTGTGTTGTCCGTGAGCGTTGAGGAAGAAGCGCAGGTCAAGACGAAGATGCGCTGATCTGAGGACGGTGACGGGCAGATCACAAGCCCTTACCCGCATTCCGACCACCCAGCAATTATTCTATTCAGACGGAGTATGGGTGATTTTCGGACTGCTCTTCGTGTCTCTTCATTTCGATGCCCATTTCACAACGGGCCGAATTCGAGACGAAAGTCTGGTGCCCAAGCGGTAGGGCGGCTGATGGACCCGCGATCTGCAGCAGTGCCCAGGTGATCATTCAGGCGCCGGCAAGGTTGAATATGACAAGACCAATCCAATTATATCAAATGCGGAAACGACGGGTGTCCCCAGAGGTTCGCGCAACCAGACAAAAAGATCATTGGTGCTTTGGCGACTGAGGGAAGGCGATTGGGCTCCGCACTAGGCTGACCCGGCTTTGTGAGACAATCAGGTGCTGTATGGGGGCCTAGACAGGCAAGTTATGGCGGATCTCTAACGCTCTGCTACTCCCCGCTGAAGCCTTACGCAAGACGGAGCGACCCTGCAGGCAGGAGAGGCATTCTTCAGACGAAAGGATCTTCGGACGGGCGGCCTGCGCTCGGCCTATCGGCGAGGCTTGGGATGAGCCAAGTTCGGACCACGAGGGAGGGTCTGAACAGTCATCCAGACAGGGGGGTCGAGCTGGGCTGCAGTCCCCACAGCGAGCCACCTGACAACGAAACCAATTGCCATCAAGCTCATGCTCGGAGCATTGTCAACTGTCGGTTGACAAGCGGAAGTGTCTGCGATAGATTAACTGTCGACTCAGACCACGTTCATGGCTTGATGGCGCCCCACTATCAGATCTCTCCGAGGACCGAAGCTTGGAAGGGGCCGGCATCCGGGGGTTGACAACAGCCCCGCGAGCAAAGGATGATGCATCGCAACACGCTCGATTGGTACTCGATTGGCGATGAGCCCGACCGTGGAACGCCAGCCAGTCCAATGGGGTGTCCAGACCACGGGCATGACGCCTGGGGGGTACTACGGTACCGAGCCACAGCGATGGGTGCAGATCATGAACAGCCCCCGTCATTTCGGATGACCAAGGTTCCAGAGGCGGGTCGAGATGTCGTGTGGAACAATTCTCTCGCCCTCTCGCCTTTGGTGTTACTCACCAGTGTGGATACTCCATGACCACGCCGAGACTGAAGCATTCTAGGGGGTTTGCAGCCGGGGAAGAAACAGGGAGGCGAGACGATGAGACGGTGCTGGGGTGTGGCTTGTGGGATGTGAGTGGTATGTGAATGGAATGTGGGATGTGGGAGGGCGGACGTTGACACGGGAGAGGCTTCGGTCGGTCGTTGGACGGCGGCCGGAGCGTAGAGTAGTTCGGCAAAGGTGCCGCGGATATTAATTTAGACAGTCTCGCTGCTGTGGGGCTTCGTAGCACCGGCGGCCAAGCTATGCTTAATCGCCTCTCAGTCGCGAGTGTATTTGCAGCTTACGTCGCCCCAACTCGCCGAACCGACTGAACTTGGACAGGCGCCCTCTATCTGATCTTTGGTTCTGGAGAAAGACTATACCCCGTGATCCGAGGTTAGAGAGGCTATTCGGCTCAGGTGGTGCGATTTGGCGCAGTCTCGCTTCAAGAGTTGCGCGCTGCGATAAAAGAAGCCGCCAGGCCTGTTCTCATCCGCCATTGGGCTGTGATACAAGGGGCGGCTTCGACGTCAGGACGGGGGGTCGGGATGGACCCTGCACGAGGCCGAGGCGTAGGTGGGGCTTGGCTTTAAGGTGGGCGTGTCAGGCTAGGAGATATTCCTCAAAACTGCCACCCAAGGTTGCACTAGGCCGAGGGCATCTCTGAATGGCCATACCGAGTGAACGGAGAGTAGGAAAAGTGTTTCTAGGTGCTCGGGGCGCAGACGAGTGTGGCTAGGCCATAGGTCCAGCCAGCCCTCGCAAGGTTTCCTTTGAGACGAGGCTGTCGAGAACCTTGGAAGGGGCCACGGGGAAACGACTGGAAATAGCCCATGCAGATGCAGACGACGTACAAGTCTGGCTGCGGCGGGGCTCGGCGCGAAGTCGCTGTCCTCCAGACGCAGCAGGGCGCTGGCGTCCGACTCGTGAGCCAATGCCTAGCAGATCTGCATGTTCTCGATATGGAGTGCCGCGGAATGCTGCCTGGGGGGTGTAGCCATGTCCATCTTGGCGGGACCTGGAGGTTTCTCGGTTTCTCGCCACTTGTTTAGACTCTGGGATGGCGGATATTATCAAAGAATATCTCCATCTGTCAAGTTAGAGTGCAGCAATTTAATTTCGGAGGGTTTCTACCCACGTGAACTACACAGTCCCTGGGCATGGCCGACAAGGCGCAGTCGCCACGATGATGGCAGGTGACGCTGTGGCGGGCTCCACGACGTTGGAACCTTGGAAGGCTGGTGGGCAGGGTCGACGGATACTGGCGAGGCAAGAATTAGGATGCCTGCCCTTGTCGGGTGGGGTGGGGAAGGGGTCCAGGGCCCAGGCGCTCTGACGCCCAGCACGAACGGGTAGGACAGATCCGAGCCAGATGGGGCCTAGCGCGTGCAGCCGCAAGCTCAAATTCAACGTCGTCCCAAGATTCCGACAGGTACGAAACCCAGGGCGTGTATCATGAGTGCCTCATCTCTTCCCGTCCTCAATGCTTGACTCACCCTCCCGCAGCTCTCCCACCACCACTCTGCCGTCTGCCGTCTGCCGCCTGCCGTCTGCCATGTCTGCTCTGGGCGTCCTCTTCCCCTCCGAAGCGATGCTCCCGGTCGGGGCGTGGCACCGAGGTGCGCAGTCCGACTCGGCCACATCCGCCCCATGTAGCTCCCCTCGTCTTGGTGGTGACGAGGTACCTCCTCGTCTCCTTTCTGTCTCCTTCTGTCCCCCCACCCCTAGCCACGGTCGACGCCTCACGGAGCCCTTCGAACCTTATCGGGCCTTGCCACGTCTTATCCCCTTCTTGTCGCCTTGTCCGCTCGCCTCCAGGACTGTATTGGCTGGCTGGCTGGCTGGCTGAGCGGGTGCATGACTGGACGGTCGCTGCTCGTGCTCGGCCAGGCTTAGCTTCAATCCCACCCACGGCTGGCCACCTGTCCAGGTTCTGCTTCTATACGTCTAGTTCGGCTTCCATCCATCTTCCCCCCCTATGGCCTGGCCCCTGTCTGTCCGACTTGTCCGACTTGTCCTCCTAGTTCACCACCCACCGTCCTCTGCCCCGGTTACTAAGACCGTAGCGGCCCACGGGGGCGGCTGCTTGCTAAGTGGCCGCACCAGTTCTTCACCCTGCCCCGGCATTGCAGTTGTCCGCGCGGGGGTAGCCTCGTCAAGTCGTCACCAGGGACCGGGGTCGTCGCAGCCTCTGCTCAACTTCTCTCTCTCTCCCCCTCGTCCCACGACTACACATGTCCTGCCGTCCCTGTGCACGATCATTCTTTTTATGGATCACCCATGCGATATCTATCTTTATGGGCGCAGTCGCCCATCTCCTGTTGCTCCTGCTGCTCCACTGGCGAATCCTCTTCTTCCCTGCTCCTCCCTGTTCTTCCATCCCTCCAAGGCAGTCCATAACAGGTCAGGGTCTGTTTCGTCTGGTTCGCCGTCATAGGCCTCTGGGAGGTGCGGGAACCACCCCCCTGTATGGCAAATCCGCTCCTCTTTGGCTCGACTCGTTGGCATATGTTCATTTTCTCTCCCTACCCTACTCACTTGCTATTGTTTGATGTGCCATTCCACCTTCTCCATCCAACCCGTACCATCGTGTATCCAAACATTCATTATTCGTATCGATGACTTGACGAACGCGGCCGAGATTCGCGCGGCTCGACGCCAATACCCACCTCTTCGAGGTCCAACAGTCTCTAAATCTCGAGGCAACTCTGGTATACGTCGCCACCATGAGCGCCTCGCCGTACGGAGGAGCCTTCTCCTCCTTCGCCGATGCGAACGGCCCTTCCGGGCGCGCCTCGAACTTCAACGTCTCGAAAGAAGCCTCCCAGGCAATCTCGGACAGCTTCCAGTTTGCGGCATCCAAGTCGATCCGGACGTCGACCATGATTCTGGCTTCCTTCAATGCTTTGGCGGCTTTTGCAACGGCTGTGGGGATCGTCTACGGTTGCTACACGTACAGGAGGAGGGCGATCAGGAGATCATCCGATGCGTCAGTCTGGCAGTCTGAGGTGAAGAGACTTCCCACGCTGACCCATCATAGACCATCGGGCTTGTTCTTCATCCACGCCGTTGAAGTATATCCTCTCGTGCTGTCTTTGGGCATCACGGTTCAGAGCATCATCTTCGCCGCCGCCCAATCAATTGGCCTGAAGGCCCTGCTGAGCAGGGGCTGCACCGTTGTTGCGATATTCTTGTTGCCGGGTAAGCAGTAGTGATATCCTCGACTGCTCTGAGCACAGCAAGGCTAATAGCAGATCCAGCCCTCTTTATTGCACCATACATTCACCTTGTCTTCGGAGTCGAGACGGCAGCGCGGGGACTGAGATCGCAATTTTCTCCCCGACGAAGATGGACCGTGGCGATTTGCATCGGCACCGTCTCAACCTTCTTGTTAGCGACCCTTCTCGTCGCCTCCATCAGCCGAGCGCCCGACTTCTGCTTCGCTTCTTTGCTCTGGCTAGTGAAGCCTTACGCCAAGGGGGTTTTCGCGGTTCTTTTGGGTGTGTCTGTTGTGCTGCTCATCGTCATCATCACAATCTTTGTGAGATTGAGCAAGAGCCGCATGGTCGACCCCGTCGAGAGGATGGCGGCTTCTAGGATGATCTACTACCTGATCCTCGGTTTCATTTCCAATGTAAGTGATCGACTTATACACATTCTGATCAGCCCGGTGATGACTGGCTGACTGACCTTGACTTCAGGGCTTCGTCATCCCATTCTTCTTCAGTCTCACTTTCTTGGACTCGAAGAAGCAAATCTTTCAGAACCTTAACCTTTCCATGATTGCATCTGTCGTGGCCAATGTAAATGGTCTCATGGTCGCTGGTCTGCACCTTTTCCTCCGGTCACAGAACAATGCCTCTATCGGTCACAATCTGGGAGAGCAAGACCATCACAAGACCAAGCTCGAACCACACGAGGAAGATGCTGGCTCGGCCCACGCCATGCGCCCAGTAAACAGCTCCAATGACCGCGACAGAACAAGGGCGGACAGCATCACTCATTTGCTGCGTGCTGTGGACGTCGAGGATGGGCAGAGTCCCAGCAGCCCCACTTTCCGCCCGAAGGTTACCATCCCACAAGCTCCAGAGCCCACTCAGCCACCATCTGAGACGTCTCCATCCCACATGCGAAAGCAGTCCTATTCTTTATTCCCCAACAACCCGTTCGCTCCCGCCGCGGTACTGCCCGCGACAACTTATGCGCCAACTCCTGCCGCAACAAAACCCGTGAGGGACACCTTCAGACCACCACCCATCGTGAAGCCTTGGCTTGGGCGGGGTCATAAGAGAGACTCATCAATTGTCTCCTCAGCGACGGTCCAGATCGGCATTCGCTTCTCCAACGTTGATGACTTCCAGCCCGGAAGGCCCAGTGACGTGAACGATAGCGACCGGCCGGAGATGCCGGACTTGGTACTGCGGCCTTCACCTTTGACCCAGTCCGAAGCCAGGCCTGAGTCCGAGTATGTGGAACCAGAGGTTTTGCCGGAGCCGCTATTCACCAGGCGAGCATCCAGAGATGCGAGGATGAAGACACTTCCGCCTGTGCCAAAGGATGAGAGCCTGGTCCTCGATGTTGGAGACCAAGACGAGCAGTCCGATAGCGAGAGAAGCGAGGGAAGTAATCAGGACGGTCTCGTTACCCTGAGCCCCTCCGTGTACACTCCCCAGGAGGCCCCTCAGCGGAACAACTCAGTCAAGACCACAAGAATGCCCAGCCCCATGGGCGTTGGCTTCAGCAACCCGGCCGCCCGCAATCACGGCGAGATACATGCGCCTCCGCGGCCAAACGCCGGCACAGCGACGACACCGGTGCCGTCGAACAAGACATGGATCTAGACGCCGCGCAGTCTAGCGTACTTTCTCGGACTGGGTCCACTTTTTTCACCAGTACTTTTTTTACTCTACCAAAAACAAACAAACCTCCCCCCCCTCCTGGGACATTAGACAAGACGCATGTCTAAAAGTTCCTGGATTTGAGCGACAAGATTCATGAGCATCGGCGTTGCGGATTATTTCACTTAACGTGAGGCGTACAAACATATTTTTCCCTCCTTGGCATTTGACGGGACGACCTACGATTGAAATGGGCCTTGGAGGCAGTGGATGGCAACATATATACTGTACAATTGTACAAAGTGACGGATATATCCTTGGGCAACACTGCATGTTGATGGCGCCGAGACATTCATTCATTTTGCCGACGTCCTGCAGTTGGGAAGGCAGACAGAGTCAGGCTCGCGGACAGGCTTTGATCCGCATGAAGCTCATCTTAGGTAGCTGTGGCCACGTTGGAAAGAGACCATACCTTGGTCGCAAGACACAAGACAGGGCCCGAATTCAAACCAAAATTACGATACCAATCACTACTATTGAGCACACAACAACTGCATTTCCAGAGTGACATGTTTATGATTTGCAAACGTCGTTGTGACACGGCCTTCCCTACTTGACCACCAATGCTACAGCCCGCAACGTCCCACCGACGTCTATTTTTTCTTCCTCGATGCAGGAGTGGCGAGAAAAGCCGGGGCAGAACGACTATCGCTGTCCTTCTTATCTTCCCATTTCTCCCATCCCGCCTGGCACAAGTCCTCACTGACCACCAGATCTCTGACCCGCAGCCCCCGGGCGAAGGGCGACTCCAGAGCCCAGGCCAACAGCCCCGTAGTCCTCAAAAATGCGGTGGCGGCGTACCAAGCCACCGCGCAGGCTGACCCCGCCAGGCAGCCGACCAGGACCTGGTTCACGGTGTGGTAGCCGAGGTAGACCCTGCTCCAGGCGACGAGGGCGGCGACGCCCAGCACGAACAAGGCGGCGGCGGCGCGCTCCGCGTATGACCACGGCCGGTGCGCGTAGGTCTCGACCATGACCCACTCCTGGCCCCAGCTGCTAGCCCGGCGCGCCGGCCTCGTGGAGTTGCTGCCGCCGTCGCCCCCATCCTGCCGAGTATCTCCTCCCCTCCCGCGGCTCGGAGGTCCCCGATCGGCAGCAGCCGACCTCGGCTCGTACCCATGGTCCGTCCAGCTGGGCGTGTGCCTGACGAGGAGGAAGAGGGCCATGGCGACGGCCCAGAAGGCGACGAACTGGGCGTGGCTGGAGGGCATGCCGTAGCCCTTGCCCGTCTTGTGGATGCGGCTGGGCCGCTCCTGCTTGAGCAGCCGCTTGAGGACAAAGTTGGCCGCCTCGCAGGCCAGCTGGCCCGCGAACATGAGCGCCACCTCGGCCTCGCGCGTCGACCAGATCAGCGTCACGTAGACGATGCAGAGGGCCTGCGGGACGAGGGCCAGCCACGCGCAGAGGTACGATATGTTGTCATCCGGGTCCTGTGTTTCGCGCACCGCGGTGGTCAGCTTGGGGTCCTGGTCTCTTGAATACTGGCTGGGGTTTGGCTTGGGTGGGTGTTGGTCGGGCTTGGTCGTTGGTGTGCTGCCCGGCACTTTCGACTGGCGTGTTGGGTGGATCAATGGGCCGGCCTGGTTGGGTGGCTACTCACATAGTAGACATGTGTCAGAGACAGCGAGGCCAGAGGCGCGTCGTCCGCCATCGCGAAGCTCAAAGTCTCGGTGGGTCCTGGAACCAAAGAGCGGGATTCCCCAAGGAGGCACCGCCCTCGCCGGCAAAGGCAGGATACTGTCAAGAGTCGGAGTTGGAGTCGAGCTCAGGATCGGGATGGGATGGAGAGGCTGGTTTGTGTGTGACGGGCTTGTTCCAGTCGAAGAGCCTCAATGGTCGCACCAAGAGCAGGGAGTGAATCCCGATGATTCGGCGGATGCTGCTTGAACTCGAAACGCCGCCGTCACATGGAGCCCAGAAGTCAAAGCTGGAGGCTGTCAGCCACACGTGGCGGTGCACGGACCAGGCTGTGGCCTGTGACGCTACAGGGCGCATTTTGATATGCGGCCGAAGTCACCCACGATGGCGGCTATGGGGGCCGTGGTAGCCATGATGGAGGCCAATCCAGCGCAGAGGCAAGATTTGGATGCCTCTGCATCATGTTCAACAGTGTATGGGCGATGCCGTCTACTCAGAGCGGGGAGAAGTCGGTGCTTCGGACGGCGGCAGCGTCTCTCCCGCAGCCAGCTTCTTCTCCTTTTCCTTGGCCCTCCGCTTCAGCTTCTTCTCCCGGTTAAGCCGTTTCTTCTTCTCCAGGAGGTGCTCCTCTTTCGAGATTCTCTGCTTCTCCGCTGCCTCCCGTCTCGCCTTCTCGGCCTCCCGCTTCTCCTTCTCAGCGCGGGCCTTGATCCTCACAGCTATCCTGCGTTTCTTGCCCGGCCTCTTGCGCTTGGCTCCATCCTCTGTGTTGTCTTCGCTAGTTGCTGTGGCCCCGGCATCTGACCCAGCTGTGTTGCTCCGTGCTTTCCTCGAAGAAAGCGAGATCTTGACGACGCGCCATGGTCTCTCCAGCCCCCACGCCCGTTTGCTCGCGCCAGCAATGATGTCCTCGGCCGTAACAGCAGCATAGCAATACCTCTCCCGCTGGTCGGGCGTCGCCTCACCGGCCAGATAATAGCTCTGCGGTCGCTCGGGGCGCACGAACCCGCCGCCCCCCTTGGGCGCGTCCTCGTCATCAGATGCATCAAGCACCACCTTTGCCGGCGCCGAGGTCCCGGTCGGGCCAGAGAACAGCCGGAACTCAAACTCCTCATCGTGGCGCTCCTCTTGGTCCTCCGTGCCCCCGTGCCCGTGCCCGTGGGCGTCGGCCGCGTCCGGACCCTGCCCGGGTGCCAGCGATGGTGCCGGCGCAGAAAGGTCCAGGCCCAGCAGGCTTGAGAGTCGCGCGTTCAACTTTGCGCGCTCCTCTGCATCCTCCACGCCTTGCTCATCTTGGTCACCACCATCCGAAGATGAGCCGTAGAGTTGATCGCGCCTCACCCTGCGGTCACAGTATGTTAGCACACACTATTGCTGCGCAATTTCCCGCCGTGAGCCTCCATCTCAGGCCCTCCTGGCCGGCCCGGCCTGCCTACCTCTTGGCGTTGGGGACCTCGAACATGGCCTGGGTTGGTTGATTTGGGCCCCACAAGATAATGCGATCTGAATGTGATTGCGATTGCGAGAGTTAAGTAGATAATAAGCCCAGGATGTCGAGTTACGCACAAAAGTAGCACGTAATTGCGCTGTGATATGTCGGAGGTTTGATCCGTTGTATTGCGCAAGCATTTATCTCGTATGGTGAGGAGTTGCAATCTCAGTGTCGGGAGCTACTGAGCCTGAATGCTTGATCCATGTTGGTGCAGGGGATGCCAGGACATCTGAGAGATGCAGAAGGGGATCGCGGAGCCGGTCTGCCAAGCATGGGATACTCATTGGCCCGAGGTGGGGGCGTGGTGGGGGTAAAACATCCGCCGGCCTGGCACAGCTGGGACGCAGCTGGTGGACAGCTGGGGGAGCTGGGACCAACCGGGATCAGCCGGTAAGGTGGATAGGTACATAGGTACATCCCAGACGTACCTCTTTGTCACTATACCGCGGGTGTACTATCAAAGCACCTCAGCTGTCGAAACCTAGGTATTCCGTAGTGTAGTAGCGACAGTACATGCAAGGTTCAGAACAGAACATGGCAGCATGGACAGCCTTCCACTGGAACATCGTAGCATCGCAGCATTGCCATCTGCAACCCCTCCTGCCCCGCCCAAGACAGCTTCGGATTTATGCCAATGTGTTTCCCTCTTACCAAGTACCGCCCTCCTGGAAACGGGCGGCCGCTCCATGACAGCCAGTGCCAGCAAGCCCTCGTCGTCGTCCTCCTCCACCTCCTCCTCCTCTCCACCTCTCCGTCTTTCTCCGTCTCGCTCTCTCTCTCTTACTCTCCCTGCCTCTCTCTCGCTCTCCAGCAGTCCCCTTTCCCGGCTCCGTCTGGCGTCGTACTCAGCAACCATTACGGGCCCGAGTCGCTTTGACACCTTGTCATACGAACCTTATGTGCCCCTTCAGGTGGCAGTCACACAGCAGTAGCATCAACAGACGCTCCAAGACGACGGCCTCCACTCACCCCCCAGCCTTTTGCCCTCATCACCACCAAGTAGTCTTATTGCTCATCTTCCACCGCTGCCACCCACCCACCTATCCACCCCCCCTTTCCTCTCCCCAACAAACAGCAACCGAATCTCCGTGGATGCGATGGGGACAAAGTACACAGACACACCCGCGAGATGCCATGTCACTCCACCCTTCCAACCCCCCTCATCCCATCTCTGACAAGTGAAGTCTCCAAACGACAGACCGCGATCGTGCAACTCTCGGGCCCGGCGGCCAACTTACCCGCATGACCACCCCCGAGTTCTTGCTCCCTACCCCCCTCCCCCCTGCGTGGTGGTTTGATGTCGCGTGTAAGCCGGCTCGCCAGTGGCACCCATCAGACGAACACGGACGGATTGCCCGGGACGCTCGAGCAAAAATCCGAGAAACAACACACAAAGGTAAAACGAAGAGAAGAGAAGATGGACAAAAGGAAGGTGAAGCAACGTGGGCCCTTCTTCATGCATGCAGGTCATCCGGCCATCACCTGGGGTGAAAATTCTCCGCCTGCTACGGTGCCATGTGCCCCGGGATCACGGGAAAGTGTGCCATCGCACAGATACCACAGATACCACACCCACCACACCCAAGACCGCCACTGTGTTTGGGTCTGTCCGCCTGTCTGTCCTGTCTTGTACACCTCTGTGCTGTTCCCGCCTGTCTGCCTTGCTCGCCGCCCGTGCTCCACGTTTCTGGGATGGTATTTTTGGCGTCATGGGGCTTTTTTGGCTTTGGACCCCTTCCTGCCTCCCTTCAGGATCTCGTCACACGTAGCAGCTGCGCACACGGCGCAGACTTCGCTACTCAGTCCAGAGGCTCAATGTTACGGTGCCTTCCACGGCCGACTCGTGCTTAGATTCTGTGACTTGCGTATGGCCTCACCTGGGCCTGTGCGTGGCGGGTCTGCGGCTCGTAGTGTGCTTCAGAAACGTCACAGTAGAGGGAGATCACAGTACGGTGGATGAAGATGGCACACGAGACATCAAGATATTGAAGGAGTCAAGGCGAAGTGACAGTGAAGCGACAGTGACGGAGTGGAAGCCAGGCGACCTCTGCTGGAAGTGGTATTATTCAGTTCATTTTTTTGTGGTAGATCCTCCTTCTGTGTCTGCCCTTCAGCAGAATATGGCAAGAGATACGAATTATCAAACAGTATCCAGCCTCCGCCAGTCCAGACTTCGTCGTACACGCACACACTGTCCCAGAGACCAAGGCCTACCCACCTAGCCCTGCTACCCTGTCACCGTTCCACCTTCTCTCCGTGTCTCTCTAGTCCTGCCGAGACCAGGTGAGCAAAAAGGAAGAAGAAATGCAAGCGCAGCCAGCCCCACGAATGAATAGTATAAATGTAAAGAAGACAAGTAGTCGACCCGATAATGATCAAACATGTATATATAAAAAAGTGCGGCGAGAAAGCAGAATTTCCCTCCCAATAAAGCCACTGAGACCGAGATGAATTGTAAAAAGAGCAAAAGAGCCGCCGAACCCTCCTCAGCCCATCCCAACCCCGTTTGTTCTCTCTATCAATGGGGTATTTGAACATGCATAGGAATTATGCCAGCTGGACCCACGCATGAGGGAGACCGTGTCGTCCCACACTTTGCTCTTCAGGCCCAAGAACAATGCAACTCCACGAGGTAATCTGTTGGTGTGTGCGCGGGCACGCATGTGCCTGTGTGTTTTTGTTTCCGTCCGTCGTGCCCCCCTCTCTGGCTCTTTCGGAGGGCCGCGGCTTGGGAGAAAGAGGTAGTATCCATCGGTTTTCGAAAACAGAGAATTTGGTATCGGTATTGGTCATGGAATGGAAAAGAACAAAGAAAGCAGATATGCGATCATCGAAACAGATAACATGAGTTCGCACCACAGGATAACTTGGAAAACGCGTCAATCTGGAAATGCTTTCCTAACGCCTGCCTCCCCAGATTCGCGCCTAGAGCTCTCCAAAAGCATTAAGCCATCCGTAATCATTTTTTGGACAAGGCCACCCACGGTGATTATACATAAAATTTCGATCGGTAGGGACGGGAAGAAGTCGCATCGTATAGGGGTATAGCGCGTTCGTGGTTCGGGTATGATGGAAAGGAGTGGTGGGTGCAGGCCTTGCGGGCTGCCGTCATGCCTCCCGGCTCGACTCAATGTTTCTTGGCATGCATTCCATACTCGTCATCAGGCGGCCCTCGGACTCCAATGATCCAGAATCCTACCCAGATCCTTTCCCCGTAACCCCGTACCCTATGCGCCATCAAGAAGTGTTCCACGAGTAATGGCTCATGGCCTGGCCAGGATAGACCGGAGGTGGAGGGGCATGAGGATCGCTCTTGACACCTCCCGCGGTCTTGTACTGGTCTGTTGAGTATGGATATGAGGATCGGTGGTCCCCGTTCGTATATGTTGGTGCGTTTGACTCGCCAGCGGTCGTGGTCCAGGACGTCGAGGGCGGGAAATAGTCCCTAGGAGGAGGGATCGCGCTTGAAGACTGTGTATTAGATGCAGCGCTGCTCTCGTGGCCGCCGCCGTGCGATGTTGAGTATGACGCGTGCTGAGACGTCTGAGGGCTGATTTCGGCCGAGTTGGTGCTCATGGCACTGTATGGGGGGCCATATCGGTATTCGCCAGACGACTCCGTGCTGGATATCGAACCAGCGTGGATCGAAGGATGCCGAGGGCTCTTTGTTGGCCGCGGGTTGCTGTCATCCACGTATCGGGGCACGCTCAGGCTGCTGTTTGCAGCCGAGGAGACCGAAAGAGGTGGAGGAGCGTTCGAGCTCGGAACGTAGGAGGCGTACTGCGTCCTTATGGGCGGAACTTGGTGAGAGGCCGTTGACTGCTGCGGCTGCTGCCCCGGTTGGTCACTCGAAACCATGGACAACTGCATTGAAGGCATGGATGTGGGCATGTGAGACTGCATATCTTGCGGCTCAGCCGAGTAGGCTGATGTTCCTGACAGAGGCATCTTTTGGTAGGGGTCCGACGCAATTGTCGTCGCGGGATAATTTGTCGCTCCGGAAGTAGGCATCGATGGATTCCACGTCGTCGGGTAAGAGCTACACACAGTCAGCACAAATTCGCATCAAGAGCAGGACACACGAGGTTCGCCACCTAGGGGGTACAGTGAGCCAGTTCTGGGGAGTATCGCTGGGACTTACTTCGACCGCATACTAGTCATTGGGCTCGCCGGTAACTTAGGAGCATTGAAAGTGAAAGCTGTACGCGGCAGCTCCATGTTGAGGGGCCTCGCCTTCACCTCTTGCGGCTTGATCGCTAAGGGTCCAGCGACAATACCCAGCCCGGTCTCCACGAGCGCTTGTCCTCGTGACCCAGCGCTGGATCCCAAGAGCGGGATCTCCTTCCTCGCTTGAAAATTGCGCGGGCTGCGTCCTCGCACCACGATGGGCGCGGTTGCGGCTTCAGTGAGCACAACCTTTGATCCGTTTGCCAATGTTCCCATGACTTTCAGGTGGACCACAAAATGCTGCTGAAGCTCCTTCCTCCTGCCGTTGTTGGCTGTCGCACTGTCGGGTTTCAAATCAGCATCGCGTCCCCGGGGGAGCCACGACATTGTCTATTCACTTACATTCGGAACTGAAGACGTCGCCAACCGATGGGATACACCGCGTATTCCCCCTCTGCGTCGGAACCATCATCCTGGAATGGGATCAACGGTAAAGAGGCTGGCTCCTGGTCTGGTGCCTGCGTGACTTCCGGCGAGTTTGGTGGGGGTGTCTTCCACGGAATGACGATTAGTCGCACTGGATGTCCGTCCACCGACTCGATCGACGAGATGGTGACTTCTGTGCTGCTCACTGGCGCTGTTTCCCCAGTCTCCGTAATGACTGAGATTTGTCCCCTCGGTGTGATGAGTGACCCGCTGACCTGGAAAAGGTTCCGCCGGTAGCAAGTGAGCTCCGGCTGCATGACTGAGCCGTCGTTGTTGGTCGTGGGCATCTCGGACAGAAAAAACATGCCGTGTAGTTGAGCGGTCAGCTCCAGTTGTTGCATGCGACCATGGTGGTCGAGGATTGTGTGCTTGTCCGGAACCTTTCTGAACGAGAGCAGCTTGTGGTCGTGGCCGACACCGAGCTTTGAGCCATCGTCTCGTAGGTCCTGGACGATCTCCTGGTATGGGGGCTGCTCTGTCGCCGAGTAGGGCCGCTTGAGGTTGGGAAAACTCTGATGACTGGACAAGGAGGGGTGCTGGTGCCTGTCGTAAGGGTCGTTGGTGTCGTCCTGCGAATAGCGACTGTATGACGGATACTGCTGGTGATGGTCCACGCTGCCCCAGCCGCCTTGTCTCGGTCGTCCTGAATGGGGCGAGGCGGAAGTTGGATTCGAAAGTCCTGCGTCCACGGCGTGACTGGACCGGCTCGTCGGCATCTGTACAGGGCTGGCGTACCAGAGACTGTTGTGCGCCGGCTCCTTCAACTCTGCCATGGTGACTGCGTATGTTGCGGTGCACATGGGAACATATCTCGGCCAGAAGCTGCTAGATGTTTTCCTTTCTTGACGAGAAATCAACGCTGTGGTTACGGCGAAGGATCAAAGCACGTCGTTCAAATGCTCGTCGCCGTGGCTGCTGGTTGCCCAGTTAAGTTCGAATAGATGCCAACTCGAGCAACACGGTCAAAACGCCCGTTGTGACCCTTCCAGGCCGTCGGAGTGAATGACTGATGAGTTCCAGATTCGTGACTGCGCTCAGCCAGTTACTGAAACAGGAAGAAGTTGAACGGGCTCAACAGACGAAACGAAGATGAAGTTAGAATCGAGTGAACAATGGTCGTAGGGTTGCAGGGCAAGTGGTACTTGTATGAAATGATACGGTAGATGCGGTGGGGGACGTTTTATGAGAGCCACTGGCACACTATCCTGGGGTTGGATCAGGGTCGATGGGGCAACACTCGAAGGGCAACGAACGGCCAAGGTCAGGGGATTGAGGGGCTTCACAGTGGATATCCGGGAGGTGATGAGCCTGTGAGGGTGGACCGTTTAGTGCACGGAATGGAGAGCTGTACCGCAGTACAGTACGCATGTATCTCTATGTACATGCAGCCAGACAGGGAAGGAGATGGAGGCGGCGGCGATCTGGCAGGTAGGCAACAGGGGGGGATGTTAGTCGAGATACGGCATGTGGAATACAACCTGAGCCCACCCACGAAGTATCGCGCCGGGATAGGTACATCACAGCAACTGACTCTCGCTTCGCCGTGCACGAAGTTGTTCCTCACCGGCCAAATCTCAGAATGCCCGACTCCCAGCTGGCCCCTCGCCCAAAAGTGAGATGGCTGGCATGTTGCCAGATTGGCTTCACGCATAGCTGGACGGATAGGTGCCCAAGATATTTGACCGAGGAAGGGGACAATAGTGGGACTCGTCATGTAGCGGTCCAGGGGCTCCCACTAGGGTACAAGGGCATCCGAGGATAGAGTTTGTAAAGTCTCATCGGACGAGCCAACGGTTGCCGCCCACCTCCAGATGCTCTGCCGAAGGATCAAGGAACTCCTGGCTAGTGTAGACCATCTTGCACAAGGACTATTGTGGGTCGCAAGAGATGCAAGACACAGCATCCCATGGCTTGGACCACACCAAGTTTATCGAGCAGGCCGTCTGAACAGATTCGCACGACCATTGTAGAATTTTCCGACGCCATGGAATCGATCGATCAAGTCCCGCCTTGCTGAAGAAAAATGACGGCAGCGCAAAGGACGCAATCTTGGTAGACGAGAAAGGTGACTCCCGGGTTCCCTCCCAGGCCCCTACTAGCTGTGGCCCCCGGTTCAAGATGGCTCAAGCTGCTTTTTACCTCATCAAGTTCACAGCACGCCCGGCCCATGTACTGCTGGGTGGGAGGCATCAGCAAGGGTATCTGATTAGAGCAAAATTCTCCGACAAGCTCTGCGAGGCTGCAGACCCGTAAAATGTCGAGGGACCGTTGGACGAGACGGCCGATAAAAGATCGAAAGGGAATGGTGTGCGGGCATGGGGGCCAGGGCAAAGCAAAAAATCGGTTCACGAGATTGCTGAAGACCGGGGGGGTCCTGATGAAGAGTGTGGGAGGCTTTTTTTGTTTAGAGGAGGAAGACCAGGGGTGCCGGTCAGGGGTGCCCCAGTGATGCATTGTAGCCAAAACACCTTGATGCCGTTCTCATTGATCTCAAGGATGTTCTGCCTCGCGAAAATCAGGTAATGGGTAAAGCAATAGTCAAACCTTGTTCCTTATTCTCTGCACTCGGCTCTTAAGAGAGTTGCTATAAGGGTGACCTCGATTTTGGGGGTTGTGAAATTGCATTGCCAGCGTCTAAAACAACACCTGTATGAAAGACTTCTCAAACAGTTATATTGCATACTTATGCACTTGAGCTCGTCGACAAGCCAACCCAGATGTTAAACAAACCGAGACCAGATCAAGGAGCCCATCGGAATTGACATATATCGCCCGCTCAAATGCCACGTTGCCGCTTGGCGCGGTGTGAATGTATGCCAGTCAACAGGGAGAGAGCCCCGAGTAGGGATGAGGGAAGCTGTCGATAAAGACGGGCAAAATTGATGGCAGGGTAGGCGGTAGATTGAATGACAGCAGACGTGATGGTATCCCAGCTGTATCAGCACCATATCGGCTTAGAAAGGCAGTGGCCGAAGAGGTGTGAGCAAACGAGCCAATTGTGGGAGGCGAGCCAGGCATCATGGGGGTGACTGACCTCCCTAAAGCGGCAACCCAGAGCCCGCTGTCAGGCCTGCATCCGCGGATCTAACCACTAGACACCCCGTGTGCGACATTTGCGAGGTCCTTCCGACGGTTTTGTGCGATTCTAGCCCCGGTGACAAAATCCACGAGCAATTGAGGGAAACGCCACCGTAGCGAATGACATCCTGCTCCTCACATGAGATGGAGATTGTCTGGCCAGCGTGACCGCCTGGAATCCTAGGCCAACAAGTATCACAGCGCGGGTATTTGACCATTCGCGGTAACCCTCCTGCTATAACATTTGCCGGCCGAAGTCGCATGCGCGGTGGGTTGTGACGGGTCCGCATCTCGTACAGAGCGGCTATTCTCCACTTTGTCGAATGTTGTTAAACCTGGAGCTTGCCGCCTTGGCTGCGATGATCTCCAGAAGTAATAGGCGCGAAACATTGGTTTGAAAGGGTGCAAAAGGCTATCAAGGCCAGGAAAAAGACTCAACCTTACCGTTGCGGCAACACGCCGGAATACTCTGCAGGCGCATGTCTTCTTGACAGCGCCTGTAGACGACATGTCGCAAGTTAGAAAGGTGAACGACCGAAGACAGGCAGGCCTGGACCCACGGGGCCACTTTCCTGGCCTCTGGGCTGCGCGAAAACGGCCTTTTCGAGGGGCCCACCCTGGCACACTTCCTGCAGATGCTGACGCCAGGTTCTGCTTTCAAGTGCTCTCCATGTGGACAAACTGCTTTTGGGGCCGTAACACCGCAGGATTGGCGAACAGGTCAAGACGACATCTGCAGGTGACGAAAATGGAACGTTGTGGCTGCTTTACACTGATATTGTGCAAGCTGTTGCCCCAAGCACAGCGGCGTCCTACGCAGTGTCATGTACTAGGGACACCTGCACGGTGGTGAAGAATATGCAAGCACCGGGAAGATGTTGTTGCGGCAGGGTACCATCGAACATGGTAGGTCGAAGTAGTCGGCGCCTTGCCCACCGGGGCGGATGCCGCGGGCGGCACTCGATCGCAGACCTGTATCAAGACTAACCGTGGAAGTGCCGCTTCGAGTATGGGGCAAACCGTCATTTGACTTCTCTCGGTGCCCCGCTTCGGCCATGATAGCACCGCGAGTACACTACAGGACGAACAAAGTCAAGCAGCATCTGGAGCCAACCCTGGTCGAACATTTGTCGAAGCGTGCTAATAAAGAGACACGTCGCCCACAGTATTGTCGGAGCACCTGCCGACCAAGTGGCTGACATGGACTTGTATCTGCCGGTGGGCCTGGGTGCGTAGGTAGTGGTTATGCATATGATGCAGGCATCGTCGATCATCAGAATCCTTTTGAGACGGTATTGGTATCTAACCATGTGCGCTGCATCCATTGCGAGGTACTTGGGGGCCGAATCGCCCAGGACCACGTCCCCTGCAACCCTGATGTCGTCAGATGGCAGCACCAGCACATTGTGAGCCGCCGAGGATGCCTTCCAACCCCTATTTACTGCAGTCTTTAGGGAGGGGGGCGCTACAAAGAGCAAGGCGACAGAGATGAGAATAGCGACTGGCAACTTCTTGAAAGGAATCAGGGGTTCCAGCTCGTAGCAAGGATGCCGTCGTCATCACGTCTGCATGCCGCAGACCATTCTTTCCTGGTGTGATCCGTGTTGGATTCGCGTCTGGTGCGTAGGTTGTTGCTTCACAGATGCCCTGCCAGGAGATCTCACCGGGCGGAATGCAATACCTGCAGAGAAGACGAGACTCGAGCGGAAGTTCAGCCCAGCAGTCCGAAGCCACTTTGGTCGCACCAAGGTTGCAGGGATGTGGCTGGTTGAGCGGCCCTCCCTCGTCCTGCTTAGAATCAGTGCTAGTACTTTTAGTGATATTTGGCAACCTCCAGATCTCGCTGCGTGCTCACGACGCATAACGCCTCTGCCCATGTCCTCATCTCCCAATAGAGTTGAATCCCGGTCCGGCTGTCGCTTGAGAAGAAACGATTTCGTGATAGCCAGAAGCGCGCTCAAAGCCCATCAAGTTTGCTACTCTCGTGACCAGGTGACGGGGGCGACAGTGCCCCAGAGCCTCAAAACGTGCCGAGGGCCAGTGCGCAGTGAATGTTGCAGCCGCACTCGCAATGGGCAAGGCCTGGAATCAAAGGCCAACCTTGGGGGATCCGAACATACGCAACGGCCCACGGCTGCATCACGAATGTGATTGCAGGTGACCCTTGAAATTCTGACGATCTCGACGGGCCTGGATTCCCCTGAGAGGTTTTAGCAGCATTCGACAACCATCACGCCGGGGACGTGCGCACGACGTCAGAGCTGGGGAGAGCCTCCCCAAGCTTCCCCGCAGGCCTCGATTCAGGGTCCGTCGCACTGGTTTCCCATATTGTTCGCTGCTAGCGATCGTGAAACTTTTGATGTGTGACCAAACGATTGTCAAGCCTATATTTATCAGAGCCTTTCTTTGACAGCCAGGATGCTAGCTTAGAAACATCTCAACGGTTCTTAGCGTTTCGTTAGCAGGTTCATGAGGCTCACACGAACTCTATAACGGAACGCGGGCCTGGTTTTTCTTGGCGCGCGACCAGACGAACAGAAGGTTGGTGGCGACGGCTTACTAGTAAGCCACGCTCTCTGGAGTGGGAGTTCCGGTGTGACTGCGATTGGACGTGTGATATTGCGTTTTAGAGCGACGTCCAAACAGGGCCTACCAGTCGCTCTTGTTGCGATGCTAAACTTAATCCACCGCCAGGTGAGGTCAGTCTGGCCCGAGTGTGCAAGACCGCGCAATACAAGGAAAACTCGAGCTGCTTGACTCTGAGCCCATGTTTTGTGCTTGTCTCGTCTCGTGCAGGACGGGTGGCCCACCGGCGGCTGGTCAGTCACGCTGAAGATTTGCCTGCGGCGACAGCTGGTGATAATCGAAGTTTCAAATGTGGCGAATGTACTTCTTCACGAACACCTGCGATAGGACAGGTGCATCCTCGTGTTGGACGCAGATGAGATGACATAGTCAATGAAGATGTGAGAAGGTCTCCTATCTTGCACACGGAGCGTGCTCCCTCCCGTGCTCCCTCCAGTTTGGCGACCTCATCTGGTCTGTCCGCAAACGTCGTTCGTGGAATCTGAAGACGACGTATCTCCTCGGCTCTCCTGGCAGAACTTGGACCTCCATTGGGATAGTTATCTGTAACACTGTGGCGTAGATGAATTGCCAGTTACATCTCTACTATTTGGAGAGTGTTGGCAGTTTCACTGCATAGTGCAGTTGGCCTTGACTGCATGGCGTCACCAACAACGTTAAAAGAGTGTGATGTCTTCCCGTCGGTCGCGCAGCCGCTGTCGCACGCGTAGCAGACAGGTGCCTCTGGGGTGGAGCGTAACTGTTGGAGCAACATCCGCACCTCAGAGATCCCTGCTGGCGCTGGTGCCCCACAATATTTCATCGTGAAGTGATTACACATTCGCAATCTGTGGTGCGGCACGAGGCGTACAGCAGGATCCAGCACCTCGAGTCAAAAGAAGGGCGGATGCAAGGAGTACGCCGCTCTGCCAGGGTTGCACCAGAGTGGCATATCAAGTGACCCTGTGACGGTGCGCAATGTGACAAATGTGTGGCTCCAAGGCGCTGGAGGATGTGCCTCGCGGCCGTTGGAGGGTTCATTCGCAAGTCATCACGCCTGGTTGCGGGTTGGGACGGAACTCCATAGTTGTTTCGCGGGAGGCCAGGCCAAGCCATGTGCAGGTTCGCAACGGCCCGGGGAGTGACTCGTCGTTCAAACCGTCTGTGGTTCTGTCACTCGAGGCGCCCGTCAGAATCCTGTCGCGGGTTCGTCCGCTCTGTGGAGCAAGTCAAGCCGGAGCGACCCTCCCTTTCAGCGATGCAGCGCACCAGCGTGGAGAACTCGAGTACTCTCGCACTGCGGCACTGTACAAATCTGGGAGCGCTGTGCCCGTTCAGCCAGGCCAGGCCAGATGCACGACACTGTCGGCCATCACAACTCTATTGCAAGGAGGAGGCCGGGGCCAAAGGATAAACCTCGGGGCTCGAGAGGCCACCCCTGCGGACTGCCAGTGTGCAGTGTTGACCTGGTGGCGCTGTAGCCCCGAAGGTGCCTGGGTGCCTGGGTGCCTGGGTGCCGCCTGCCAGCCTGCTAGGAGATGCTACAGTAGCGACGCTGTGCCCTCGCTGCTGGCTGCTGGCCTGGCTGTGGCTGTGGGTGCCACGGTTCCTGACAGTTGAGTAGTGTTGCAAACCGTGTTTGCCGAAGCGGATGGCTTGCAACCTGAAAAGGCTCAGCCCGCTTTTTTTTCTCCGGAGAAGCTCATCTTAGCAGCGATGCGTGTTTATGATTTGCGCGAGTGTGGGCGTCGCAATTTGGGAACTCTGTCGCAAGAATGGCGACCCCGGCCCCTTTCGATGCAGGGCAGTCGGTGAGGAAGCGAGCCTTGTCTCGATCAAGCAGCAACGCCGACCATTAGGCCCCGTCCCAATGAAGATCACCGCACCCCATCAGAACGTTCGGGCGCTCCTGATCGAGAAAGGCGCAGCGAGGTCAGCAATTGGAACAGGCAGGCTCTGGATGGGATGGAGGGTAGGAGGGAACATCTATCGGACTGGCTGGCTGGCTGGCTGGCTGGCCGGCCGGCTGGACAGAAGTTGGTGGGGTTGGTTTTCCAGCGTCAAGGTACCCTGCGCGGCGTACTGTGGTAGAGGTGGGTGGTCGTTGCAGTCAACCGTCGATGGGATGGGATGGGATGGCTGGATGACCAGATGGCTGGCTGGCCATGGTGTTTGCGACTGGTCGTGGGTCCGACAGGGGGATGGCAGTGGCAGAGACCGATGGAGGGCATGGCAGGGCATGGCAGGGCAGGGTAGGGCAGGGGAGATCGTGATTGTCCTCTCAACGGTGAGGGGCGGGCTCGGCCAGGCTCTGCCCACGGGTCCAAGGGCCCATGTCCGTCCCGACAGATACTGTGGTAGAGTATCCATAGAGGGCATGCTGTACCGTGTATCCGCGGTGCGGTACCGTGCTGGAGCTCCGTACTCTGTGGTGTAGATGCATGCCAGGATCTTGGGTAGTGTCGACGGGAGGGACATGGGGCCGCGATTCGGTAGGCGGCGCTGGGTGGTAAGGTGCAAGGGTGCAGGTGCAGGCTGCAGGTGCAGGGGCAGGAGGGGGAGGAGGAGCGAGTGCAAGCGCGAGGGCCAGGTGCGGTTGCTGCAGGGTGCGGAAGAGACAAACAAGGTGCAGGGATCACCTCGCGAGAGCCCCAGCCTGCGAAAATGTTCCTTCCGCTTTGGTCGACCACGCCTGGCTGTCTGGCTGTCTGGCTGTCTGTCCTGTCTGGTTGAGCGGACGGATGAGTGAGCATGGGAACGGTACCCGGTTACAAGGGTGACATATGATGTACCACAGTACCCCGTACATACTGCGAACTGCAGCGTAGCTGGCCACACAGACACACACACACACACACATCCAGCTCTGTCTGATATTGCTTGGTTGCTTGGTTGCTTGATTGGCTGGCTGGACAGATGATGGTGGTGGTCCAACTCTCTCACCACGGACATGCGCACGCGCACACCCACGTGTGGACAGGAAATACGCATACGCAGGGAGAGAGTGTGATTCCCCGGCGGGGCGGGGCAGGGCAGGGCAAGGCAGAGACGGGGCAGAGAAAGATAGAGACAGACTCAGAGCAGGCCGTCGGACTCGGTAAAGCAGAACAAGGTTGGGCCAAGGCTGAAACCACCACAAGAGGGCTGCTTGGAGTGCTGTGCTGGAGTCGATGCCCCGAGTCAATCAAGAGATGAGCAATGGGGGCCCAGGTCCAGATGCTGTGCTCCGTCCGCAGTAGCCCAGAGCTACGGTGCGGCCATGTGTGCCCTGCGGTGCGTGCCTGCGTGCTGCGTGCCTGGTGGACAACGACTGTGTAACAAGGCTCCAGGTGGCAGACACCACCAGATCCGCTCCGTCCTGCTGTGCCCCGTGCACAACCCAGCTCCGCCTGACAGGCGGGGCAGAGAAGGGTGCTCCGGCAAAACGGGACTGTGACCAAACGGAAACCTGGCGAGACGGCCCACTGCATACGAGTGCAGCACTGCTTGCACAGAGGTCAGTGAATGCACGCCTGTGTGCCCTGTGTGCCCTGTGTGCCCTGTGTGCCCTGTGTGCCCTGTGTGCCCTGTATGCCCTGTGTGTCCGATCAGAAGACGCGTCCACCCAGCCCAACATGGGGTGCAGGGGGCGCCCAGAGAGAGCTGGAAGAGGGCCACGGAGAGAACAGGGAGCAGGTCCAGCTACGGAGGAGAGGATGGGGCGGAGAACGACCCTTGAGAGCCGGGTGGGGACGGGGTGGGGAGGCTACTCCATGCCTTTGGCGATACATGACTAGTGATCCCAGTCTGTGCATGTTAAAGTACCTGAGGGACTGCGGTACATGCAGCCGTGCAGCACATTGGCCCGCCCTTGTACCCTCCCCCCCTACACAGACTGTGATGTGGAGAGACGGCCCTGATGCGCAATGAGCTTGGCCCTGTCAACACTCGCCAACCCAACAAGAGGCTTGAGAGACATGTGAACTGAGCCCATGCCGGCCGCCCATCCGTCGAGCCGTCGCTTGTGGGTGACACGGGAGTAGCCATTGCTCGCTCTGACCACCATCGACTGCGGCATCCAATCCGATCTAGCCCACTTTACTGCATTTTGTTGATGTCCTCTGGTCTCGTCGCTTTTCGCTGCCTCACCCACTCTCGTCAACCTGGCTCCGGATCTGAGGCCGGAACTAGGCGGCATATAACACACCGGGCAAACGTACTCGTCAATACACCCATGCTGCCATGCTGCTTCAATGCTGCCATTCTGGATGCACACCCAGGCCGGCGGTCCATGGTGTGGCAGGGCGTCGGGGGGCCTGATGTTTGGTATCGAATCTGGAGTTACATCCCATCGCAGGCTTGTGTTGCATTCAGACGCCCCAAGGTTTACAGTCGCAAACGCCAATCTTCGGCTCCGACGCCCTCAATGCACAGTGCTCCAGGCCGCTTCGGAGAAGGGGAAAGGCGGGATGAGGAAGGGGAAGGGGGTCCTTCGAAGGATCTTCGCACGTCAACGTCAAGACAACGCTCGAGCAGTGTCTCATTTTCACGTGTCCCGTTCCATGTGCCCTAGTCGCGCGCCTGGATATGCTCCCCTCTCACCTCGTCCTGCCGGGCCGGCCAGGACGCTCACAGGCCTCACCTCTCCGGAAACACAATAATAAATCCAGTCCAGGCCAGTCCAGGCTCCCATGGCCCCAGAGTCCCAAGAGAGAGCGGAATGCGAGAGCACTGAGCACCCAGTCTGCCTAGGCCAGAAGCACCTGCTTAGAACGGACATGGCTCCGAGGGCAGACCGCAGACCGAGACTGCGCGCAAATCCACCAGCTATCGCGCCATGGCAAAACGTCCAAGCCTGTCTGCGTTGTTTATTACCGGCATCTGGACTGTCCTCCTGATATGCCTGCCCTTGCTGGTATTGCCCCAGCCGTACGGTATTGTCCTCTCCCTGGGTTGCACACATTAAGTGGCACCTGAGGATGGGTATTGTGTATCGAGCGTGCACGAATCCTCGGTGAGAGATGGCCCGCCCGTCCCTGCTTCAACCAGGAGCCCCTTGGTCCAGCCGGCTTGCGGGACGCGGAGGCGATGCCGCTGCCCACCCATCTCCTTCGCCATCTCTAGCAGCATCCGTTCTACGTAGTGATGTGCAGCTTCTGACGCAGTGGGAAACGAGGGAATGGGCCTTTGATTCTGACCTAGGCCTGCAGCTGGCCGTCCCAAGGCAGAGGACAGGGAGATGTGTTGGGGGCTGGGGTAAAAGAAATACCCGGACGTGCTATCAACACAGCTTCTGAAGATGAGATGACGATGCAAGACAATATAAGCAGACTCGACTTGCGCTTCAATCATACGACTCGCCGCAGGCAGCTGATATGGTCGCTATGCATGCGCCCACCATCGAGTCCGACTCGGCCCTTTCCAGCATGTACGGGGAGGATCAAGGAACCAGGGATGTCGAACAAGTGGCAGGGGGGCGACACCCATCTAGCGTACACTATTTGTGCATACCGCCGGCCATTATCCATTATCCATGAACCAGGCAGACAGCCAGACAGCCAGAACAGCCAGACGGCCAGCCAGACGGCTAGGCCAGCACAACTGGATCCGAGGTGTGCTGCTTCCCCATCGGGCATGGTGCGTGATCGCGGAAGGAAGGACAGCCTACGATTTGAAAGATGAACCAATCAACGCCGACAGAAGCTCTGCCTCACGGCCCCACACTCGCAGATGCAGATACCTAGGTACAAGATGCGATACAACACGACTTGGTCGTTGCTCTGAGGGTCGCACAGAGGAGTGTACTCCGTACGGTGTACTGGAGAGCTCCCTGCAGGTGCAAGACCGAGATGCAGCAGGCGGTCCGTCTGGCTGGCAGATGGTCTGCTCCTCCTTCTGATCCGCGGCAACCAGGCGAGGGAGACACGCAGGTGAGAGGACCTGGGGGGAGGGGGGGCAGACCCTATCTTCGCCCGATGTATGATATTGCAACAATGCAGCCCTATTCCCAACCGCAGCATTCCTCTGCTGCCGCTTCCAGGCATTGTTGCGCGACCTCGGTGCCATCACGGCAGCGCCCGTCTCGAGACGTCATTCCTCCATGCCCGCTCCGGCAGAGGCACAACCAAGCCATACGACCCAACCCATCCCATACGACCCCATCCTGCCTGACAGCATGCCGCCCTCACACCTACCCTACCAAGGCGATCGCCACGGCAGTCATAAGACTCGACCACACCGGAGCCGAGTCCTGCTGACCAGTCACTCCGGGGTCAAGACAACTCAAAAAGAACACCAAGCACACGGCACAGCACAGCACAGGGCCAGCGAAGGCTTCTAGAAGGATGAGAGCCGGGCTGGTCACATCACCACCAGCAGTCCGCCGTGACCCCATCGTGACCTCGACACCCATCGACCTCGATGGCCGCCCCGGAGAAGCAGCATGCATCACCGTGCAGTACCGCAAAAGCAGGGCCCTCTTCCCCTTCCACCCAGGCCCTGCGGTCCACATGCAGCACCAAGCTCCGATGCGCAGCCGCCTCTCCCTCCGTGCTAGCTGGTGGCTGCTCGAGCTTGTTCCTGGTCTCTAGTCCTGTGCTGTGCTGGGCAATTTCCATCGACGTCTTGCATAGCGCCCTGCACTACCCAAGGGGCAGCCTGCCAGCCCTTCTCCGGGCAGTGCAAGTGATCACCCTGGAGGTGCCTGGCCCGGTGAGGACACTCGACAAGAATGGGCTAAATCTTACCTTCGCTTCCAAGTTTCCGATGGCCACCCTGCGCAAGAGGCCCCCAATCATCCCAGTCCGTGGAGCAGCGCACCCTGGCACACCCCGGCTGGCCTTCTGGAGCTGGACCCCCACCAGATTGCAATCACACGGCTACTTGCTTGCATCGTTACCTTTACCAACGTCCTTGTGTTACCCAGACATGTCAGACGCCAAAACGCAACTCCAGTGGCCTACCCCATACCCGGAAACCTCATTCGGCATAGCGGTTAGACACTCTGGGGAACCCATGGTTGCTGGCGCCAGAGTCTTACCCATCCCGTCTAGCACGCCGTTCACCACGGCCAGACTACCGACTTTAGCCTGGAAGGGCCAGACTCGACTGACTTCATTTTACCCGCTCAGCAAGCCAGGGGCGGCGGCTGGCCGAGGGAGCCAGCTTGCGGCTGCCCTGGAATGCGGCAGCGGGATCCCTTCACCAGATCATCGATCTCTTGTCTGTGGGATGTCCTGCCTTTCGCCAAACAGCTGTCGTCTGGCTCTGGTTGACAGCCCGAACAAACAAAGTGGACGGCCCACAAACCTGCACTTTCACCTGCTCAGTCTCAATGTCTCGATGTCTTTCTTCCCCGCCAACTGCAGGCTTGATTATGGTGGGTCTCTTCCTGCATATGAGTGGGTGTGCCATCATCGACCCTTCTATCAGCAGCCGCAACTGACCAGCGAGCTATCACACTGGGCCTAGCCCCTGTGCTCAATGGCAGTCTGTGCTCCGTGACTCCCTCGACATGCTGCAGGCCTTGCTCTAGCTTGAACTCTATTACCTCTGCCCTTGGACTATCTGAACACATGCCAAGCCGACCCATCTGTGGCCAAGTGGCGCCGACTGGATAGCAGCATTTCCGCTGAGCCATCACTCGGCCTGTCTCCTTTAGCGCAGTACCGCATTCTAGAGGCCCCAAGACGAACAGACTACACGTGTGCTACTGGATCTATCCGTGGAACTCGGTACGTAGTCCACTCACTCTAGCCCGGCCACCAGCCAGCCGTTAGGAGCCGTTGAATTCCTGAGAAGCGATTTTGGTTGTGGGCGTCTACTATGACCTCGCAGACCTGGAAAGCGCTTGCCGCGCCAGAATGATGTGTGAATGGGGCCAGGGAAACCGACTGACAGCGAGGGGGGTTCGTCTTTGCAAAATCCGGTGAAACGAGTTCCTCCCAAGGATAGACTTCGCATCGATTTCCAGGCCAGGCAGAAATCTACCCCAAGCATTTTCGGTGAATGAATTTCGGGGAATGAACTGAAAGTTCGACCCGAGAGGCGATGAACGAGACCGCCGTGGTGGAGCTGCAGAACATCAGATGGACAGAAAGAGACAAGCAAGTACCTGTTGATGTGCATCACCACCGCAGACTTCGGAGCCGGTTGGTCAGAGGGCAACGAGGACGTACAGTTCTGACAGTACGGAGTACAGGATGGCAAGCACGGATGCTCACAAGGCTGTCACCCTGCAAGCAAGAGGCAAAGTTTCAGTCCGTAATTTGTCCCCACAGCTGACGATCTGTTCATCTCGGGGAAGCTTAGTCGTCCTGAACTGTCCGAATAAGCTCTGCCAGCATTCAGAATGCGGGAAGTTACTCCACACTAGAGGGAGGGAGAGAGATTGACGAAGGAGATTTTGTTTTGTCCCGGAAGATCATTCTGTCGGTCAACCGCCATGCTTCGAGGAGAGCCCCCACCATCTAACTACTCGGATGATGACCAGGGAGGCAGAGATTTTGGCAAGCACGGCGACTGGCTCATCAATATCTGGGCTATCCCCACCACTAGGCCACCACCGGACGGCATTTCTTCAACAGGCGCGCTGTAACGTGTGCGATCACCATCCCTACAGGACCATGGCAGCAGGGCATGCCCTTGTGTCTCCTGATCTAAACATCAGGGTGGCGCTCGGTCTGACCCCTCCATCCCTCCCACCCCCCCTAAATTTCCAAGGATACTGGGATATAGGAATCACAATTCCCATCGTAAAGCCATTTCGCACCGATCCGTGACCGTCAAGGTATAGGGCGGCGGGAATTCCACGCAACGCAGCATCAGCACCAACAACGGCATCACTTATGGGGAGAGATGACTTGGGAATGCTACGTACCGGTTTCCACTTCTTGCCCCCTCCCCGCCGCCATCACTCTACCCTCCATTCGGTGTCCTCGGACATTTGATCAAGGTGATGACGGAGTGGGTGAGTTCGTGTTGACACATTAGCAACAGCGCAGCGCATGTACAAAATCGGTAGCGGCGAGGGGCCAGCCAACGGAGCCAGCAGTAGCGGCGGGCCCTGAGACCATACACCTTGGCTACGCCGTATCTCGACCGTGGTTCCTGGGCCCTTTGCCCCTGCCACCATCCCTCCTCCCCTTTGGGCCTCAAGCCTCCTCCAAAGGGCTAGCTTCCAGGCACGACGGCGGCCGCGAAGCAAGCTTCACCGCCGCCGTTGCAGAGGCGGCTACGACTGTAGCCATCAGGAGCCTGTCGCCTCCTAAGGGATGGCGTAAGAGGGGAGACCTGGATGTGCCTGCCTTGTCTGCCTTGTCTGCCTTGCCTACTTGCCGGCAGGCCTTCAAATCGTGCTGACCGCATGGTGTGCTTTATTTTCGTACCGTATATATGCATACATGGTTAAATATAAACAAGTGTTTTCGGGGACTTTTCAGATCTCGGCATAGCATCGGGAAGGAAGAGACAGGCATTCTGGCACAGGGGCAAGCAGCCTGAGGGGGCGCAACGAGCAACATCCGCTGAAATTTCACACGCCCGGGTGAACAAGACAAGCTGTCGGCAATGGAGATCATACATGTCGTACCCATAGTTTGCTATCCCTTTTTCTCAGGGGTTGATAGAACCTTCCACATCCTACCGGGGGGAGGGGGGGTCCCTGACATGGGCGTGTAATTATGTCAAAATTTAACATTTAAACAAAATCTAGACATTACAGCTAAATACTAGCAAAAGGCTAACAAAATGCTGTCACAGGTGAAATCTGTCAAGGGGTTGATTATATGTCAGATTTTGACATCATGTTAACGCATATCAAGAATCCCTAGAATCTGTAAATCCGCCGGTATTGAATTTTATAAGTCAGCCTAGCGAATCAGATTGCGTATTTTCTTAACTCTGTAGCTCCGTAGACTTAATATATAGTAATAATCAAGCTAAAAATTAGCTAATAAGTAGTTAGGTTAGGGACGAAAAAGAAAAAAAAAACTTGATTCTAGCGGGAATCGAACTCCCTTTTTGCCTACATATCAGGCCCCTGACAGCATGTCAAGAGCATGTCAATAGGTAAATAATGTCAGTCTGAAAATCGTCATACGATTCGAACATCCTGTAGTTATGTCAATAGTGTGTTTACGTTTCAAGAGAATGTCAATATTATTCTAAAATGATCATACTATAAATTCAATTTACCCCCCTCCCCCCGGTAGGATAAGCCTGCAAGGAACCAGAAATCAGTGGCCGGGCCCGAAGGTACTTAATGGGTATAATTATGATGTTATGGCTTTGACCCGGAGATGTCTTCGGGCGGAGCGTCAACGGAGGGCAACGTCAGCATGGCCTGATAATGAACCAAGGCCCGAGGCGCGGGGGTGTTTGGGCGAACTGGATTCGGACATGGGGCTCCAGGAAGAGTTGGGCCAATGTACTTTCTGATGTTGCCTCTACTACATAGTAGAATGTATTGTACGGGATACCACCATGTACAATTGTACTTTGCCCGTGGGCCATATTCTACTGTCATTGCGTGCCCTCTCCTCCATCCCCACTTGGTGCGAGAGCCAAAAGTTGCCTCCCCCCCAGCTCGCAACGCTTGCCAGCCTCCCCCCGTCAAGAGGCCCGCTTCCTAAGAGGGATAGCCTTTCCACCCCACGTCGCATCGCCCATTCGATCTGATCTGTCCTCGCCGGCGAAAAAGTGGGATCGCCTCGCAGCCGGAACTAGCCCACTCGATTACCTTTTGTCGGCAGCTGTTACGCGGGCGGGTCAACAGCACGGGCCACGGGGGAAGGCTGGCAGGCTGGTTGTCTGGTTGTACAGTACACACCCTGGCTGGCAAGTCTTTTTATCTGGTCTTGGTACTTCATCGCTGTCTCGCGCGAGTCTTCGGCCCATCCATGGTCAACGCGGCTGGTCGCTCGGCCGAGCATGGCAAGGGAAGGGGAAATGATCGGACGGGTTGCGCTCAAACCTTTTGCCCCCCTTCGTTCGCGCCTGGCTGGGTCGGTCCATGGGGCTGGTCGAGTGATCTGGTGTTTCGATGCTACCGTGGTCGGTGAGCGGGGGCCGCGCAGCGAGATTGTTGCGTAGTGTCGTAGTATACGTGTGTACCTTGGCCCGGGGCGCGTCCCGGGAAGTTGCGATGAGGTGTCCTTATCACATTGCCCGGGCGGCGCGGTCGCCGAGCGTTTTATTTCGCTGGACGGTGGGGAGTGTTGTGAGCTGTTGTGTGGGCAAGTCGAAGCACGCACGCACAACAGTCCACGCGGCCTACTCGTCCTCTATCAGGTCCTCATTGTCGTTGAGCGCGAGCTGCACAAAGTGTCTGATCCAGGCCGCCTCTCCGGCTTGGACCTCCTCCTGTTCAGCTTCGTCGCGCAATTGCTGCGCGGGGAGGTGACGATCCCGTCGAATAAAGTTATGTGCGCCGCGGTTTGGCCCCTGGTTCAAGTGCTGTCGTGGGCCGAAACCCCTTCCTCGCCCCCCTCGAGCCGCTTGCTGTCGTGCCCCTCCTGCAGGATTGCCTCTACCTCTGTTCTGCGCGCCGCCGCGCGGTTGCGCCACCGGAGCAGGCTGCCGTGCTGCACCTGGAGCCGGCGCGGCTGCATCGATGCGAAGGACTAGGGGCCCTTCCCGCTCGACGTCCACCCGCCGCCCATTCTCGTGGGGCGCTGGTCGTGGCTCAGGCGGCTGTTGCTGCTGGTTGACGTCTTCGTCTCCGATAATAGCTTCCTCGAGTGCGATCTCCCGCTCGTTCCTAGGGTCCTGCTGCCCACCACGACCTCCAGCAAAGAAGTTCTGGCCGTCCTCGTCGCCCTCTTCCAACTCCCAAAGCCTCATCTGCAGCATCAAGAGTTAGCCATCAAAGAACCAGAGAATTAGCTCTATGTCAACACCGAAAGAGAAGGCCGCGGGGTGTTGAAACTGCAGCCTCTGAAGTGTTTGTTGTATAGGCTAGAAATGGGGCGTGCTTGTTCTCAAAGGAGTAAAAATCGTATCCAGAAGCTGCTTACATAGCAGCTGCCGATCTTGCCATTAGGCTGCTGGTTGAAGTGCTGGTATGGATTTGAAGGGTCCAGCCACGCCGAGCACAGGTAGCAGAAGTGCGTTTGGCACCTGTAGCAAATCCTATGAGATTGTAAGCAAGAGTCGTATAAAGGGTGGTTATAATCGACGCATACATATGATTACAACCATGCGTCTTTTGGGCAGGGCATGCACAAGTAGGACACGGCGTAGTGTGCAAGCTGATGAAGTCCAGCGAGGCCTTCTCTTCCGCGCTGAGCTCCCCGTCATCACGACGGGGAGCACACACGACCAAGTCTCCGTGCCAGCCTTGATAACACCTGCTACAAAAGGCGAAGCCGCAGTCCTCACATATCGCGAGCCTGTCAACGTGGGGCTTGGACTGGACAGCTTTCCCAGTGTCCGCCTTGGGCGCCTCTTCGGTGTCGCTGTCCGAGTTATCCTCGGCCTCGTGTAGCTCGAATCCTTCAGGCTTCTTGCGCTTCTTGGACCGAGCCGCGCCCTGGCACCATGGTCGCGGGCAGTAGACTGTGTTCTTGTCTGACTCGAGCTCTGTCTTGTACTTGAGAGTCACGTAGCGTTTCACCATGTCAGGCTCAAGGGGGATCTGAAGAAGTTCGCTGGGGCTGATGAATGTCTTCCGCTTGCTCCGCTTCTGGCTGTTGGAAGCCTCGGCATCAGCTCTCTCTTTCGCGCAACTGGGCTCTAGGCATCGAACGGCGGCAAGATCGCCTTCTTTGATGGCATTATTGTAGAAGCTTTGTAGACACTCGGTACAAAACACATGGCCACAGTCTATCATGCGATGGCACTTGGAACCTTTCTTCGGATCTAGACAAATGGTCAGCAGGACTATCCAAAGTTAAGTCTCCAGGGGGAGGGCACCAGGAGGACCAACCAAGACAGACGCCACAGTCGAACGTTCCGTTCTCGAAAGCAACCCTCTTGGCCTCGATATCGTAGTCCAAAACCGCAATCTTGTGCTCAGGACTGATCTGCAAAGCTCCCACGTCACTCACAAGCCCAAAGACATCGTCTGCTGACTGCTGCACATGGTCAAGGTACGTAAAGGCGACGAGATCGCGACCCAGCTCCTCCCACAAGCGCGCGCAGTCGTCTTCCAGCCTCTTGGCCGTGTCTGCGGGGAGCCACGATGGCTGGGTTGACACGCTGGCAGCTGGCGGCTGCTCTGCCGGATATGCCGGAGGCAGCGAGATCTGTACGCGGACAGCAGGTAGGTGTGATAGCTCGTGAGAATCAACTCCGTTCGTGTCCGGCCGCGTGGTAGCAGCCCCAGCTTCCAGTGTTGCCCCTGGGTCGAGACCCTGTGCCTCTGCGGCGGCGGGGAAAAACACCGTGACGGCCTTTGTTGGGTTCACAGGAACATCCAGCACAAAGCTGTACAGGTCATTGTCACTCAGTCTCTGAATCTCGGGGAAGATGGCTGCCAGGGTCGACAGCTCAACATCCCTCTGGTCCTCAGGATCCATGGTCGAGCGGCTGTTACCAAGGCCTTGTTTGACAGCAAGCGGCAAGGTCTCTAAGGATGGGAGGTGCTATCGATCAGCGCTCGCCTGCAGCGATGGCGTGGTATGCATCCGACCGGCCATAAGCAAAGATTGTTATGTCAAGAAGTGCCAGACGCAAGCAGACATAGGAAGTCACGAAGGCAGCGTCGAAAAGATGCGGGAGGCTGTCTTCTGTAAGGTTAGGAATTATGATTTGTAGTTGGGTGGGTATCCTGTAGGATGGAAGGAGGTCGGCGTAGAGGGTACTAGGAGGTTATCCGAAAAGAGGTTGTCCTGTAGAAGGCGGTGCTGTAAGGAGGTTGTGCCATAAGAGGTTGTCCCCAAGAAGGTTGGGTGGTTAAAGTCTCGGGCAGATTACGGCAGATGCAATGGCAAACAGTCGCCACGGTGAGGTGAGTAAAACGGAAAAAAGAAAAGAAAAAGACAGGTCTGACCAGACTATTCTGGGCTGGCCGTCAGCAGCGCTCGCGATGTCTTCGCGGTGAGTCGTTTTCGGACTCGAAATTGGGTGATGATGGATGATGATGACTCTTGCCGAGGGATGGGTCCCCTGTGGCAATCGGCGTCCAGTTGTCGGAGTGTTCCTGGCAGGCAGGCAGGCGCTTTGGGGTCTAGACTACCATCCTGCCGCGCCACCCAGCATCTCACCGCCTGCCCTTCTTGCGCGCCAACGTCAGGGGTGACCTGCCTTACAGTTAGCTGTTGAGCTATGTTCATCGCATTGCGAACAACCGCATCAAGCCGTCCGCAGCAACGCAGCAACGCAGCAGTCCGGATCTCGTACCCAAGCGGCCCAGCATGCAATCCTGATCCCTCTGAGCAGTCATATACCCCCGCCGAATCAATGGGGCACCCTGCATGATCAGTGCAACCGTTGACTGCCGACTATGACCACAATTTGGGACCGAACCTGTCCGAACGAGAGCACTCAAAGTCGCGTCGATCCGGGCACTGAAGCATCATGAACTCACTCTGGCCGTCCCGGGCGTCAGGTGAGGGCAGTGCAGCTGCAAACCCTCCCACCACGGACGTCGCAGATACTGGTGTGCCGGATGCTGGCTTGAGCAAGGGCGACAAGCAACAGCAGGTGCTGCCCGTTCGTCCATTACTGCAACGCAATGCTCAGCCACAGAACCCTCCAGCCTTTCCTCCTCCGCCGTCAGACCCTCCGCCACCACCGAGCGCAAGCATACCCCTACAGCCACCCACAGACTCGCTGTCTCTGGCCCAACTGAGACGTCTGGTTGCCGACTTCCCTCACGCCGAGGCCGCTGCTTACGACTTCGAGTACCAGGACACTGCGCCGGTCGAGGAGGAGATCGACGAGTGGTTTGTCTACCAGTTCTGGCAGTGGGTTCGCCTTAATGGGGTGCAGCGTTCCTTCGAGTGGCAGTGGCTCAACAGCCAGGGGCAAGACACGACCTGGGATGAGGTTGGTGACGACACGAGGAGGGCCTTCGTGTCGGATGCATTATCATGTCTCTCGTCAGAGAACTCCAAGGAGCGGTCGGCGAACATCGCAAGGCTAGTGTACATCACCCTCGGGAGGTGGGCCAGCACTGCTGATGGGGGCCAGTCCGCTGCTGGGACGGAGAACAGGCCTCGATGTGTGGCCACGTCTGCCCAACTCGAGGCTATGAAGACTGGCGTACGGCTCATTGCAGATGTCGGTGGGGCGCAGGCTGTTTTTGACGCGCTCAAGAAAGCGTTTGAACCGTTTTGGTAAGTCCAGTTTTTGGATGGCAGAAGACGGCAGCTAATACCTGTAGGCCCGAGGAAGCGCAGCATAACCAGTCGAATACTATGCAAGAAGCACTGGATGAGCTCATGAATTTGATGACAATTATGTACATGATGATACAAGAGGTTTTGGCAAATCGCCATGAACTTGGAGGCCTCGAATCACAACTACGTGAGTGCTTTGCTCCGTCTGGATTCAGCCAGCAGATCGACTGATATTTGTTTGTAAAGTCGCCCTGAACCCGTGCCTGGTCGAGTTCTTCGCAGAAGTCACAGGCAAGCTCCGGTGGGATGAGGCACAGATCGTGCCTCAAGCACAGGTATTTTTGCTCCTGTGGAAATCGATCCTGCTTGTCTTTGGCGGTTCGGAACAGCTTGCCGAGACGAAACGGGCCACAAGAGAGAACCCGTCAGACGACAAGGATGACAGAGATGTCATCACGGCCTCACCATTAGATTATCATGTCTTCCGACAGGAGATAACATCCAAATACCCGGCATACATACCACCGCAGCCTGCCATCCCTTTGGAGGCTGAGAACACTTCTCTCCTTCCGCCATTGCCAAGTCAACAAGCCCGGAACAATGGCGCGCAGGGGATTCTTCCACCGCAACCGGGCACACAAGCTGGAGGTGCTTCTATTCTCCATCAACCTGTCCACATAGCAACTCCAGCACCTTCGCCTCCCCCTTCTCCGGGTGTCGGCGGTAAAGGAGTTAAGAAGCAGAATTACCAGACCAACCAAAATTTCCCGTTCATGTACCCGCCTCTGGATGAGTCCAGCAATAGCCTCGGTGGTAAGGGCAACACTGCTTTGCAAGATATGCTAGTCACTCGGAAATGGGAAGGCGGCGATGTCCCGGCATCTATTCTCGAAGCCGGTGAGCTATTTTCCAAGCGTGTGAGGATGACGCGCGCGGCCCGACAACTCTGGGAAGAGCGAGAGAGATTTATCAAGTTTGAGCGCGGCTGGGATGAATCCACAAACGATATACTGGACGAGCTTGACCTGTCGTCGCTGACGCTGGAGGAGAAGGAAGAGCTGGGGTTGGTCAAGCCCGAGGAGCCCCAGCCTGAGGAGGTGGAGGTTGATTACGGCCCGAGCAAAGACCTGGATGAGAGGACGAAACAGCGACTAGAAGCCGTCGAACGCTTCTACGTGAGTGCTTGCATGTTTCCAGGTCCCGCTTGAAGCTAACGTCAAAGACAGGCCAACTCTCTCCCTATCCTGCAGTCGATATCCATGACTCTGATCAAGTCCATCATAGCACACTGGACCGTCGTAATGACGCAACAGCCCCAAGGGTCGTTTGGCATGCAGGGTCAAAACAATGGGAGACTCAACGGCAACGGCCGAGGCCAAGATGGCTCAAACGGTACTAATGGCGCCGGGAGTGGTGATGACAGTGACCCCTCGCCTGAGGAGCTCGACGCGGCAAGAACCCGTGAGATCACTCAAAAGGCCGTCAGCGCCATCATGCTGCTGCTTTTGAAGTGGTTCAAGTTGTCTCGTGAGTTACACATCTCTTGTTGTGAAGAAGTCGTGATTAACGCATACCGTGCAGATGTCCTGAAATTCGAATACCTCGCGCAGCTACTTTTGGACTGTAATTACATGCCGTTAGTGCTGAAGCTGTTCCTGCACCAGGACGTCCAACAGGTCATTGAAAGCAGGGCAGACCGCATCGAAAACAGGTAGGCGAGCCAGGCATGCTACCCACAGCGGAATACACTGACATCAGGCAGCTTTTTCTACTTCTGCAATGTTCGAGCCGGGGCACCGGAGAAGCCTGTGCAACAAGAAGCCGAAGCACCGGGCGCCCAAGAAGAGAGCGAAGACGATGCGGCCCCACCGCCTATTAAGCGGCGCCGCTCGCCCACAGAGGAGGCTGCTTCAGGAGACGCATCCGGAGCACTGCAACAGGGCGAGAACGGCGCGCCCGTGAGGCCGGAGGTGGACGAGCTGGGGTACCCGGTCAACCCGTTGCCAGCGGAGCCGATCACGGATTTCTCGCGGCGCAACTTCTTCACGCTGATCAACTACCTGCGGGTGATGCAGAAGATCTGCAAGCACAAGGCGCACCGCAACCTGCTGCTGGTGCACTACAAGTCGTCCAACGTGCTGCGCAAGAACCTGCGGATCCCGCAGGACCGGCTGCGGCTGTACACGCTCAAGCTGTTCAAGAACCAGGTGCCATACTGCAGCCGTAAGTGGCGGCAGTCCAACATGCGGGTGATCACGGCCATCTACCTGTACTGCCGGCCGGAGCTCCGGGACGAGTGGCTGGCGGGGGCGGACATTGACGCCGAGATGGACGAGGCGCTGCCGCTGGAGCAGGCGCTGCGCAGCCTCACGCACTGGTTCAACGTGCGGCGGTACCCGGACCGGATGGCGGCCGAGGTGCGCGACGCGCTGCGCGAGGAGCACGACTTCTTCTCGCGCGAGCTGGAGCGCCTCGAGGTCAGCTGGGACGACATGGGGGCCGCGGAGAGCGTCAACGGCGAGTGGGAGGAGATACCCGGGTGGGGCTGATGAGGGTGATCTGCGGCCGGGTGGTGGTGGTGGTGGTGGCCCCGAAGAAGGTCCTGTTTGCGTTACATACTTGTTTCCCCCTCCCCAGCAGGTAGGCAGGTGGTGGGTGGGTATTTGTAAGTGAGCGGCGCGTGGGGGGTGGGGCCAGCACGGGATGCCGCGGGCGGTGCGGTGAAAGTATGTATATCTCTGCTCGCGTGCTCGCCAGGTTCAAGCGCGATCATCACTTGTGGTATACTAGATATGGTTAATTGATACCCTCCTAAGCGGTGCGTTGGTCTTGCTCTTGTTGTCGGCGCAAAACCGCCCGGGTCAAGGCGGTGAGGGTGAGGTTGGGTGCGGAGTTTCCTCGCGTGCTATTTCCCATCGTGTTGGTTGCCATGGCTCCCTCGTAAATGTAAGAGTAAGTGTCCGGGTGGAGGGGGGAGATCAGTAGGGAGGTGTGGAGGCTGTTAAAATCAAATTCTGATGACGATCCCGTGCTACAAATATTGGGGTACTGTGTGATGGTGGTGTGACGGACGCCCTTTGGCGGGAAGAGATGCTTGGCTGTTTTTACATGTGACATCTCAAATGAAAGTGATCATAAGAGCGGTGCACAATCCAGATAATTAATTGCACATTCAACTGGTATAATAATTGGGACCGTGTTTTCAGATAAAAAATAGTTCATTAAAAATATATTTGGGTTTGGCATCACCGCCGATGCAAGTCAAAGAGAATAATAAATAAGCAAGTTCGCAATCCCCAAGGCGGAATGACATCAAACCATGGGTTTGGGGTGTTAAAAGCGATTTCTCAGCCTCTCTGTTTGCTCCTGGCCAGGTGCCTAGGAGTTTGGGTATATCCAACGCCGTTGTCGTAAAATTCCAAATCAATTCAAACCTTGATCAGTTGTTCGTTCATGTACAATTCCGGGTGCCGTCCGCTCTCGGCCCAGCCGGTTCTCCCTGCAACAAGAGACCGGAAATGGCGGGCATGATCTTTGTTCAGTTTTCTCATGACTCATCAAAGCAGCGGCTCCTCCGTCTCTACTAGACGTTGTAGGTGCCGTCGCCGTAACGGCCGGTGTTGGCGTGGGTGGCGGGCATGCCGTGCTCGTTGTAGCCGGCGTCGCCGTACTTGTTGTAGGAGCTGCCGTCGCCGACGCGGGTGGCCTCGGTGTTGTAGCTGGTGCGGACCTGGTCCGGGCTGGTGTGCATGGGCAGGGCGTTGGGGTCGGCGAGGTTGTCCGTGTCGGCACGCTTGTTGCGGCGCAGGCCGAAGAGCCCGCGCTTGGGGCGGGACCCGTAGCCCGAGGTGTAGTTGTTGGCGGGCGAGGGCCCGAAGCGCTGCTCCTTCTTGCGGTGGCGGCCCAGGGCGAGCTCCGTCAGGGCCGAGACGACGAAGAAGACGCTGCAGGGATGGTGTTAGCACCGTTCTCATGCTTTCATGCCTTGCTATGGTGGTGGATTGTGAATATATATTCGAGACTTACATGGCGACAATAGCCACTGCCAGGATGGCCGACTGCATGCGGCAGATGGTCATGTACTTTGCCAGGGGCACGCCGCCGTCCTCGGGGGACTGGATGTCGGCATTGGCATCGCCGGTGCCGAAGACGGTCCTGACGTCGGAGCCGGAGCAGGAGCTGGCGCCGTCCCGGTAGACGGTTGCGATGTAGATGAAGGCGGCGAGGAAGGCAACGTCGAGGACGATGGCGATGAAGGAGGTCAGGGTGAAGCCGGCGAGGCAGCAGAGCAGCAGCAGGCCGGCGGCGGTGTAGAGGACGGCAACCCCGGAGATGCCCTCAACGGCGCGGACATTGGTGGGGATGGTGAACTTGTGGTTGGACATGGCGGCCATGAAATATGAGTTGAGGGCGAGGATGAGGCCCGCGCAGCAGAACTGCACGCCCCGGTTGAACCATTGTAGGAGTTTGAGGCAGAGACCCGCGCCGGCTGCCATGTTGGGCGAGTTTGTAATTGTCTTTTTCTTTTCTAGAGTAAGGTTTTGCTTGAGTTGGGTGGAGATATTTGAAGGTTATATCTATACCGGAGTGGGCGGGAAGGACGGATTCAGCCAGCTTGGGAGGGGTGTCACAGAATTTAAGACAAAGGCCTACAGAAGGACTCGTTACCTCATGCTGGGCACGGCCACATGCAACAGACGAGGTAAAAAGGTGGGAACTGGAACCAGACAAGATGACTTCACAGACATCATGTGCATCAGGAGACGTTGGAGGGACCAGGGGGAGGGGGGAGGGGGAGGGGTGTGGCACTGTAAATCGGCCAAAGTGAGGCCGCCCCCCACACAGCCTGGCCAGCCCAGCTAGAAACTTGCCTTGTACTAACATACCGAGTGTGCAGCTAGGCCAAGTGCCGAGAAAGACGACTGGGCTGGCAGCTGGCTGGCTGGGTGGGAGAGGGAAGATCGGCTTGGCCACGCAGCTTGGCCCTGTGCAAGAAGCTCGAGCGGCTTGTCAAGACGCGACACTTGAATCAGGGCACTATATCCTTGCAGTTGGACCCCTCCATCATTGATGCACCCACCCCCTGGTGCCGGTGCCAACCTTCTGGCGGGCTGACGGCATCAACGTCATCTCCCCCAAACAGGGATAGACTCTGGAGCAGGCGACCAACGGTGGCGGCGGCTGGCCGGCTGCAGCTGGAAAGTGCAAGGCTGAGCCACACTGAGCCACAGCAACAGCCCGTCAGCCCGTCAGCCCGTCTGCCCGTCTGCCCGTCACATCTGTTCTGTCGTGACTGTCCCGACTGCCGGGCTGCCGGGCTGCCACTTGGCCCACACCCTTTCCCCAAAACTTAAGACGGCCAGCCCGACAGCCCGGTTGAGCCCGGCCCACCCGCCGCCACGCCTGAAGCTGTCTCGAAACCCTCATCAGGTCGCCACACATGAGCCACCAAATACCACCACAAACCAAGGCAGAGGCCACCCGTACAGCCGTAGCGCCTCGGGGCAGCCCAGCCAACGACACACATCCTCTGCCGATCCAAACTAGTCCCGAGTCCGGCCCGGCCTACGCCATGCACTGCTCGAGCCTTTGCGTCATGACTGTTATTCGTGCACCCAAATGGTCTAGCATTTTTTGAAGGACTAGTACTGTAGAACAGCATAGTGGCAGCAGGCTCGGTCACTTACGTTAGGTCAGCCAGTCCCCACCTTACCGATCTGAGCCGTGCATGCTGCAGCCACGGCCGGCGGCAACAGATCGTCGCCCGCTTGGCTCGCCCACTCCCTCGGGATATGTCTCAGCCTCTGTCTGGTCTAAAGTTGCCCAAGACCCTCTTGACCGGGTGCAGTTACCAACCCGGGACTGCGCAATGAGCCCGTCAACGCTCCGACAGTTTCAAGGTTGTGCTTGCGGTCTGAAATGTCACTATAATCTCTTGATCCATCCCTGATCAAGCATTGAGTGGTTGTTAGCATTGGATGATAGAACTTGGCTTCGACTCAAAATTCTCGTAATGCTAGAGGGCATTCGTGGCCTCCGAGCAGCGCGAATTTTGAGCTTGTTCACCGGAATTGCATAATCTCTTGTAAAACGGAGCATCGTTTCTTTATCGCAAGTCCCGAACCGAATTGACATGACTGCCCAGGTGTGGTAGCTGGTCTGTTGCTCTCACTCTACAGGGTGGAGTTCGTACACCTGCTTGGAAACTTGAAGCAAGACAAACTCGTGGCAGAATTGAATAGGAAGCAGAGCAGTATCGTCAATGCCGGGCCTTACCCGGAGGTGTACAATGAGAATGAGCACACAGGTTTCCGGAAACGGGTCATTGTCCCCAACAATGTTTCCCGGCGTGGTTTGCTTTGTCTCACACAGTCAACCCTACTTGTGCATTAAGAATCCCTACATAGTCCTCCTTAATGAAATGCCATTCACCCGAGGATCGACTATAACCAAGCACGACTGCTGGTCTAATTTGTGAGCCATCGATATAAGGCGTCGGTACCATTCGCCGAGCCTGACCTGCCGCCCGCGGTCTAACATGGCCAACCGGCAGAGCCTCAGCGGCCGGTCGACATTTGTCCTCCAACAAACAATCGACTACTTCGACAACTACTGGAGGCACCTCGCAGAATGGCCAGGCGAGGCCCGCATCCCCATCTTCCAGCGACTGCGAATACCCTACTGGAGCCCCGCGAGGCCCGACCCTGCCCTCAATGCCCAAGGCCCCATAGGCCCGGTGGGTAGAGGCCGCAATGTGCCATTCGCACAGACCACTAGGTCGGACACGGGAGGCGACACCGACCAGGGCAGGATGAGGAGATTCTTCGAGGATATGGGCTATACCTTTATCAAGGTGCTCGGCGCGGGTTCTCAGGGCGTCGCCGCCCTGCTCGAGTTTACCGGCCAGAGGCTGGTCATCAAATGGAGCCAGGAGCTGCCTGCACTGGCCACCGAGATGTGGGCTGAGAAGAAGATGGTCGGGGCGAGGCATATAGTCCAGGTGAGTGAGCCCTGCGCAGCCCGGTCTAACTCCACGCGCCATCAAGTCTCTCGGGGTCACCTTTCGCCTCGGAGGCTGGACATCAGATATTGAGCTTGGGCTGATCCGGTGTTGTTGTCTTTTTCACAGCGCAAGTGGAGGCCCGGAATGATCAACACCGGCTGGGACAATGACAGTGCTATGATGGATGACATACTCACTCTGGAATACACGTTTGAGCAGGAGATGAGGCAAAGTCTGGGCCCTGGTATTCCGATAATGGTATTCAAACATTGTACCTCCCTTTACCGATTGGCCTCGATAACTGATTGTAAACGCTGCAGTACGGTATGGAGTTTATGAAACATGGCACCTTAAATGTAATCACTTTTACTTCTCTCATTCCTAGGACTGTCTCGTGATTCTGCTTTCGAAGCTGGGCACTTCTTGACCATGTTCAACAATCCCCAAGAAGACCATGCACAAAGGCTACCACACTGAAACCTCTGTACTTGTTATGATGATCGACAGGGCTTCGTCGATACACTGTACACAGCGTGCTGACAGCAGCGATGAGTAGGGCCTTCTCCGCAAGATATCTACACAGCAGGCATATCTGAAGGACTCAGAGATATGGCGGATATTCCTGTGTCTCTTCCGAGCCTGCGTTGCTCTGACCTACCCCGGGCGCTGGGCCCCGCCAGGCTTCGTCCCCGACAACAACAACGACGCCCCGACACAAGAGGAATTCGTCCCCGTGGGCATTCTCGGCACCCCCGTTCCCACAGGAAACGGCATCATCAACTTCGACATGAACGACCGGAACGTCATGATCGGCGACTTCAGCGCCGACCCAGCCCCGGGACACTCGCACGACCAGGTGCCCGTGGTGAAGCTGGGCGACCTGGGCGTCATCACGAGGTTCCTGCCGCATCACCGCAACAGCTTCTTCGCGCTGGTGGCGTGTAGGATCCGCGGGAACATGTGGTACCACACCCCAGAGCAGTTCAGTGAGACGTGGAAGAACGTCGACAGCATGGAGTCGCTTGCCGCCGACGAGGTGGCCGGGAAGTTCGGCTGGACCACGAACTTGTGGCAGGTTGGCCGTCTCATGACCATCATTGTAAGGTCATACCCGTCTTTCATCTTCCAGACTACGGATCCCATGCCATTTCCCACCTACTAATACGAGAGGTGATTATCAAAGATAACCAGAATGTTGCCCGACGTGCCCCCAACCTGCACGCAGAGGCCCATCACGGTGAATCCAGACGGGAGGACAAGGATGATCTGGACGTACGCAGGCCACCTGCTGGACCCGGAGTTTGACCACTACGACCCCCTGCTGCGCTCCACCGTCGCCTGGTGCATGGCGCACCGACCGTCAGACAGGCCCGACATACGCCTGCTCGAGGGCCTCCTCATGAGCGCCGTCGCCGCCGACCGCTCCGCCGCCGAGGCCCAGGGCCGCGTCTCCGTCGCGGACCTGTTGGGCGTGCCGGCTCCTGCTATGGGGGCGGCGTCCGCTGCTGTGGCTCAGAACCCCCCTCCGGCTCCGGCGGCTGCTGGGCCTTTTGGACTTGGTGGGTCTGGTGGGCTAGGCCGTGGTGGACGCGGTGGTGGACGCGGTGGGGGACGCGGGCAAGGCCGCGGTCGAGGCAGGGGTCGTGGACGTGGACGAGGTCGTGGGTGAGCCCTGGAGGTGGGCGTGATGCGCCACGATGAGGCGTACAAGTGGGCAAGAAGTGTACGAACAGGAATAATGAGACCATGCAAACAGAGAAACTTTGAACACCTGATTTGACAGGTCAAGCTTTTGAATTTTCCACACAAGGTGGCATTTTTTTCGATTCAAATGCATGGCCAGTCCTGGGCAAAACGGCATTGTGCGCTCTGGCAGAGCACTTCCTGTCTCCATTTCTTGCTTCCTTGAAGCAACCTACTGGAGAGACCAACCTGGTTTGGTGCTGTGAACGTGGATTACATACAGTGCCTTCAAGTTTGAGTGCACCTTGAGCCCTTGCAACCAATACCTTGTGTAATTCTACTCATAATGCAGAAGGCGCCTGTCTTCCATACGCAACAATGTTCCATCACGCACACATTTCTGCAGGAAGAGCAAGAGCTACACTATATAAACAGACATACATATCTCCAGAGCGCCATAAATGATGATATTTGCGACGTTCCTATGCCATACCACAACGTTACACGACCTCTTTCTTCTCAGCAGAAGAAAGGAGTACAGCACTACATGTCGACAACGATGCGAGGAAGAAAATTGAATTCAAGCAGGACCAAACTAGAGCAGAATGGGCTCAGCTGTCTTGCGCGTTCCTTGAAAGGGACTGAGAAATACACATACCTGTAAGGTATAGGCAAAGCGCATTATAGTATTCAGACGTGCGGCCACCGTACGATTCAACAATCCCAAGAGGGGGCAGGAGCATGATATCATAGCCCGCATAATAGAAGTCTAAGTTCATGTCAGTATTGCTTTTAAAGACAAATCGCTGGGGGAATGGATCCTTACCAAACGCACTCAACACTGTATATGAGAATGTGTTGCCTTTGACCATCGCCCATTGGGCAGTAATGATCAGCCCGAGACCAGCCAAGAGAAGCATGTCGGCAATAAACAAGCCTTCGTTGTCCACACCACGAGCTCCCATCATGGATAATGATAATGTCATCAAGGTTGTTGCAAACCCGGCGAATCCAAGAGGGCCCTTTTTGGAGAAGAGAAGATCATTTCAGTCATCATAATACAGCACCGGATATTTGGAGTTCATGCTTTGATCTTACCGGATTCGCAAGTTGATTTGCCATGTGATCGAATGGCTGATCGCACGTGCGAACCAAGCAGTGTTAATCTATAGCTGTTGAAGGTGTAAGGGAGGACCGAAAAGTTTCCAGCTTCCGGTCACATGTACTACTTTCACAAGGAACGACAGGAGCTGGCCAAACTAAAAGTCTTCACCGGTTCTCAAGTACTTGTAAGCGGAAGCTTCGGTGGCTGTAACGGCGACCCGGCGACTGACGTGGGCTCGGGGTGTGCTGGTGATTGTTGTGGGTGAGCCGGCGAATGCCATGGATTTGCTTCCCATTTTTGGAAAATAAAAGACAAGTTATTCTCATGACCCCCAGAAGCTTCGTCTTACTAAGTACAGAACGCGTCGCTAGCAGGGTTTTATCCGAGGGCTGTTTTTTATTATCCACTTCAGGAATAGGCCCAAAGGGTGCATATGATCTGCATCCGGCCCGCTGCTCATGCCATTGGATGAAGGGTCTGGGCTGGCTCATGACTGGGCAGACATGCTTATTAAACAATGCGGTCGATACAGACCTCAACTGGATTTAACAATGCTGTGCTTTTCGAGGAAGACCTCTCAGCAATCTGTATGAGGCAAAATGTTACAGTCCGAGTCGGGCCCGCCAGATTCCAAGGTGTCTTGTCCCAAAGACTCGGTCCCGAATACAAATATATAAGGACCGCACACTTCTTCTGACCTTCAAGCTACTGATTTACCCAAAAGCTACATTCCACCATCTTCTTGCTCCCACATCCTACCGTTTATCCTCACATTTCTTTCACTCCTCCTTGCTTCCCAGTAACGTAACATGTCTTCATCAGACGTTAAAACCAACGGTTGGACCGCTGTACCAGCCAGCGCCAAAGCCATTATTGATTCCGTGGGACAGATCGAGAATGGTTCCTCCTACACCGTCACGGATATCGAGTTTCCTTCCGACGCGCTTGTAAGCGAGGCCCAAGCCTTTGTCAAGGCGCGGCTCAGCCCAGAGGCCTACAACCACTCAATGCGTGTATACTACTGGGGCAAGTCTTCTCTATTATTAAAGCCGCCGCAATGGACAATTATTTACTAATTCATGGCTCAGGAACCGTCATAGCGAAACGTCTACTGCCCAAGCATGCCCAGGCGCTGTCGTCCTCGACATGGGCGTTAACGTGCCTTCTACACGACATTGGCACAGCAGAGGCCTACTTCACGTCGACCAGAATGTCGTTTGACATTTATGGAGGTATCAAAGCTAGAGAGGTACTGATGGTCCTGGGCAGCAGCACTGATCAGGCTGAAGCCGTGGCCGAGGCCATCATCCGGCATCAGGACATGGGCGTGGACGGCACTATAACATTCCTCGGCCAGCTGATCCAGCTGGCCACGCTGTACGACAATGTTGGAGAGTACGCTGGCATTGGCGATTTTTGCAGCTTGGTTGATGAGCCTACCCGCGGAAACATCAACATCACGTTCCCGCGTCATGGCTGGTGCTCGCGGTTTGCCTGCACGGTCCGAAAGGAGGTGGGGAATAAGCCGTGGTGTCACACTACGCATATCCCTCGGTTCGACGAGAAGATCGAGGCGAACACCCTGATGAAACCTTGGGAGTAAGAAAATCCAGATTGATGACTAAAGGTATCTCATAGATAGATAATTCCAATTCATTCCCCTAGTTCACTGTTGTGTAACCCGTCCGGGCGGCAGAGATATCTCCAGCTGCAAGCCATCGACTAGGATTGCCGACAATGAGCGCCGCACTAGGCCATATTCGGTAAATAAGTGAAATTATGTGGGCCTCTGGAGTGCGTGACACCAACACTACTAGTAGTGGTGGGGGGTTCCCTTGCAGAAGTACGTGGCGAGTACGGGATGAAGCTTTTGGGGACGGGCGGGATAGCCGGAGTACGCTCCAAGGTTTCCCAGGGAGTGGGTTGGAGCATCTCCTGCCGATATCTCAAGCCAATCGGCTGGTCCCATCATCAACTCCAGAAAATGCGTTCACTTCCCAGTCACCGGGCAGCTTGTGCCACTGAATTGTGACTGATATGAGAAGGATGAGTCAACTTCCATGACTCTATCCTTACCATCAAGGGCTCAGACGAGACCACGAAAACCGTCACTTAGAGCGCAGAAAGTCGTGCTGCGGAGACAGCTTCGTACAACTATACCGGCTTCAGGATGCCAAGGTGCTGGACCTGCAGGAAACGTCGTCTCAAGTGCGACGGAGCCGTCCCGCATTGCAAAAAATGCTGGGGCCATGGGGTAAAGTGCCTTGGGTACCAGAAACCTCTCACCTGGGTCCAGGGTGTGGCTCGGAGAGGACCTATGAAGAACCGAAGCTTTGGTGACTTGCCCTGCGAGTCACGGCCTGATGGGTCTCTAAAACAGAGCGCAGCGTTGACCGTGAGGACTTTGACCGAGCCGCAATTTCAAGATCTTAGCAATACCTCCAGATTCTTTGTGGACTATTGTGAGTTTACGTCCTGTCGTTCTTCAAGTACACACTCGCTGATATCTTTCCGGTCTCAAAACGAGTGTGCCCCACTCTTGTCTTTCATGATGGCCCAGACAACCATTACCGGAATGTCATTACTTGCGCCAGCTCGCCGGTGGTATCAAGTGCGATCGTGACAGTAGCGGTGTGCCACTATATTCAACGCATAACTGGCTGTCCAATGGCGGGGCTGCCACTGCCCAAGACAAGCCCAGATCTCAAGCTTCAACCACCATTCAACTTTTACTTGCGGTCCAAAGGTCAGTGCCTAAAGCTCATCTCCTCGGCACTGGCCAAAGGCCATGTCACGCTGGGAGACAAATCCATACTCATCGCAGTCGTGCTTCTCATAATTCTCGATGTTTTCGAGAATGGCTCTGGTACCTGGACTTTGCATCTGGAAGGGGCTAAAAGGCTGCTCGACGCCGGAATCATGGCTGGTAACTCTGAATGGGACAATTGTGCCAGGAACCTTCTACAAGAGGCTGCCATGTAAGCCACGTTGCATTGACGCCTACTCAAGGATTACATGCTCCGAGTTCGTTGCTAATCTAGAATAGGTTCCAAACATTCGGTTCTTCCCTTGGAAAACCGGGGGCACTAACCAGCGCGTCCACGCTCCCAGCTTCATGGGCAACAGGGACCTCGACCATTACGCCGGTTGGGTGCCCGGTCGAAATCTTGTCATCCGTCGAGGTCTTTGCATCTCAGCGGCGTTTTGAGTCAATTTTCTCCACACTAACGACAAATATCAAGATTCTCGAAGACACCCTACAGCTAATTCGTTCCTACGACACATCAGCTTGGGCTAAGCGCACGGAGGAAATGGATCGCGTGCTAAGATATGAGGATTTATTGCACCTCGGCAATATCTGGAAGCTTGCGGCTGATATGTATGCCTGCAGCGTCATATGCAGCTCTATAGAGAGCGCTACGACTGACTTCCATCCGCCTTCTGTCTATACAATCAGAGAAGAATACAAATTCTTTGAGCGAAAGGGTGATGGAATCATGAAGTGTTTGATTTGGCCCACGTTTGTCGTCGGCGCAGCAAGCGTGTCACATGAAGATCGGGCTTGGGCAGCAAGAACTCTGGACCGAATCTGGAATCTAGGCCACTGTGCAAACACTACGAACGCGACCCGGATTCTGGAGATCCTGTGGGGGAAACACGATCGGGCGCAGGCTGTATCTGACGATCACGCCTGCTGGAATTGGATCAGTGAGCTGTCGCAATTGCAAGGTTCGTGGTTGTTTGTTTAGTAACATTTCCCACAAGGAAGCAAAGTGTCGAATGACTGTCCATTATTGTATAATTGGAGGAGCCTGAACCAAGGATATACTAGCTGAAGTACGCCTTAGATAAGGCAGATGTAGGCCAAAGCATGTATACTCCTTGTTCCACCGTATGAAGGCGCCATGTATGTCCTCGGACGTATACGGAATAGAAGCGAAACCACAATAAGACAATATGCTCGTTTTTATCTCCTGCCCTGCGGGAACATGAGTCGATTCGTTCGTTCCCCCCCCTTCTCAGGCTCTATTGTCTGTTATTTCTAAGCCACACAACCCTCTGTCCTCCCTACAAATTTAGTAGTGAGATGCAGCCACGTCCACACAGCTCTCACGTTGATCTCCAAATAAAAGAGTATCTCGGGATATAGAGTTCCAAAAGAGATCTAAGTCATGGGTCAAGCAAGATAGGAGGTGAATAACAAGGTTTATTTAATGATATCAATAGAAAATGTATCAAACAGATGGTATTAGTCTCTGCCCAGCCCCCGCAGACATGGTATTAGTCCATTTGGAAAGCCAACCGCATTACCAGAAGAAACTCCGTTTCGAATTTGAATGACAATCATGCCCACTTCCCTTTCGTCATGGTCTTCTGTCCTGCGACAAAGCCTGGGAAGTTTTGTGTACCCAAAGTCTGGGACTTGAATTTCTTGACCATGAAGCTGAACAGTTTGAAGCCCTTTGCCTGGCCGACACCGCCACCCTTACCAATGGAAGCCATGAACAAGGGGTCAGTGCTGAAGACGTACTCCGTCAAGGCCTCGCCTTTTAGGTACGCCTGGATATTCTTCACAGCGTGAATCATCTGGTTTTCGGTATGTATACCCTGCGGGGTTTCGAGACTGCCAACGTCCCCGACCACGAAGATGTTGTTGCTGCCCTCGGCGCGGAGGTGTTTGGTCTGCTTCACGTGGCGGCGGTGGTCGAGCAGATCTGAGGGCACAAACTCCGAATTGGGCTGGAGCCCGTACGTCGGGATGAACACGTCCGCCTCGATCGTCTCTTCACCGCCCCGGCCCACCGACAGGCTAATCGTCTTGGGACCGGACTCGGGCCCCTCCACCTTGGTCACCTTCGCATTGAGCTTGACCTGGGCGCCAAGCTTCTCGAGTGTCTTCTTCGCGGTCTGCCGGACGTCCTTGCGCAGGCCTTCGTCCAGAGGCAGGTCTGACGACGCGATGAGCGTCACTTTCTTCTGGCCCGTCTTCGCGTACGCCTCGGCCAGCTCCCCTGCGAGCTCGACGCCCGTGATCCCGGCTCCGGCGACGACGACCGACTTTGCCGACTTGATGCGCTGCTGCCAGTCGTGCAGCACGTCCTTTGTCTCTTCGGTGGTGTTCACCGTCTTAAACGGCATATCTTGCTTGGCGCTGGAGCCGGTGGCAATGACCAGAGTGTGGTACTGGAGTTTTCTGACTGCTCCATCATTCGTTTGTACCGTCACCGAGTTGGAGGATGGCTCCAGATCCTGCGCCTTGCCCAGAACGAATTCGAACTTTTCGGCCGCGTATTTCTTGAAGGCTGGCGCAATCGGTAGCATGAGCTGTTCTTCTTCGAGGCCACCTGGGAGAATGCCGCGTACTGAGGCGAAGGCCCAGTACATGTGCGTGTTTGGAGAAACGAGTATGACCTTGAGGTCGGGGACAACTGAGGTATGGGCAAGGAGGTAGTGAGCTATAGGGATGCCCGCGACGGAGGCACCCAGGATGACAACGGTCTTCGCCATCGCGCTGGTGGTGTAGTGTGCTGGGCTTGGAGGATGATGATTGACTATATTGATGATTTTGGGATGATATCGAGAGTAGATTGACGTAGAAGAGTGCTACTCAACCTTTCGAATTGTTGGAGGGCTTACTGCTGTGGATACTTCCAACGGAAAAGACGAAGACAACCAGGACAGAGCCCAGCATATATTACGAATTACTGTGAGGCCCGATGGGATGACGGAAGTCCGCCATTTGTCTGGAAATAGACCAAGGCTTACCTATCGCAGACCTGCCGGACGGATATCAAAGCATGTTCGAGACCCATCTCCGATGTGTCGCTGCTTTTGGGCAGAAGACATTACTCATCTCGGACATGGGATGAATGAAGACTGCGAGAGCTAAGTATACCTAGGTAGTTATCCAAACCGTGTTCTTGAAAAGAGGCTGGATTCAAGTTGCCGCGCGGGAGACATTGTACTATGTACACAGTAAGCGCAGTTACCTGGCTCGTCGCTAGGTCGAGAACATCAAGGCAATGCCAAGCGAAGGGATGGGCAGGGCGAGCCGAAGGATTTCCTAAGTGGCAGGGCGTGGCGATGACCATTTACCCAGAAGGGTTAGTTACCTACTTAGGTAGTCCTGACGCCACAGATATTCAATGCCGGCCTGTTCAAGCAGGCCACTGGTGAAGGTTGGTTCTTTTGAATTCTATCTTGAATAGTGATAGTATATTTACAAGTCATGACCGGAAGCCTGCAGATCTGGCATTTTAACACCTTCCAAAGTTCAGCGCATTACAATCATTGTAAAGACAGGTCGTCACTAGCATCGTTTCATTGGATTTGTCCGCCTCTCTACACCCCCAAGAAGAGTGTCGCAACGACCAGAAGGACCAAGGCGGTCATGCTCTTGGATTCTTGGACGACGGCCCCGTTCGTGGTGGTGCCAGGCCTAGTACCGTTGGACCCTGTGTTGCTACCAGAACCGGTACCAGCACCAGTGCCGTTGCCGCCGCGACTACCACTTCCTGAGGCACCGTTCGAGCCAGAGTTCGAGCCAGAGCTTTCACCGCCACCGGAGCTGGATCCAGAGCCTGAACCGCCAGAGGACGACGAGTTGGAATTGGCGGCAGGACCAGCGTTGGTGACGTTGTAGAAATTGCCAGCAACAACTTTGTTCTGCAGGCCGGCAGCGGTGAGCACTTCCTGTGCCTTGAAGCCCTGGCGGTTCTGGGCTGCGGACTTGAGGCTGTCGAGGGCAGTCTGTTGGACGCCAGTGGTATCGACGAGAATCTGGGTGTACCGGTGAGATAATGGTACCCTTGCCGGTGGGTTGGGCTGCAGGTAAGTCGCAAAGGCTGTCGTCTGGCCGGTCTGCAGCGCAAACGCATTCGCGTTCCCTGCGCTCGTGTTGAGAGCGGTTGCTGCCGTCGCGGGAGTGAGATCAGTCTGCATCCAGTGGAGAAGGGTGTTGGTCTGTGGCGGGTTGTTGGTCGGGATATCGAGATCAATCATCAGCACGGCGTACGAGGTGCCGTTGAGCCGCTGCGTCGTCGCCAGCTTGGGCTCACTTGCGGTCCCTTTGCATTTGGTTCAATATTGACCTTTCTCTGCGAGAGTGGGCTGTTGTGACGACAAACTTACCATCCCTGGCTACTACAGAGCCACTTTGCGCCTGTACTCCATTATATGTGACGATCAGTTCTGTGGTCGAGGCCGGCTCAAATCCTGAAGGCGTCGCAGCGGAAGCCAGGCTGGCCGCAGCCAGTGCGGTGAGAGACTTGCAAAGCATGTCGGGAGGAGAATGAGAGAAGACTGATAATTAGGTGACCGCAAGTGCACAGCGCTTGGTGATCTGTGTGGAGTAGAGGTTATCTCTCAGAAGCTGACGTTATGTGCGAACATCGTAGAAGAGATGCCCATCCCGCTCTTCATACTTAATAAAAGACGAGCGCGCTTTTTCGACAGCTTGGCGATCTACAAGGGATCAAATCGGGATGAAACACCGCTTGGACCAGAATAGTTCACGCTATGTAGCAGAGGCATGACGGGCATCTCAGATCAAACTGCTGGACTGACTGACCACGTACTCATTGGTCGATGGGTTTCATCTTTCTGCCGAGACAGGCATGCCACTCGGTTCCGGAGGCGATTCAGGTTGGATGGCCACGCAAGCACCTCTTGGGGCATGTTTTGGATCGCGAGCAGACAGCCGAACCCGCCATGAATTTGTAATGCACCGGCCTCAAGGGTTCAACGCCCCTCTTATTAGAGAATCAATAACTTTTGATCATTTCTCACCCAGGGCCTTCTCCTTGTCGGTGAGGAAAAGCCAATTTGATTTCCCGCTGGGGAAACCGCTGGGGTTACATATGAAACACGCGTCCTCTCATGTGGCGATCTAGAGAATTGTGCCATCTTCGAGGCGTCCAAGATCAATGAGGCTGCTGATAACATGCATCAGTCTGCGGTGCATCGTGCAATGAGAATGTGAGCAAAACCTTCGGGCAAGGGTGTGAAGCCAAGACGAGCGTTCATGGACGGAAGGGTTGACTTTAGACTCGTGGTCTAATAAGTTTGAGGTATGGAATACTGGTGGGCCGTGGCTGCCAAGCAAGTGGGCCCAACGCCCGATAAGATAAGGAGCTTTTTGGGATCATCGCGCATGGGAGAGCTTCTCGATCGCCATTCTCTACAACTATCGCCGAATTGTACCCTTAACCACTGTCAAAACGTTCTGCTCTCCATCCGAAGCCTACAACGATCCCCAACCAACAGAAATCCCCAAATAACCCAGAAGCAGCCAGAATGGCGACACCACAACCTCCCTCGGCGCAAACGTCGCCTCCAAATTCCCCCCAGCCACCGACAGACAACGCAGCAGCGCCCAAGACGCAGACACCCCCATGGATGCACAATGCCGCAATAGGGGTCGCGATCCTCGGACCCGTAGCCCTATTCATGCCCCCGCGGCGGATGGGCCTGCAGGCGATGGTCCTGTCGGGCGGCACCTTCTGGGCGACCAACGTGCTCGCGTACGACTGGACGGGCGAGTCGATGACGCAACGATTTGACCGGCGGTGGCAGACCATGTTCTCGAGCGGCTTGCCTGAGAAGGCGAAGCGGAACTCAGAGCTCATGCGGATGGAGAGGGAGAGGAGGGAGGCACTCCTGCCCGAGGCGGAGCGCAAGGCGCTGCAGGAGGCGAGGGAAAAGAAGGAGATGGCGTCCCGCAGCATCTTCTCCAAGATTTGGATGGGAAGTGAAAAAGAAGACTGGAGGGCCGAGAGGGCCAGGAAGGAGAAGGAGACACTCGAGAACGGGGAGGGCTATGGCACACTCATCATGGATCAGGTCAAGGAGGTCTTCAGCGGCTCCAAGAAGAGTGAGGCGGAGGGTGGAAAGGAAGAGAAGCCCGAGGACGGCAGAAACAAAACATAAGGCAGGGGATTTTGCGATGCTCGGATTGATCGGTTGAGACACATCCAGCACCACCGCATAAGATCATCGAGGGCACGAGCAACTTGTACCAAATTGTAAATAATCACTCCAATCTCCGGCATAGCGAATCTGAATTATTTGGCAACTCTTATGCGCATGGGGATCCAGGGAGCTTGGATGTGGGCGTGGAAGCGGGGCTATTTATTGTGTATTTCCATGTTCTCTGCAAGCACTTGAGTACAGCGACCACATCTCCACGCGGGATCGTATCGAAAGGATGTCTTCCAGTCAGCGGGAGCTGAGGAAGTGCACGACGCCGTATTATGGGCTGCATGCGCCGGTCCATCGCTGAATGCCTCACCATTTCCCAGTGTGGTAGACTTCCCAAGATGGCCGGAGGGCCAATTTACCCACATCATTTGCACGTCTCGTCAGAGACTTGTTGGATTTAGTTGGCTCCGGCCCAGCGATCTCTGCGCGACGGAACGCTTGCCGCTGAAATTTACTGTCTTTTCCCCTTGCGACTTTTGTGCGGTTGCCAACGGGCTTGCTTCGAGCACCTGGGCACTTTCTCAGGTCGAGATTACGGGGTTCTGGCGGCTGCGACAATTTCTAGTTGCGCGATCCACGCCGCTCGAAGGGGTGGCCTGCTCTGCATCGAAGACGCGTGGACTCCGCCCCCTTGCGCTCGTTCTTTCTGACCTCACGCCGCTCGGCCTTGGCGTCGTAAGTGACGATGAACTTATTCAGGAGGTCCTGCACCTTCTGCGCGTTCTCGTCAGAGCCCTCCTTGACACCCAGCTTCTTCTGAATCCTTAATCTCTCTCGGTCGATCAGGTTCAAACGCCGCCTGACCACGCGGTTCTTTCCAGAGGGTGGCGCAGTGTATCCTGGCTGCAAGAGGGCACCGCCGTCCTCCATGTCCTCATCTTCGGACTGAGCTTGCAGTTCCTTGCGTTCGGCCGGCGCTTGCTTGGCATCAATCATGGAAACGTCCTCACCATCGGCCGGCTCGTGGCCTTCTGTGGGATTGGCTCCCTCGTTTTCAGTCTGGCCCATCTGCACTGGTTGTTGAGCTTGAAGTTTATCGCGTTTTCTCTTGTCCCTACGCTCCACACCAGCTTCCACGTCGAGACGAGACGCAGTGGGAGAGGGATGCACAGCGTTTTCCATCAGCTCCCTGAGCGCCTCTTTTCGGAGACGCTTTTCCTTCTTGCGCCGCTTCTTCTCTTCCTGGGACAGGGGCGAATTACTGGCAGTCTTCTCATCTTCGTGTTGGAGGAGAGAGACGCCTCCCTCCTGCTCATTGGGATCCTTTGGATGGCAGGAGAAGTCAGTACGCGTCAGTAGAGCATCACAGTGAGTTCATCCACTTGGATTGGAACTCCTGCCACTCCTCAATTGAGAGTGCGGACGGAGAGCCAGCGCAGTCTCTTGCGCCAGTTCAGGGCTTTTGAGGCCAACCTTTGAACTCTCGTCATCACTGTCATGGCGCTTGACATTGAGTCGTTTGTGTTTCTTGTGCCTGCCCTCGTTCTTGGAGACCTTGTCTTCGGAGACTTTCTTCTTGGTCGCCCCAGGCAGGGGCCGTTCTTTGCCCATGGCCTTATCGGAGACGTTGCAGACCAGGTAGAACAGCCCAGCCAGATTCCATAACAACTGAGCTGGGGAACAATTGCGACGTCACTCAGGCCACTCCAAAGAAAGCCTGAAAGCTCTCTGATGGTGCCCGCCAAGGATGGGAACGTGCGGAGTGGCCCCCAGTTTGCTAGGGAGTAGGGAGGCTGAAATCTCTCGGTTGTTGGTATTGCAGGGGTAGTAAGGGAAAGCAAGGACCCCTGTCGGGGTACTGAGTACCGTACGCCGTCGCGTCTCCAGGCTTGGACGCGCCTTAATTGAAATCCAACCCACCAACTTGCACGCACCTTGGACAGACCAACACGGCCCCTCTTCGCGCCCATCAATCCCACCACAAAATGCCTGCTGCACGGGTTGAAGAGGTCGGCGAGTCCTCGTCGTCAGCGGCAAAGAAAGTCTTGACAGCAAACACAAACGGCAACCCCAACTATGAGCTGCCATGGTGCGCAACCCCCCACCCGCCTCACGCTGCCCTCACGCTGCCCTGACGCTGCGTGCCCAAAATGCCTGGCTGACCTGAAAGCACAGGGTTGAGAAATACCGCCCCATCTTCCTCGACGACATCGTCGGAAACGTAGAGACCATCGAGCGCCTCAAGATCATAGCCAAAGATGGCAACATGCCGCACGTCATCATCAGTGGCATGCCGGGTATCGGAAAGACGACCAGCGTGCTCTGCCTCGCGCGCCAGCTGCTGGGCGACTCCTACAAGGAGGCGGTTCTGGAACTCAACGCCTCGGACGAGCGAGGCATCGACGTGGTGCGCAACCGGATCAAGGGCTTCGCGCAGAAGAAGGTCACGCTGCCGGCCGGCCGCCACAAGATTGTCATCCTGGACGAGGCCGACAGCATGACGTCCGGCGCCCAGCAGGCGCTGAGGCGGACCATGGAGATCTACTCCAACACGACCCGATTTGCCTTTGCGTGCAACCAGTCCAACAAGATCATCGAGCCACTGCAGTCGCGGTGTGCCATCCTGCGCTACGCGCGGCTGACGGACGGCCAGGTGGTGAAGCGCCTGATGCAGATCATCGAGGCCGAGAAGGTCGAGTACAACGACGACGGCCTGGCGGCACTGGTCTTCAGCGCCGAGGGTGATATGCGGCAGGCCATCAACAACCTGCAGTCTACCTGGGCCGGTTTCGGCATGGTCTCGGGCGACAACGTCTTCAAGGTGGTGGATTCGCCGCACCCTATCAAGGTGCAGGCGATGCTCAAGGCCTGCTTCGAGGGCAACGTCGACTCGGCGCTGGACACGCTGAGGGAGCTCTGGGACCTGGGGTACTCGAGCCATGATATTATCAGCACCATGTTCAAGGTCACCAAGACCATCCCGACGCTCAGCGAGCACGCGAAGCTCGAGTTCATCAAGGAGATCGGCACAACGCACATGAAGATCCTGGAGGGGGTCCAAACACTGCTGCAGCTGAGCGGCTGCGTCGTCCGGCTGTGCAAGCTGAACATGGACCCCAAGAAGTTCGAGGTCCCCAAGAAATCAAAATGATGAAACCATCAACATCTCTGATGGGCAGTTTTGTTTGCATGGCACGGCGTTGGCTTGGCTCTGGCTCTGGATTCAGGGAGGTCGGTCGATAGGGACCGAGATACAAAAAGAAAATGGTTGATGAGCTTGGGGCACATCTGATAATGTACATGAAGGCTTTGTACAAGGCGTCTATAATGAGACACATCATGAATCCTTTTCCCTTCCAAACGTCAACGGCCGGTCCTCACTCATCGTCGTCGTCCCCGTACTCCTCCTCAAACTTCTGCCACATGGCCCTGTCCCTTGCTATCCGCCGCTGCATCCTCACATGGGCCTCATACTGCCGTATCCTGCTGTCAGCTTCGACCATGGATCCAAACGCCATGCCCGACATTTGAATGTACCTGGCGAGGGGGAAAGGTCAATTGGCCAGCCTCCAAAAGGTGAGTGCCCCGTGCCCAGCCGGCCATCCACTCACACTTTGAACTGAATCGTAAGACTCCGGTACAGGGGCGATGTGAGATACCCGATCCCGCCGAGTATGCCCGCGAAAGCACCCCACTTGACGGCGCCGTAGACAGCTCCCCGCGTCGCCTCCTTTGCGGCGTCGATCGCCTCCTCATCCTTCATTGCTCCGTGGGACCGCATTTTGGGCACATGGCCTGGGGCCCGGGCCGAAGAAAAGAGAACGGCAGACGTTGGTCCTTTGGTGTGTAAGATTGAGCCAATGAGAGGGACAGTCGATTGTTTGGCGGAATTGGTCGCGTGAGTTATCTGAATGAAGTGCCGGGGCGGCGAGGGTGAGGAGTGAGCTTGGGAGAGCTTAGACGCAGAAACTCTCAGGTGCGTCATACGAGTGTTCGGGGAAAGTGGGGCCGTTAGGCCGTCCCCCGGTCGCCGGCCGAGTCGGACCAGACGAAGCCTACTCGGGGGGTGGCCGCGGACATCCCGTGTGTAATTGTAGTAGCCACACAACTACGTTCCGAGAATACATATGGAAAAAGATACGTACATTACTGGGTAGCCTACAGCTTGGCACCGTTTACCCAGTCCCGTAATAGCTTGTTTTATTTACTAGCCATTTTATAAGACGGTGTCTAAGTATTCTAGATGGAGACCAGGTATTAACAATTGCCTTCGTAGTCTCCTGTACAAACTCTATAGTTATGTAGCGGATTACCAAATAAAGCTTGATACAGATTTGGTGATCTGCCTATCAAAATTCGAATTTCCTGTGCTCTAAATGCTGCTGCTAGCCTTACATGTATGCTCACCGCGATGCTTCAATATAGAACTTCCCTGAAGCTCGGGGCCTGTTAGTTCAAATCTCTAAGCTTGAGAAGCTGTGCCAGGTATATATGGGCATTTTGTATTTGATTTGCCCGACCGTCCTCGTGGCTGCCCGCCTGGCCGCCCGCTTGGTTGTCGTCCACAAACAGGAGTGGACTTCTGAGGGAGTCCCATTGCGCCGCTCGGGTCAATGTTAAAATGTACGGGTGTTCGTGACAGGCTGATCAGCGTAGTGGCCGCCTTCACGTCCTCCTTGACCGCAGTCGCACTCTAACCAAGGGCGCTCAGCGTGCCCTTGGTGCTCGGCACCTCGCCCTCCTTGCCGGGAACCTTGCTCGTGGCCATGCGGATGGCCACGGCCAGGGCCTTGAAGGCGGACTCGGCCCTGTGGTGGTCGTTCTCGCCGCGCAGGCAGTCGACGTGGAGGGTGACGCGGGCGCCCTGGGCGAAGCTCTGCAGGCAGTGGGGGATCATCTCGCAGCTGAGGTCGCCGATCTTCTCGCGCCTCAGGCCGAGGTCCACGACGCTGTAGGGCCTGTTGGAGAGGTCCACGACGGCGCGGCTGAGCGCCTCGTCGAGCGGCGCGTATGCGTAGCCGAAGCGGGCGAGCCCCGCCATCGAGGTCAGCGCCGTGGCGAAGGCGCTGCCGAGCGCAATGCAGACGTCTTCTGCCGTGTGGTGGTCGTCGACTGTGTGGAGGGAGGCAGACGTCAGCCCCTGTCAATTGGCCCGCGCTGGCAGGTGCAGTGACTCACTGTGCAGGTCGCCCTTGCAGAGGATGGCCAGGCTCCAGCCGGCGTGCTTGGCCAGGGCGTGCAGCATGTGGTCCAAGAAGCCTATCCCCGTGTGGATGCTTATCGTCTGCGACTTGCTGGACTGCGAGGCGTGCCCGTTCTCGCCATCCTTGATGAGCCTCGAGTCTGTTTCTGGTGGGAATGCGCCGCCGTCGAGGTTCAGGGCCAGTTGGATGCTCGTCTCGTTGGTGTCGCGCGCGAGCGCCGTCCACCGTGGGGTTGGGGCTGGGGCAGTCATTGCTGTCGGCTATCGCAGAGTGGCTTCCTTGGACGTGCAGAAAGAGAAAACCTTGAACTCGTCTAGGAGGAAATAAAAGTGCATGCGTAGTGTTTCTGGCGCCCAACGAAAAATCACTTGCTCTGACGTATCCTTGCCAATCCGTGGCGGGCGATAGGCGGGCGGCGCCAGGTCAATCTGCAGGGTCTCCCCGCTAAAGATCGGCCGCGTCCCACTGACATGGGATATAGTAGGGTACGACTTAGGTACTTAGTACCTAAGATACCTAGGAAAGCAAGATGAGAAAACAAGGATGGAACATCTCATACCAAATCTCGAACAAACACCCAGGTCAGGTACAAAAACAATCTGTTATTATGTGGCCTGTACAAAGCCACTATATGATACAGCCGACCACAATACATATCATATCCTTCAAACGCCGTGCTAGATTGGTATCTCCCAGCATCCAAAATGCAGAAACATTTGCTCCCGTAGGTACTCGTACACATTGCATTACACGACAAATATTTGCACATTTCCAAGCGTCAACAACTATCTTTGAGGCGGCGCAGGGAATGATATCTGGATCTGCTGCGTCTCCACCGGGCTGCCGCTGTCCCTCGTCCCCTTCTTCCCCCACCCGGCAGAGCCCTTGCGTGAGCCCTTGGCCGGGGATGATTTGGGAGGCGGGCCAGACGGCGGTGGCGGCGGGAACCAGGGCGTGTCTGCCGTCTCGCGGGGGCTGGGCCAGCCGTGCTTCTGCCTCATCAACGGCGAAGCGGACGACGGCGTCACCAAGCCCGGGTACCCGCTGCCCTGGCTGCTCATGGTGGTGTTGCTTGCCTTGGGCCTTATCCTGTTGCCGCCACCGGATGACTGTGGCGACGTGGTCGACGCGACGCTTGCCCGCGTGGAAGGTGCGTATGGCATGGTCCTCAGCGGCAGCGTCGATGGTATGGGCTGTGCCGAGGTGATGAGCGTGGCGAAGGCGTCGTTCCGTGGCGACTGGCGGGCTGGCGGCGGTGCGACGAGGGTAGTGTCGATGCTAAGGGGTGCTTTTCCCGAGACGCCCTTCTTTTCTGGAGCCGACACCGAGTATTGCCCCTCGGGCTTCTCCGGGGTCATTGCTGGGGGCCCGAAGCTGTGGAAGGATGGTGGCGGGCCCTGGGGACTCCAAGAAGGCTCGTATGCCGGCCGCTGCCTGGTCTCGATGAAGTACCGCCCGTCGGGAGCATCACTGGGAGGATCGACTCCTGATATCTGTGACTGGGTCACTGCATCCAGTGAGCCGTAGGGTTGGTTTTCTTCCACCGGGGTCAGGTCGTCCTTGAAGAATTTTGGAGACATGGGCGAGGACAAGATCTTGCGACAGTGGAACGAGAACGAAGAGTTCCGTTTGTGTGGCTTTTTTGACCTTCCCCAGCGGGGCTCTATCCCAAGGTTTGCACGGTTCTTGCGCTTGCGGATGCGAATAAAGATGATGGCCGCAATGACAAGAAGCAGAACAGCCGCCCCGACTGCTATGCCTGCGATGGCTGCTGTGCCGAGCTGTACGGAATCGGCGGGCTCCTCTTGCGTGGATGGGTCGACGATCTCGATAACCTTGCGGGAAAAGACCGAGTCGCTGAGACCAAGTTCGGTTGTGGTATTGGGCTTCTGGAGACAACCAGCTTGTAAGGCGATCAGGGCTATAACGCGTGAGTACTTGGCTATTATCAACACATTGCTGTCTGGCTTACCATTTGCAATATAGCGGGTTTCACCACTAGAACCGACGCAATTAAGGCATGCGTTATAATATTCCCCAGTCACAGAGCCATCGTTGCAGTAACCGAACTGTGATCCTGTTGTGCTCAGATCCCCGTCCTCGAGCCCGGACCTGAGGGCACCACAGGCCGTGGATGTCGCGCATGGGTTGGATCCAGAGCCAGTGCCATTTGGGAAACCATACACGCAATAATCAAAGCTATAACGGAGATTATCTGTGAAGGGGCCCGTGTCAGGTACAAGCCATTTTGCTTTTTCTTTGTCCCATGATAGAAGACTCACACATGAACCAGTATTGGTCGCTCTCTGAACCCTGTTCAAAGGTACTGTTTTGAAGACAGGTCATGCACTGCTTCCATTTGGAGCCCTTGTCCGTACTGTTCAGAGCCACATCCTCGCATACGATATCCGTTGACTCGGTATTAGATGAGTTCGGATCAGAGCTGTCCAGTGTCGACGAGTCTAGGCATGCGGAGGAGCAAGGGGAATTTGGTGTTACTTGAAGGGCGATAACATTGAAAGAAAAAAAGAGAGCGAGTAGTGTGTATAAAGAGCGGACTGCCATGATGAATACTTGAATGGACCTTGTGCTTCACTGGAACTATATCGATGGCGTTCCAGTCGGTCTCGAGTGAAAACGGCGTGTGTGGTCTTGGTAGAAATGAATGTCAAAGCAGTATCCTCAGCCAGGAGGATCCTGTCGATATTGGCGATTAAATGAATTAGGTATAGTAAACTGAAGCGGGAAGGACAAAAGACAATAGAAAAACCGAGATTACTTGGTGGTATGCATGACAAGAACAGACAAGAACAGCTACAAAGCAACAAATGCATTCCGGGGAAACGAGCATGATATCGACGTCGTACAGCCCCCTTGTACGCCGCCATCTGAGATGAATAGGAAAGGCGGCCTAATGTCGGCAGAGGTCACTATCACACGATACCCAGCGGCTGGCGAGCCAACCTGAGCGGTGATCCCTCTGGGCTCGGCCAGTGGGAGAGTTTTTCGCGATGCAGACCGACAGTAGTGGCTGTCGTTGGACCCCAGACCCCCAAATCCGCAAAGACCAACAGCTCGGGACTCATCACCCATCGGACGAGTGCCTGGCCCTGGATCGGGCCAAGATGCGTGCCGTGTGGGTAGAGCTGGGTGGACCAGGCAGGTCTGGCAGAGGTGCACATGGGCGGCGTGTGTGTTGATTGGCCTGGCCACCCGCCGGCGGTTAAGCAATGTAGCCCTGGGTGCATCCATCAGCATTTTGGGGCGGACCCCACAGATGGTCTTCGCTCGACCGACCAGAGCTGTATTGGGTCTTGACAGCCCCGTCACATTCCCTTTTGAGAGGCCTGACTGTGATGATTCGTCTACTGGCATCCAGTCATGTCAACGTGATTCCACAGTTTCGGTCAGCCATGGGGAGGGTTCTCATGAAGAAGGTTGAGATGACGCGAAATGCGGCCACCGAGGCACTTGTCTGAGGCAATGCTGGTGCCCTGTCGGTGCCTATGTGAGTCAACGACTCCCAGAAATCATCTGGAAAATACCACGCCGCCCAAGGAAAAGATTTGTCGCTGCGGATAGCTCGCGACCTCGCCAGGCAGGTCTGATTGGAATCAATGACTGTGATGGGTGACGGTGAGGGTGCCGAGCTAGCCTTCAGCCCTCGGACCAGACCGTTCTGTTGGCCCGTCGCTCGTCCACCCCGGCGCTTAGAGATTATCTAGGTGTGTACATGGGGACCCCTGGGCATCCGCAGCTGTCAGTCAGCCGAATCAGGAAGCGTGGCTGCCAGGTCTGCCAGGCTGCGAGGCAGGGGGCACTTGCTGTTTACTGTGGCAGTGTGGGACGTGCCCCGAACTGCCCGACTGTAACGCCGGGAGAGGATCTGCAGCAGGGCCAGGACCAGACTGGCAGACCGGCAGACTCGATCGGATCGTTTTGCTGAAGTTCTCAACGTCACTTTATCCACAAGAGCAACCCGTGCCGAACCCCACCTCATCTTCAAGATGGCACAGCTCTTTTCTGGGGAACACCCTGCCTCTCATATTTGAATGGGCTTTCTTCTGGCTGATCCCTTCCTGGTGCTGCTGCGGGCGGCAGGAAAACGATTCGACACAGGAGCAACGACACGCTGCTTCATCGACGTCATGCGTTCCGCGAGGCTGACTGGGAGAGATCTATGCGTATTTCTAATAATCACGATGTGTTTCTAGGTAGCATGTGGTTCACGGGTATTTCAAGCACGTTCCGTCCAAAGCCCCCAACCCAAAGATTAAGCTCCCGGCTCGGCCAATTCTGCTGTTTTCCGAATACGCCACCGCTCATTATGCCCCGATCCATGCCGGTGAAGGCGATCAGTACCATGTCCCTGTCCCCGAAACCTGAACGCCACTCATCACTGTCATTACATCTTTACCAGGTTCATTAGGGCAGCATGACGCTTCCCTCGCCCTTTGACACAATAGTGGAAATCTCTTGCAAATGCCCAACAACGCCAATCCCAATGCCAACGCCCATGCGAATGCGAGTATCGTATCCAAGATGCCAACACTGCGGACCAAGCCGGACAGACTGGCAGCCAGGCCGATCAGTTGACGAGCACGTTGGTGCCAGTCACCGTAAAATTGGCAGTGTACATGCATCGTGCCCCGGCCTCGACATCGCAGTTGGCGTGAAACACCATCAGCCCGCCGCCCTCGATGCTCGTTGCGCCCCCGGGCGACGTCAGGCCAAAATTACTCGTCTCCACCAGCGACGGTGATCTCGTCCTCTTGTATGGGCCCTCCACCGACTTGGAGAGCACGTACTTGACATCGTACCTCGGGTCGGTGTAGCACCAGCTCGAGTAGAAGAGCGCATACGAGCCTTCCTCCGTCTTGATCAGGTTCGGTGCCTCGACCAGGGGCCCATCAGCGGCAGTCCGGTCCAGGATCTGGGTCGCCGAGCCGATGAGCGTGATGCCGTCCGGGCCGACCTCCTGGAGCATGATGGGCGTGGGCACAATCGGCTTCACGCCGTTGTTGCAATTACCCCCGCTCCCGATCGAATTACCGTCGATCTTGTACACGACGAACCGCCGGCCTGTCTCTTCGTCGTAAAATCCGGAAGGGTCAATCGACCCGCCCTGTTCGAGGTCACAAACCCATGGCTCGTCCTTGGCTGTCCACGGCCCTTCGACGTCTGCCGCGGTGGCCGCTCCGATGCAGTGGTGTGTGCTATTAAGCAGCTGCGCCGCGTAGTACATGACGTACGTCCCATCGGCCAACTGGCGAACGTCTGGGGCCCAGACGTTGTTGTTGTCCTGCCACGCGCCCGCCGAAGGCAAGAGGTCTGAGTCAATATAAGTCCATGGGCCTTCAGGGTCTGTTGCCTTTGCCCACTGGACGTTCCTCTGGCTCCCGCCGATCGGCCTTGTTGCGAAGGCATACCAGCCGTCCCCGCCTTGGATAATTGCTGGGTCTGGGAAGTCCCGGGCTATTGAAGGCTCTTTGGGCTCCAAGACATCCCACATGAAGAATAGTCCGGCCGCGGCCGTGGGTGCGGCAGATGCTTGTTCAGCCAAGAGGGTGGATAGGCTGACAAGGGCGGCGCCCAAGGATGCTTTTGATAAAGAGATCATGATTGCCCCAAGAAAGAAAATTGGGAAAGGGATTGGGATCGATTAGGGGCTCTCATATGCGAACGAATGTCTAATTAGGTAGGAATGAGAGGTCGCCGAGGGCGAGTATCTATCAAGTCGAGAGAGACTGTTGCGTTAAAATGAGTCCTCGACGACAGGGCTCTTGAAGACGACGCTCGGCCCTGATCTGGGATTGTGTGTGCGTGTGTGTGTGTGGACGTATGTTGGCTTTTCAGAGGTGAGGACGTGACTGTCTGTCTCATATGCAAGAACGACCTTCAGAAAGAGACATGCGATACTTGCACGACATCTCGCGGGGGGTGGGCAGTTGCTGCCCATGGTTTTATATTACTGCCCAGGTGCCCAGCTTGGGGGCACGGACAGACAGGAGGAGCCTTCGGCGAGCGACCGTAGTCCCTTCTCAGCATACCCTGCCATCTCGAGGCCTTTGCCCACGGCCACTACGTGCATGCTGGAACTTCTCCCCGTTGGCGAGTCTGGCTGTTCATCCCGACTTGGGCTGTCTGAGGCGTCCGTACTTGCGACAGGTGGGGGCATAAAGGTCCCAAGGATGTGAGCTCCTAGTGTCGGACGCGAACAGGACCTGGGCATATGCGATCCCTTGAACCACAGCCCGTGCCCAGGCCCCCATGGACCAGGCTGGCCCTGCCTGCTCTTAAAAAGCCGGACCGATCTGACGACTGACGGGTAACAAGGAGCTGTGCTCTCCCCTGCTCTCACTCGCGGGTGACTTGCTCGGGTGGGCACCTCGCCGCCCGGCCCGCCCACCCTTTTGATGCTGGCGGGTCCCGCTACCCTCATGTTTCGACCTCCTGAGGCTCTGCTGAAATGAGGTCTTCAAGCCTTTGCTCTGTACTTTTTCCATTTTGTGATGTTCTGCACTACCATTGGTCGGTGGGTAAGATCTCCCTACTATACCTAGGTGCCTAGGTATACTGTGGTCCTTGCACGCCTTCCTCCTTTCTAGAAGGATTCCAAGGTGGGAAGCGGGTCTTTCCCCATCCCCTCCCTTGGTACCTAGTCTATGTCGATTTTTTTCTCTTCTTTTCTGTTTCTATTCTCGAAATCGTTGGCTGCCTCACCTCCGATATCTCGCTCTCTGGCGACCCGCTTTCCGTCATGGGTATCTGTTTTCAAGGGCGTGGCGTGCGTTCGTTCACTTTGCGTGCAGGAGCCGCATAGGAATCCAGATCCGAGTCGGAGAATTTCCAAACTCTACGCATCCCGATCCTTGGGAAACTTTCTTCTCCAACTTACATAGCGCACCCCAATTTTCTGACACCCAACACCCCTTCTCTATCATCGGATGGGCTCTCCGTATTGCACGACGTGACAGGCTAGTGTCGCTCCTGTCACCACACCAGTCGAAACAAAACCATCTGATGCTGTGCTCAAGTGCTCCTATGACGCTCCGGTCGATCATAACACTCGTGTTAGTGCGCAGTGGTGTCTATTCAGATGTCCGGATCCCCACCTAGCTACCTCTCCGCGATGCAGTCTATTCCGCCTTTGTGAAGTTCGCAAACCATTGTCGCTACCCATCGTCAACGAGCCTGTGGTGATCGAATGCGGATGTGTCCGCCCAATCTTTTGATGACGGCCACAGAGAGCGCAGCGGAAACTTATGGGACGATCCGCTCGAACCTCCGTGGCAATGTAATGCAGTCCCTCAAGATGACGTCCCCCCCCCCCTTGTGCGAGTGTGCGTACAGGCCGAGGCTGGACACATCGACTGTGTCTGGCCACATGCGCCCAGGACTCGAGTGCCGAACTGTAAAATTAAAGACATATGCGCACATCGAGGCAGTGTCGTAAACCCCGGCTCGTAATGCAACCCAGTCGACGGCTGTCGTGGCCAGGATGAGCGGATGACGAGGCATTTGGTGCAAAACTGTCTTGCGCCCAGGCTTCTGCGAACGCCGTGGGGACTCTTCTGGAGAAACTTGAAGCGTGGTTCACTTTGCACAAGTGGGCGTGCAGACAGCGTAAGCGAACGGCGTACTATCTCGTGATAGGAAGGGCACGAAGGGTTGGTGGGGGGTTCAAAATATTGCCCTTCGAAACGGTGGACTCGCAAGTATCGAGTTTCAGGGGCACAGAAGGGGGGGGGGCGCGAACGACGTTTTGACCCGGAACATGTTCTGCTCTGTTCTCTCTCGTTTCCCTGATTGTTCCAAAAACTTCTTGTCATTTATTCTGTGTACATACCATGCCCCTCTTGGTCGGGCCATTGGCTTGGGTACTGCGGCCAATACTGCGACATTTTTCTGTATTGTTTCCGTCCCAGAAATGGACGACGCTACCACCCAGAAACCGCCATAGAGGTTCGGGTCAAACGTGCTCACGCACCCAGGAGCCCAAAAGTCAGAGCACAGTACGCACGAGGAAACCAAATGGGTTTTAAAAGGGTGGACTGAGCACGCAAGCGTGTGGAATAACAGTGATTTGCTCATGTGGGTGCATGTGGCCATCCGCGTGCCATGACCGCTTGCTCCCATTTGGTGCGCCCAGTACAGTCATATACTGTATGTCTCCCAATCAACCGATTTCTGTTTAACGCTTGTTCCGTCAAGTAGCTCGCAGCTGGCGGGGACAGAGTGACTTTCACGACGGACGGCGCGTTCCCTGATGAGGTCTGGGCCTCGGCCGAGAATTCTATCTTGGGACCTCGTGGGAGCTATGGCCTCGTGTCCCGAGCTTTTCGAGATCCCCTCCGCAGGCATGCAACAGCCGCCGGCATCGTGAACCTTATCGAGCTTCAGCCTCGCCTATCGAGTCATGGATAACCCGGCCCCAGAGGCTCGTTCGACCACAAGTCTCACTTGCGAGGATGCAATCCTCCGACACACTTTGAAGAATTGATTTCTTTTCCCTTGTGCATTTGCCCTCAAGCGCAGGCTGGCCTGAACTTAACTGCCTCTCCCAACCAAAGGAAGCGATGTCCATGCAAAAATATTATACCACCCTCCTGAACGCCCTTTTTTGATGAACCCCTCCCGTGATACTACAACAGCAAAAAACTCCAAGTGGACGGGTGGCTTTACTCCAGCCATGATGATATAATGGTATCAAGAATCTCCTTGTTCGGGATGGATATGCAGCCACGGGCTTAATCACTGTCATCCTCGTCCTTGGACGCCTTCTTGGCCTTTTTCTCGGCCTTTCTGCGCTTGCGCTCTGCCTTCTCCTCCGCCGTCTCGCCCTCGTGCTTCTTGCGCTTCTTGTCAGAAACGCCCTCATCCTTGGGGGTTTTTGGGGTCTTGGGAGCCTCCGCGACAACAGCGGCGGGCGCCACGGTCTGGGGCAGGTCGGCAGCAGCGGCCTCGGTGGGCTTAGCAGCGGCCGCCTCGGCACCAGCAGCGCTGTAGTCGGTGTACGAGTCCGTCCACTTGGCAGGGGTGGCCTCGTTGGGTCGTCCGTACTTGTCCAGCTTGCCGTCGGCCTTGAGCTTCTTCTTCTCTGCGGCCGTGGGGCCGAGACCCCATCGGCGAGGGTACAGGTCACGCTCCATGATGCAACGCTTGACCTTGGCCACGACGCCGTGGTCGCAGGTGGTCATCTCGACGGCGGACATCATGGCGATACCAATAGCGATGGCCTCGCCCTTTGTGGTGATCAGGACAACCTCCTCGTGCTGTTCGATCTCGGACTCGTATCGCAGCAGGCCAGGCAACATCAGCTTGGCACCATAGGTGATGGCGTTCACCGCGCTGTCCTTGACTACCAGTCGCTTGTAGCCGAGGAGCAGGGTCTCGAGGGGCTGGATCACCTTTCGCAGGTATGTCTCGTCACGGTTGTTGTCTGTCCCCAGTCAGTCTCGTAGTCAGACACCCAGGGATTGCCGCGCATGTGCCGCGCATGTAACTCACCGTATTGCCATTGGGCATCGAGCACGTCGTGCAGCGTGACCAGGTCCTTGTTCTCGTCCATGGCACCAGAACGGACTCGTCGCAGCTCCTGCATGTGTGCGCCGACACCAAGCAGCAGACCCAGGTGGACACAGAGCGTCCGGATGTACGTGCCGGCCTCACAGCTGACCCAGAAGACACCGAGGTGGCGGTCGTTGTCGAACTCGATGAGCTTGGACTGGTAGATGGTTCGGATACGGAGCTGACGCTTGACGGCAGAGATCAGGGGAGGGCGCTGGAACAGAGAGCCGGTGAGCAGCTCAAGGGCGCGTGCAAACTCGGCCTGGCCGCCTGGCACCTTGTCGTGGAATCGGACGACCGCGACGTACTCCTTTCCGGCTCCCTGCTGGGACTTGACCAGGCGGGTGGCGCGGTCGACGCAGACGATCAAGCATCCTGTGACTTTGGGGTCGAGAGTGCCACTGTGGCCGGTCTTCTCAACGCGGAGCATGCGCTTGACCCACGCGACGACTTCGTGGGAGGAGGGGTTTGAGGGCTTGTCGAGCTGGGCGGGAGAATGATGTCAGTGGGTTTGGTCTTGGATCAGCGGCTGGTCAGTTCTTACATTGATGACACCGGAAGAGACTGTCAAAAGTTAGCAAGACTGTAATTGGAGCGGTGACGGGCATCACAGGTGGGTAGTGGGTAATGACATACTGTAGCTCTTGATGTCTCGCATGTGAGGCTTGCAGCCATGGGGAATGGGTGTGAAGTGCCCAGTCCTCACCAGAACTACGCGCCTGTCAGCAAAATTTGCACGCCAGATCCTCAATTCGGCTGGCTGGTTGCATCCTCACGCTTGTCATAGTTCTTGAGCAGCAGCGGCCAGTCGCTCGTGTCGGCGGCTGGTGTCGTCGCCTGAGGCTTGATGATATGCTCTTCCTCTTGGGCCTTGGCCGCAACCTTGTCCGCCATCCTGATTATCCGAGAAACAGGAACGAATCAAGCCAAAGGAGTAGTTTGTAAAGGGTGGAGAAAAGGACCGGCTGTCCTTCTTGGGGTGTAGATGTCGTGACGGGAGGAGAGGGAATTGGACGGCCAAGTTTTCCGCGGGTGCTAAGAAGCTCTCATCATGCTTCCCAAATTTTTTTGACTGTGGGGGAGCACGGGCCACCGCAAAACTCAACTTCGGGCGGCCTAGCGGCTTCGGGCGGCCTAGCCCGATTCGGTCCCGCACTGGCGCGCCGAGCTACACCCACGGTCTATAGATTCGCCTTCCGGATCCTCAACACACAACACCGGCTCAATGGTCTAGTCGTATGATTCTTGCTTTGGGTGACGCGCACTGCAAGAGGCCCCGGGTTCAAATCCCGGTTGAGCCCGTTTATTTTGCTCGCCTCTTTTTGCTCGCATGGCTTGTGGTTGTTGTTCTCGGCGGTTGAAGCCCCCATTCACACCGGAAAGATGGCGGCAGGTTGTTAGCCCCTTTCATTGCTTTTGGCGTAAATGGAAGCTATAGTAAGATAGTCCAGACTCCTACCTTTCTACCTTCCTATCTTCCTACCTTCCTACCTTCTTACCTTCCTATTTTTCTACCTTTTTACCTTCCTACCTTTATACCTTCCTACCTTCTTACCTTCTTACCTTCCTACCTTCCTACCTTCCTATCTTTCTATTTTCCTACCTTCCTACCTTCCTACCTTCTTACCTTTCTACCTTTCTACTTTTCTATCTTTCTATCTTCTTATTTTCCTCCCTTCCTACCTTTCTATTTTTTTATTTAATTTTATTTAATTTTATTTAAATATTAAATTAATTATTGAATTAATTAATAATATTTAAAGATATAAATAATTATTTTTTAATATAATTTTTTAATTAATTTCTAATTAATAATTTTATTTTATTATAATTTTATTTTATTTTTAATATAATTATTTTTATTTTTATAAATATTTAATTAAATTAAAACTTTTAAATTTAAATTTAAAATTTTTATAAATTTTAATATATTTTAAATTAAATATATAATTTATTACTTTTTAAAAATATATTAATTATTTTAAATATTAATTATTTTAAAAAATAAAATTTATTTTTATAATTATAAATTTAATTATTAATAATTATTTTTATTTATAATAAAATTATTATAATTATAAATTTAAATATTATTTATAATAATAAAATAATTATTTTATTTAAAAATTATATTTTAATTTAATAAAAATAAAATAAATTAAATAATTATTTTTAAATAACTTTATTTTTAAAGTTAATAAATAAATATATATTTATATAAAATTAAAATTTATATATATTTTTAATTAAAAATAATATTTTTTTATTAATTTATTTAAATTATATAATTAATTTAATATTTTATATAATAATATTTATTAATATTAAATTAAATAATTTATAATTTATAATAATTTTAATTTTTAATAAATTAATAATATTAATTTAAATTAATATAATTTAATAATTTAATATATAAAATATTTTTAATAATATATAATAATAATATTATAAATATAAACTATAATTTTATTAAAAAAAATATATATAATAAATTTAATTAAATTAATTTTTAAAAAATATATTATATTATTTTTTTAAAAAACTTTAATTATTTATTTTTAATTTAATAATAGAATTAAAAAATATAAATAGTTTATAAATAGCTATTTAATAGACTTAAGTATATCTTTATATTTATAAGTGTAGATATTTAGTCTCTTTATATATAGTAAGGTACTTTAGTTTGCTGTAGTGACTAGCTGAGGCATGGCTAAGGCTGCCATTAGGAGGGCCGAGGCTGACAACCCCATGGCTATTAGTGACAAATTGTTCTACCACTCTCCTTTTAGATCCCTACTTTGTGGTATCCTCTTGTGGGGAACCATGTTGTCGTCTGTGGGATATTGATGTGAGCTTTGTGATGCTTTGATTGATTGTATTGACGCTTAATTAATTATTTGCTAAAGACACTAGGTACTGGACTCCAAACTCCAGGCTAACAAGACAAGAAACATCCGCAAATCAAACCAATTAAGGCCCCATGGTATCCACCACGGGCTCTGTCCAAATCTTGTCCTCCCAGCCGGCTGCACCGCCAACCTAAGCATGTGTTGGCGGCGGCGGGGGTGGGAACTTATCAGGACTATAACGCCCGTACCCAGGATGCTGCAGCACCGGCGCGACGTTGCCCCTGGCCAACCTGTTCTTGAAGCTATCGCTGTGCCCGATCGTGGGCGCGTTGGGGCCTCCGGCGCTGCTGCCCCCGGCGCTGCTCACCTCGTGCAGCTCGTACTCCTCGGTCGAGTTGCCGTTCCCGCGCTGGTCCCGAAAGCTAGGGTTGGACGGCTCCGTCCGCAGGCTCGGCTCGTCACCACCCAGCGCAACTCCTATGTGGATGGGTTGTTGACTCGACGGCCCGGCGGCAGCCGCTTCGGCCTCATGCTGGTCCTGCATGGCCTTCTCTTGGGCGGACGATGGGAAGCTGTGGCCTGGGTTGTGGTAGTCCTGAGGCGACAGGTGGTCGTGGAAGCTCGGCCACTGCTGCGCCATGATGGCAGGCGTGCCGGCCGCGCTGACGGGGCTGTTGTACTGGGACGAGTACGGGGAGAAGTAGCGCCCGTAGCTGGTATCCGTTGCCGTCGCCGACAGCGGCGAATCATCCCACCCGCGCAGCGGCTTTTGGCTGAGCGGCGTCTCGTTCATGTCCGGCCCGCGAGCCGGCACCCCACCGCTGCCATTGCCACCTCCCCTTCCTCCACCTCCACCGGGGTGCGGCCACCCGGCATCCTTCTGCCGCATCTCGAGCTTGCGCAAGTAGGCGCGACGGCGCCGCCGACCATTACACACGATGCAGAACCCGGCCACAGCGAGGGCAAAGCAGAGGCCGCCGATGGCGATGCCGACCTTTGCGCCGAGCGAGAGCGGGCCCGAGTTGGTGTCGTCGACCCAGCTGCTGTCCGGCGTCGGAGTCCCTTCCTGCAGCAAGGTGGTGGAGAATATGCCGCCTTCGACGGCAACGGTCGTGCCGGGGACAGGCTTTTGGTGGCAACCAACCTGGAGCAGCGCAATCATATTGGCCAGGTGGTCGTCGTCACTGGCCCGTAAACACTGCTCGCATCCGTTCGTGAGCTCGCTAAAGTCCCAGTGTTGGCAGTAGTCGTATGCCCCAACATTTGTGCTGAAATTGCCAAATTGGATGGCATTCTTGAGGACACCACAAGCTCGTCTGAACGCTGATGTTAACCCGTGTGTTCCTCCGAAGCGGCGATAGGATGTTACTCACGATGTGACACACGGGCTGTCGCCAATGTCCTCATTGCCCGGGTCACCGAACACGCAGTATGAGACCGCGAACCTGGAGTTGTATAACAACCACTGTTGATCGGTCTGATTTAATTCGGTACTGTAGTACTTGCTGCCGAGCTCGCAATTCATGCAGTTTCTAAACACGGTACCTGCTGCGCTGCCCAAGTTGTTCTGGTCGCACTCCATGTCCGACCCGGTGGTCGCGGAGAGGACATTGCCGCACTGGGTATCGCACGGCGAGTCCGGCGTGACGAGTAGAGCAGCCGCCGAGCTGGCGAGCGCCGCACTCACGGCCAGCCTAGCCGTCGCGGGCCTCATATTGCCTGGTGGTTGATCTTGGTGTGTGGTAGCGAGGGTGTGTGCGCGATGAGAGAAGCAATCAAGGGTAGAATGCGGGGTCCGAATAAGTAAAGGCGGCGTGCGAGACACAAAAGCTTGGGTGCCGTTATCGCCACATGGGATTCTTCCGCTGCGGTGCGACCGTGAGCATGACGCTTGTTCAGCGCGGAGAGATGGTCGGGGTCCAGATCACCGACGCCCTGCGCGGCGAGCGATATTAAATCTTCTGCCGAGCCCTCCTGGACCCGGGAAAACGGTGTTGGTTCTCCTGGATGTTGGTGATTGTCAGAGACTTTAGCGCCAGCGTTACAGGCGAGTGCTGTGATTTAACGGTGAGGTGCGGTGGAAAATCGATCTAGGAATGTGATCTGGTGTGACATCGAGGCAAAGTCGGGCGCGCGCGGTGGAGAGGAGACCAAGGGCCGACCCAAGAAACACAGACTCCCGCAGTGGATGCCAGTCAGCAGGGGCTCCACACTCTTTGAGAATGCAGGGTGAGCAAAGACGACGTTCCACCGATTGGGCTGAGGTGTCATCGGCCCCCTGGGCGGGCTCCTTCAGCTCTGCAAATGGCAGCGAGGCCCGGATGTTCGTGACCTCGGCGCGGCCTGCCACACCTTTCCCCCCCTCTGCCCCTCGGGCTACCAACACTCGGCCACTCGAGGGCCCCGAACCAGGCCATTGTGCTGTAAAAAGCTTGGGTGTGGCACAAGGAATTGGCCAGTCAGAGGAGTAAGAAGCTTCAATATCACCTGCCGCAATGCGATGCGGATGCAAGGTCCCCTGCACATCTTCACATCCTTCCGGGTCCTCGTTGGGGGAGGCTGGGGCCCCTGGGCCGTGATTGGGCATTCTCAACCCTCTTGCCGTCTGCCGCAAGCGCCAGCCATGACCTTGTCCTACCCAAAGAAGTTAAGCCCCAGAGGAAATCCCAGTTATCTCGCAGATCTGCAACATCTCATTGGGCTATCCGCGGGTTGGCCCTTGCCATCCCAGCCACTTACAGCGGCCCCCAAAATATTATCCATCAGCACCAACCCTCTCTCCTGCGTTGGCTTTGATTACCCCCGCAAAGCACGTCGCGACAATCAATCTGCCTCGGCACCAGCCGGTTCTGGCACGACGCATCCCCCCTGCGTGACCATTTCTCCTTTGGCATGGCATGTACTCCTTTGTTGTGAACCTCGAAGCGCCGTTCTATTGGGACGCATTGGGGGAGTGATGGTGCTTGCAGTGCTAGTGAAACCCATGTTCACGCAGGTCCTCGTGCCGAATCATCGGGGGATCACCAGATCTCACCGACAGGGTGACGAGGTCAGTTGATTCGGTCTTTTGGCTGTATCGTGGGGGAAAGAACAGGTCTTGTCTTCTGCCGTGCTTCGAGCCTGACTTGGCGTATCGATACTCGCTGACTGGCTGAGGGGGACTCCTTCCTTCAGTTTCTGTCAGCGCTGTGAATCGACAGTCTGAAGACCTGGGATTGAAGTGTGGGTAATGACACGAGGAAGCGCTAAGCTCTGCAACGCAATCTCAAGTTTGCGGGCACCTTCCTTTGCCTCACAGTAAGCAATGCAGTCCAGGCGTGGTCGAAGAATTTGGCGTCGGCGAGAGACAAGCTGTAGCGAGCTACACATTCTCGGCCCACTCTCTGTGCTGCATCAAGATCCTCCTCGTACGACGCATATCCTTATTTCTGCCACTCCTCAGCATTCGCCCGGCCGTGCATACCGTCTGCCCAGCTTAAGCGCGGCCGTGATGCTAACCGCCGCCTGTCGGCCCAGACACTCATGACCATGGTCAAGTTCCTGCATCCATCTTTTTCGGTCCATCGCCACTGGGTTCGGTCGTCGGTGTCGGCTTCTTTTCCAGGAATGACGTTCGTGAAGCCTCGGCGAACCAGCTGTTTGTTGTTGGTCTGCGGCCCAAAGCGAATAGCCAACCCAGCCCGGGACCATTCGTCCAGTCACCTGTGCCTCAGGAACGGGCAGGATGTTTCCATCCCTGGCCATGATTGTCACGGCTTGTTGGCCGTCTTTGTATCTACCTGTACGAACGAGAAACATCCCTTCCAAACTGAGTCAGCGAAACCGTACCGTAGGATGAATACCTCGAAAACCATCACACATCCAAGGGTGTGAGAGAGAGCTGTCGATACGAGACAGGCAACTCACAGGTAACATGCATATTAGATGAGAGGGCCTTGGCTGTTAGGCCTAACGTGAAAGGTTCTGACTTTTCTGCCCATTCTGATGCTGCAAGATCTTGTATCGACAATTTGCATGCGATCCAGAGTATGAGACACAGATTCCCATAGCGCATGCTTGCGGCGGTACATGGGATCGAGATCATATCTTTCGTCAGGGGACCCAGTTCGACGAATGCCACCCTAGGACGCCGTTTGCACCGAGGAATCCTCAAGGGGTGAGTCTGATTCAGCGTCCGCATCTGCGCGGCTGATGAGTTTGCCAAGGGGTGGAGTGTCGGTGTCGACAACGAGGAGGCTCTCCCGGCCCCTCGGGAGCAAGCCATGGACACGGCATTCTCCTTGCTTGATGGAGATGACGGTGCTCGTTCCTGCATACACCGTGTCTCCCTCTATACCGCATCTATTACAAAAGACGAAGACGATCTCTTCGTCGTTCTCTGCGCGGATGATGGGCTCCATACGTTGCACCCAGTAAGTCAAGGTCTCCCTGTGACGCGAGGTCAGAATCTGAGAGCTTGTCGAGATGCCCTCATCACGGTGTCAGTTGGATCGATGACTTACATATCAGGCTCGTCCGGTTTTGCGCAAAAGGTTGATGCTTCTTCTCTGGTAAGCCATGCCATGGACAGGATGACCAAATTTGCTCGAACTTCCAGAACATGAAAGGCAAATTCAAAGGTATGCCACGGGGCTTCGAATTTATAAGGGTTTATATCCATACCTAGGGATGATGCGTCAGTTCCCTTGTTTCCCACGCAGAGTATGGTATGAGCACTCACATATGCCCATTGCGGTCTGGCCAAGGCCAGGGATGTAGTCCTTGCCAAATCCGGGCCCTTCCAAGGCCCAAGTCTCGTCGATCATATACAGGAAGTGCTTCCTGTAGGTGCCTATCATCTCGCCTTCATTGGAGACGATGATGGCGGAGTTGTAGTACTCGGGCGAGGTGGGCCACCTGTCGGAGACATCGACCTGCTCTGGGAAGCCGGCAACGACATGGCAGTTGTGTTTGAGGGCTCGTGATCGTGCCCACAGTGAGCTGATGCCGGTGCCTGCATACTCCAGGAAGGGGGAGATGTGGCCGAGTGAGGTGAAGTTGTATCCTGTGCGGTTGTGGTCAGACTGGTGGTCAGACTGGTGCCCCGGCGGGACAGGGCCGCAGGACTTGAAGCGACTGTGAGAAAGTGATGCTGGGACCCACCACTGAAAGCCATCTCCGGGACGACGAGCAGGTCCAGGCTGTCCAGCTCGTCGGGGTCGGCCCTGGAGAGGACGGCATCGGCTCGACTCAGGTTGCCGTCGACGTCGCCGACCTGGGGAGCGAACTGCAAGCACCCGATCCTCATCTTGGACTTTGGGGGGCGTCCTGTTGCGTGTCAGCGAGGTGATGTCGAGGCGGTGGAAGTGCAGTGACTGCCCTTGACACCGACCTTTGGGCGCGGGCGAGGACGGCGACGCAGAGACAGGAACGACGGAGAGGTTCTGGCGCCGGGGCCTAGCGCGAAGCTTATAGCCGAACAAGCTAAGGGGTCTCGCGGGTGCCACGGGTACGGGGGCCTTTTTAGGTTGGGCTGCTAGGGCGCGAGGGTTTGGGCCGTGCAGCGCAGCCCTCCAGAGCGCTGCTGGTGGTCCTGAGGTTTTCATGTTCATGACACGTCAAGCCCGTCAGGGTCGTCCCGGGCGCCCGAATTGATTGGGTGCGGTGGAGGGGCGGGAAGGAGCGTGCCTTGCAAGACCCAGACACACGGGCTCCCACACGGGCTGCTCCCAAGTGCCGGCAGGGCTAATAGCCGTACTCCATTCTGTCAGATCCCGTCCTGCCGCCTGGTTCCTCCACTAGCCAACCGACACCAATCCTTAGCCGCCAAGATCAAATGAGGCTTGCTTTACCTTTACCACCCGACAACCATTTGCCTCACCCTGAATAACTTCACTTCACAAGCAGCTCTATATGTGGCCAGGCCAGCTATCATCATCAGCCCATCCTCACTATGCCCGGCTATACTCTAAATCCTGTGCTTCAAATGTTCACTGCCGGAATAATCATGTTATCCTCACCGTCCCTCATTTACTAGCAGTTCCCTCGCTCCTAAAGTCGTGCATGTCACATCATGACTAGATACTTGAGTAGTCTAGTCAACTTCAAATTTTCAGTCCGCAGTACATGGTCGATTACGCGTGGCCCTTGCAGCTGGTTCTAGCCATCTGCTCAGTGAAATCTGAGATGGAAGAGGGCAGCTGCTCGACGCGCCCGCAAAAAGACATTCTGTGAATGCAGCACTCATTCCGTAGCTGAAATAAACAATCTTTCCATCATTCTCCCAGGGGGCCAAAGTGACTGCATACCCTATTTTGATGGATGAGTGTGTTGTGAACGGACACAGAGTGAGGCCACCAGGGATTATTTATGAGAACGGAAATTGTTCCAAGGCCGATGTCTTGCTGTGCTGGGACTACGACCTTGGTCTGAACTCTCTGGCGACTTTGGTATCGACATGAAATTGTAAGCATTATCTACAAACTGGAAGTGTTCTGCTCAGTATGATGCATAAATTCCAAGGCTGCTGTTACTTGGGAGTTCACTCCGAGAGCTGACTTGGTGCACAAAACCATGTATGCACTTTCCCAAGTGAGCATTGAAGGCAATCAATTGGTTTTTAATGGTAGTCTTCCAGTTTACGAGCTGCATATCTCATTTCATAGGGTGCGTTGTGTCACGATCTGGCCTCGTGTGCTCCCCGCCAATCTACCCTCAGGCCAACCTGGCCATCATTTCTTCTCCAGCAGTTCCAGGTATTGAGCAGCCACATCCGACACGGCAGCCTCAAAGCTCTTCAACTCGCCTAGGATACCCTTCGCATCACTCGAGTCATACTCGACTGGCAGTGTAGGAACTACTCCCTTCTTGAATATCCCTGACTTCACAGCCTCAGGGTACTTATCCTTGATCTGGTCGAAAATAGTGGCATAGTCCACCTTTGTTGCAATGCCAACATCCTTGCCAGCATATGCCTCATCAAGAGCCACACGTACGTGGATCTCGGCCACATCGTCAATATGGGCGAAGCCGCCGTGGATAGGAAATGGCAGCTCGCCACCCAGGAGGCCAACCATCAGGAAGTTGTTGGAGCTATTTTGGGTCTGCATCATGCCGGTATCAAGCGCGAGCTCGTTGCGACCAAACACATAGCCAGGTACAACATGCGAGATGGTGAAGTGTGGACTCTTGGCCTGGTCCTTGGCGAAATTGTCCGTGTCTCGCATCTCAACCAGCTTGCCGACTACATAGGCCTCCATGACATTGTCAAACGTCTTGGGGACCGGGCTTGGCGGCGGTACACGTGTTGAGGCAGATGCAACCGCTGCCGATGCCTCTGGCGAAGGGTCTAGTATATGTTAATTGAATGCTATGTGCTCCCAGGTATTCCGTTCCAGAATCTGCCAGAAGACTAGACGAATCCGCACAAGTGTCATGCTTACTGAGGTTGGCAACAATGGATGAGGTGATGACAACGCGGCGTACGCTGGGTGACTTGAGGGCAGACTGTAGTATGCCCGCCGACATCCGGACACTGATGAAAGTTAGTGCTCGTGTTCTGGTTTTGACTGAAAGTCTGCAAAGTGGACGGCAATGGGTTGGTCTGTCTGTACTCACGTAGGCTCATAGATCTGAGTAACAGGGTCAAAGGTTGGTACCGGCACGGGCGAGCCGACATGGATGATGTGTGTCACTCCCTGCACAGCACTGTCCAAAGCACCATCAACGGCGAGGTCCGGGATGACAAGGGGCACCAGACGGTCACCTGCGCCAAGTTTCTTGACGGCAGGGTTCTCGGAGACCACCTTGGCCTTCTCTTCAGATCGAACGGTGTAGCGCACGTTGTGGCCAGAGGCAAGTGCAGTGAGGAGGATGCGGAATCCAATCAAGCCGCTGGCTCCGGTGATGAGAAATGTTGCCGCCATCTTTGCAGACTGAAGAGTAGTGCTGCCCACGAAATGAGGGTTCAAGAGAGGGGGAATAAAATGACAAGACGACCAGGAGGTGTGTACTTGCTGGTCGGTGATGGAGGTTGATAACTGGGCAAATAGTTATTCGGCTTATTGTTGGACATGCGCGGCTTTTTCGCGAAAGATATGTGTCTTTAGTACTTTTCGTTTATTAGTGGGCGGTACGATCAGAAGTACAACATGAGCAAGTACCTAGGTATTCAATGGGTGAAACATTGACCTGTTAATCCACAAACTGCTTAGTTACAGACGTTGACCCAGGTCTATCCCTTCCGAGGCTTGGGCTGGGAGCCCGATCGCCCCTGGCCAAAGTCCTGCTTTGCGCTGCACTGTACTCACTACTTAAGTACCCAGGTACTTCAATTGGTGGAACCCTTGGCGCTTGCAACTGTTGAGCATCTAGCACAGCAGGCTGCCGTCGCATCCTGCGGCGCAGTAATAAGGCCGGCAAAGCATGTGCGTTCAGCTGTCCTGATCAGAATCACTGTGTCACCAACACGCACTTAGTTGGGTAACATCGGGCTGTCTCTCGCTGCGCCATCACGAGTGGAGACTAGGTGGGGGCCAACGCCGAAGGATTGATTCTCTGCATACACACCGTGTGTACCTATCGCATCACGCTCCACCCAGGCAGACATTCTAAGGCCAGGTCTTATTCTCTGCCAGGTCTTAATAGCACCCAAAATGCGTGCCCTTGGGCTTTTGGATCCTCACTGGATTGATTGATCTCCCAAATATTCTTCTCATCAATTCAAGCCGGGAAAAAGCGTGCCGACCCTTGAACAGCCATGGATCCTCCACGAGAAGAGGCGATCTACAATGAACGATACGTCAAGGTCATCTGCGTGGGAGCCGGTGCCTCTGGCTTATGTCTTGCCTACAAACTGCAAAAGTGTTTCCGAAATTACTCCCTGACTGTAAGAGAGCCCTTACCTCCCTTTGACTGCCTGGAGCGATCAGCCAAGTGATACTGAAGCTGCTTGTCCTGAAAAGATATATGAAAAGAACCATGGTGTCGGAGGCACCTGGTTTGAGAACAGGTACCCAGGCTGCGCCTGTGATGTTCCATCTCACAACTATGTCTATTCTTTCGAGCCCAAGGCCGATTTCTCCTCGGTCTACGCAAGCTCGAGCGAGATTCAGTCATATTTCCAGGGGTTTGTGAGTAAGTTTGGTCTTGGGAAATATCTGAAGATGTCTCACTGTGTGGAGGAAACAACGTGGAAAGAGGACAAGACTCAAGGACGGTGGGAGGTTGTGACAAGGAACCTGGTCACGGGTGAAGTGTTCAAGGACTGGTGCCACGTTCTCGTTCACGCTACCGGGTATCTGAACAAACCAGCTTGGCCCAAGGTCCCAGGAATTGATGACTTTGAGGGTCTCAAAACTCACAGCGCCGACTATGACACGAACATACAACTGGCTGGAAAGGAGGTGTTACTCATCGGAGCCGGGTCATCTGGAGTGCAGATTTTGCCTGCGATCCAGCCCATTGTCAAGAGCGTGACAGTCTTTGTCAGGTCTCCTACGTGGGTACTGCCAGATATCTCCACAGAGGCAGGGCAATTCAGCCCAGAGGAGATCGAGAAGTTCAAGCGAGAACCGCAGACAGTGATGAAGCTGCGGCAGGAGAATGAAAGAACCATGAACAGCATATTCAGCATCTACCTCCGCGGCTCAGTCCTGCAGAGACAGTGCAAGGATCTGCTCGAGGTCGAAATGAAGAAAGCAGTTGGCGATCTCGCTACAGAGGATCAGCTGATACCCAAGTTTGCTGTGGGCTGCAAGCGGGTCATCCCGTCTGGTTTTAAGTACTTGCGAGTAAGTGAATCCCCAACAATTCCCTCTTGAACATCCATCTAATACAAATCATAAGACCTTGAAGGAAAAGAACGTCAAGGTTGTATACAGCGGCATCCAGCGATTTACCAAGACTGGCGTGATAACCGACACCGGCTCCAGCCATGATGGCGATGTTGCTATTTGCGCCACTGGCTTTGACACTTCTTACATATCTCGGTATCCGATATACGGGCCATCGGGCCGGAATCTGCAAACCGAATGGGCTCAATCCATCATGGGATACATGGGCGTTGGCATCTCGGAGTTCCCGAATACTTTTACCAGTAAGTAGCGGACCTTTGTACCTGCTCACGTTGAAGTGTATGAAGCTGAAAATGCTCCAGTGCTGGGGCCCTACACCCCCGTCTCAAACGGTCCAACCCTCATTGCTATCGAGGCTCAAGCCGATTATATCTGCTCGTTTATCGACCGCTACCAGACGGAACCCGCGCTGAACAGTTTCCATGTCAAGACGGATGTCTGCGCTGAGTTCAAAGCTCACGTTGCGGATTTCATGAATGACAAGGCGGTCTGGACAGATAATTGCCGGAATTCCCACAACAATCACAGTATTGGGGGCCGTGTGCCGACAACCTGGCCCGGGAGCACTCTACACTACCTCGAGGCGATGCGGGAGGTACGCTGGGACGATTGGGAGATGAAATATACTAGAAACAGGTTTAGTTTCCTAGGAAATGGTATATCGCAGACGGAATGGGATCCTACGGCGGACTTGGGCTACTACATCAAGCAAAACGATGACGAGGGGTGGCCAAACAGCCGGTGGAAGAGATGCCAGGCCATTAACAAGAGTGGCAGTATGCCTCCGAGACAGTTACACCGTCAGGCCAAGTTGTCTGCCGGCAAGGGAGAAGATCACAAGGGGGCTATCGAAGCGGCGTCGAAGATTTAGTAGACAAGAGGTGCATATGGAATTAGATGAAGACATTGCTTGCTCAACTAATTAGTAACCTTCACAGTGGGCTTCGTATATGTCCGCCGTCCTTACTCACTTCTATTTCTTCTTCTTCAAAAGGGAAGATTCACATATATAAAAAGTAGAAAAAAAAGACAGCCGTCTATCCGATTTTGTCTTTCGAATCAATCATAGGAATTAATTCGCAAAGATGGTTATCATGACTGAACATACGACGGAAACTATTTGTTTTTATATACATATGTACACATGCATGTGCGAACTTGACATAAATTTCATGCTCAGATATCGACTGGTCGTCCACGAGCCCAAACCTCAAAGAGTCACCGATGACTGCAGGGAAAATACCCACAGTGCCCTCATCCTGACAAGTTGCCTAGTTTGCACGTACAGGCACGCTATACACATACTCCTGCGCATGGTCACCAGCATTTCCTCTGTACAACCAATTGCCCTTATCGTGTCTCACCTCGATATCGGTCTCGATGCGTATCTCGCTCCTGTCGCTTTCGAACTCAGCGTATGGGTCCCGCACATGGTACCCGGGCAGTGGGATGCCTCCCTCCGAATGCGAGGCATTCTCGTCCACGCTCAGATGCCGTAGACCCCTCTCAGCATCCTCCTGGCCGCCCTCCATGCTCGAGTAGTGGCTCTTCCTTCCGTGGCTCGGGAGTCGCATCCTGTCAGTTTTGCGTTGCCCAAAGGTGCTCCTCCACCCGCTGTTATCGCCATTTGGTGCGGTGAAGTGGGTCTTGAGGAAGTTCGGGAACTTGGCAAATAGGGGACGCATGCCGATAAGACAGGCTGCCGAGAAGTACATGCCGCACTCGATGACTGTCCACGAGAAGGCCTCGTCGCAGACTTTTAATTTTGATCAGCTTTCCACTCTGGTTGCTTAGGAGACACGTGTCGGCCTGCAAACTTACACGTTGGGTCATTCCTGATCACGTCTTCCTGCAAATAGAACACACTGGCACGGACGCAGGAAGCTATCATTCCACTGTAATCAAACATGAGCAAAATTGAACCCCATTGCTGAGTAGTTGATGAAGGATGATACTCACATACTGCCTGTAAGGCATACAGTCGCAATCCCGGCCTTGCGTGCTGTCGAGGCCTTGAGTGTCCAAACGGTCTTGATGGGCAGGATGGCTATCATGACGTCCCCCAAGATGTTGGGAAAGTTGGAGAGTTGGTACCACAGGATCTGGTCGAAGCAGGTGCCGCCAACAATGGTTCTATCCCAGGTATAAGCGAGTGGCGTGCACTCGAGCTGGGCGGCGATGATGGTAGCAACTGCGTTGGCGACGAGGAAAGCCATGACGGCCCAACAGGCAATGCGGGCCCACTTGTCGGTGAAGATGCGCAGGTACATGCATACAACCGACACGCGCGACAGCATGTTGGACGGCACGTAGAACCAATCCAGGATGTAGAGCAGCTTGAGGTAGAGGCTTATCATGCCACCGCTGGGGTCCTCCATCATCACCGCCGCCGCATGCCTGCCGAGGCCGGCCTGCACGACCTCGGCTGGTGAAGGTCAGCAAGAGCCCCAGACAATGGCGCTTGAGTCTGCTGGAAACCGTAGGTATGGGAAGGGGAGGTTCTGGCTTACCATATACACTTGCTATCAGGCCGAGGAGGAGAAGATAGGCTGGTATGAGGAGATGATCGTCCCATGATCTTTGGCCAGGTGTCAGGCTTCGTGCATAGAAGCGGAGGGGGAACAAGATCGTGGTTATGACCAAAATGACAGTGCATGCCGCAATGACTCGTGGACCGTTGTCCTCCTCCAGATAACCAGGGGGGAACTGCTCCACTTCAGACATGTTTACTGTGTAGTGCTCCCGATCAGGATTTGATACAGTATGTGACGACTACAGCCTGGTAGCCACAGCAAGCTGAGTTTCTGAAAGATGTGTGTGCCCGGGAATAGTCACCAAGTTTTCAGCAGACAGACCAGAAGACACGACTGCGAAGCTAACAGACACAACTGAAGGAAAATAAACCAAAAGGTACCCACCCTCAGGTATATGCTAGGACGGGCGTGGTCAGCACTTGAGAATCCAAGCAGGAGTGGACTATCACGGCGCCGATGGGGTGCATCTATCCGCCTATCACCCCGACGGATGGAACTTGCACCACCCGATCCATGTGGGAAAAAAAAAAAAAGTAGCTTTGGTCAGCCCAGAAGAATCGTTGCATGGGCGATTGTCTAGGCAGCTGGCAGGGACGCAGGGGAGGTCAAGCAGACGCCGAAGCCCGCGAAAAAGTACTATGTAGTGCTGGGTAATACTGTGCAAGCGCGCTTGGAGGCCGGCCACAAGGATCGGAGATCCTTGGTTGCATGGATGCTGCCTGGCGCTAAAACTGCGGGAAGGAAGCGCCTAGTCTGCTAGTCAGCCTAGTCTGGCCGGTGTGAGTGTTGGATGTATGTATTTAAAAGCTATTGTTGCACACATGGTGGAGATGTCCGTGAAGGACCACTGTGCACGTCCGAAGTGGACCCGATGGGAACCGATGGGCGTGTTGGCAGGGTTCAAATGCTGGTTGCTGTCCGGTTACATAGGCATGAAGTGTGATTGATGATATCTTTGCCTACTTCAGTAGGCAGCCGAGCAATGATAGTCAAATGATGTCTGAGGATGGCCAATGATATCTCAAGGGAGCCGGCGTTGGTGATGGGGGTTTCTTTCCATTGCAACGCAGACTTGCCACTAGACAGAATCCTTCGCGTGCACCCTGAAGGCGCAGCGGTGGGCTCAACTGCTTGGAGGCCTGGAACATGCTGTCAGCCCATCAGCCGGGGTCGTCGGTCTCTTCTCTTGATGCAACGCTCAAGCTGTGTCGTGAAGTCGAATGATGCTTGCATCCAACCTGCCAACCCAGGGCTGCCGGGTTCTCAGCTCAAGTGCTAATACCACTTATTGGTGGCTTCCGTTGTTTTGGTGACCACAATATAAGGCTGCCTGGCTGCCTAGCTGCCGTGCTGACATTTAACTTTTAATCCTTGTCCCAGGTCCTGCCCCCAAGTACTACATAGTAGTGTAAAATGACCATGAGTGGCTTACTGTGGGACACGCATGCTGATCCCCCACTCGGCCACATGCAGTCAGCAATTGTTGATGGGTCCGGATTCCGGCTCCTAATACACATGTAACATTGTCGACTCTGGGCGTTTCGATGGCTGCGAACTACCTGCTTGATTGAGTAGGTACTTGAGTACCGAGCCGGGTAGGAGATCTACTACTATATAGTACATACACTAGTATTGAACACCGTGGGCCCAACATGGCCCCTGCTCCACCAGCCAGCCAGAGCCCGAGGACCCCCGTGGAGGATTCCCGTTGCGGGTGTGGCACTGCCAAGCCTCTCAGCAGGATCGGAAGCCCCTCTGCCCCTGTTCGCCGAGCGCTACTCCGGAGACCCGCCCGAGCTGAGTGAATCCTACACTAATGTCTTGCCCGCTTGCCCGTTTGCCTGTCACGGCTAGGGCTCGCCACAACCGCATCCTCCCGTGCCCTGCGACGCCCCAGGGTTGATGTACGACACCAGCCGCAGCCCAGCTCTGCCTTTAACAGAGCAGCCGAGATATGTCTGCAATCCATCATGCGCCCTCAGCGTGTCCGCGGAGCTGGAAAAATGTCAGTTAAATGTGTCCAGACGACTCTTCATGGCAAGGTTGGCAGGAAGCGCTTACAATACTGTCCTGAGCGCCTCCCTGTAGTTGCGCATATTTGTCCTCCAGCTACATGAGCGTTGCGTCTGCTGGAAGTGTTCGTCAAGCGTGGAAATTATCCCTTCCTCGCTGAGCGCAAAATGCCTCACAGGCAGGTATACCTTGACCTTGGGACTCCTGCTCCCGTACTTGAACTCGACATTGTAGAGTATTCCAGCTGTGCGGTGGTCCTTGTCTTGGGTGTGGACGTTCTCGTCAATCATCTGCATCTGCCTTTGACCCTGGCCGGCTCCCACCAGTGTGCAGTACAGTCGACGAAGATCCCCCAGACCTTGGTCGATCTCCGGCGTCTGTACACGGCCTCCAAGGGTCATTGTGTTCCTGATGGACGCAAAGCTCGTGTCCCTGATGCGGAAATATATCTTGAAGCGAGATTCCACCGGGCCGACCAGGTCGATGGCCAGCATGTCCATCTCGAGATGTGGCGTCGACGGATCACGCACATACGACTGGAAACAAGCCAAGGCTTCCAACTTGTCTGGTGAGCAGCCGGGCGCTGTGCTGATAGTTGACCTGATGATATCAAAATTGCTCTTCTCCGTTGCTCTCGCCTTGAACCCGGGGAAAAAGTACGCCTTGGCCATGATGCTGCCATTGCCGTTGAGGTCAAAGGCATAGAACTCTTTTGACATGTGTCCCTCTACTGTCTCGGCCATGTCCTTGACAGCCTTGCCGTTGAGCTGTGACTGGAAGTGGTCCAGCCACTCCATATCCGTATTTGGTAGAACCCGCGCCACCGTCTCCCGGAGTTGGGCAGAAGCATACTGATTGCGCGGGTCGAGGTGCGTTCCTGCGTGGACTCCCACCGGTTCTATTGAGAATCGAATCTTGGGGGGCTCGCCGTCCGTTCGCCAGTCCCAACTCAGCTCGATGGGGACGTGATTGTCTGTCATGAAGCTTTTCCATCGTGGGGGACTCGTAGATGATAGCCTAGGACCCAGACTTGGGATGACGGTCAAGAAAAAGTCGAGCAATTTGTGTTGTGCATGGTCTGTGTACCCTGCCCTCTCAAGTAGAACCGACAAGGCATATCCGGATGAATCCCACCAGTACTCTGCATTTCGGTCTAGATGCTCGCTAGCGGATCCTTTCCCGAGGGACACGTTCTGGAACGCAATAGGAGCTGGCAATGGAGATTTTGCCTTTACGTAGCTTTCGCTCTGAGCTGTTGACCATGGCCAGGAGTGATTGCGAAGCTGAAAGAGATAGGAAAGAATGGAGTGAATGAAGCCGGCTAGTGTGTTGCGAGACATGGCTGAGTGTGTGATTCGACTGGTACGGTGTTCCGTCCGCTTGTTCTCGCAGAGCTCCTGATGGTTGAGTTGCACGTCTAAGTTTCCAGTATATACCTCTACAGCCATGTCCATAGGTAACTTCATCAGCCTCACCCAAGACCAACCAACAAGAACTGTACCACTTCATCACAGTGGCACAGTTCTATCACAAGACATTCGCTTCATCAGCGCATCCAAGCGCCGGCCCCCGAAATTTGCCGAGCCACCGCCAGCTTCGTCTCACGGGTATACTTCCACAAATAGATAGTCCAGGGCAGTCAGTTGATGCCAGTCCCATCGCGTTGAAATCCTTCCTGATCCTTGTTCTTCGGAACCACGGAGCGATTAGCTGTCTTAGCCCAAATAGGTACTGGCCAAGGTCTGTAGCTCATTAGTGAGCGGCTGTTGGCGATGGCTGACCGCAGTGTGGCTATGTGGACCGTTGGGTCTAGTGTTAGTGGCACATCTGGCACTTGGAAGAACCCTGTCCTCTGAAGCCGAGGTATTTCCTGGGCCAGTCGACACAACGGGTCGCAGGCCGAAGTAAGCACCCTGTTCCTTGCAACAATGGCCGCTAGTGCGGCTTACTCCGTACATCGTACATTGTCCACACAGTAGCATTGTCAAGAGAACATGGTGGTAGACAAGAAAGCTCATTAAAAGATTGACTAGGCTCCAGCGTTACACGGATAAGTCCGGTTTTAGAAATCCTCGTCGTCGAGATGACGAACCTGACCACGCCTTATCGAGAATGTGCTTGCAGAAGTGGGTCAAACTGAGCTGAGGACTGGCCAGAATCATGGGCACATAGATGTACACTAGACTTTCCCAGGTTGTTTGGTCACAGCAGCATGGTAGGGTCTCGCTCCCGGTTGAAAGGATCCTAGGGATGACGTCTTCTGAGCCAGTGTCAGGCTCGATAAGGGCGTTCAAAGGAATGCGCGGAGTACAGTGAGTAGTAAGACAGGTGACGCTGCTGCGTGGGCTCTGCCACCATGACTGAGGCTGAAGAAGGCGGCCTGGTCACAGATCTGGCCGCCTGTAGGTACGGATACACCTACTCTCGGCATTCCGATCCTTGCTGCAGTCTAGCTGCGGCGATGATCAGAGGAATGGGGACCAGGATGGTTACCTCATCTGCTGGTGTACTGCTGCAAGGGTTTGTGCGCTCCGACAAGGCCCTGGAGCCATCCATTCGAAGGTGGGCTAGTTTTGGCACCAAAGCATGCACAGTCTAGAAGGATGTGATGGTTCCAGGGTCCGTCCTGTGTCCGTCCCGTGTGCCTTAAAGCTTGGCACTCAGTTGATGTGACAATCATACATCACGAGTGGGAGTTAATACAGACAGACAGTCGGCATCAGCTTGTCTTCTTGCTCAACCGCCACAAAAAAGTGATCGACTCACGAGAATAGCCTGCCTTTTGTTGGCCTGCAATCCGAACCCGTGATTACTTCTCGATATTGACTGAAGAATTCAGCATGGCATTCTATACGGCAATACTCGGAACAATCATTTTGGGTTGCTGTCTGCAACTATTGCGTACTCGATACCGGGCACATCTAAAGTCCATCCCAGGGCCCTTCACCGCCAGCATATCCAACCTCTGGAAGCTCAGAGCTGTGTATGCAGAGGACATGCCAGGATGGAATATTGCTGTTCACGAGAAATTTGGCCCCGTAGTGCGGATAGGCCCAAACCACGTCTCTTTCAGTAGCCCAGCGGCTTTCCAGGCTATTTACACTGCAAGGCAGGCATTTCCGAAGGTATGAAAAGGCCAAACCCGAGGCTTGACATCAATCAAGCCCCGAATGGATGACGGCTGATCTTGTGCACAGTCAAACTTTTACGAGGTCGGAGCACCAACCTACGCCGACGAGCCACTGGAGAATCTGTTTTCCCTCAGAGATGTGCAGCGTCACGCCACTTTGAAACGCAACATTGGAGGTCTCTACACGAGGACTGCAGTCAAAGATTTCGAGCCTAACATCGATCGGTGCGTAAGTCTGTTCCTTGGACAACTAGCAGAACGAACGAAACCGAACGGGCATGTGACACTCGATATGTCGTTATGGCTGCATCTTTATGCGTTCGATTGCCTCAGTGCAGTGAATCTGTCCAAGCCATTGGGATTCTTGGAGTCGGGCCAGGACGTGAAATCTATGATTGGGTCAGCGGACCAAATTTTCGTCCTTGTAGGATTGGTACGTTGCTTTGCCTCCAGCCAGAACTATCACACTAATGAGTATGTCAGTTCACTCAAGCACCCGCTCTTCAGTGGCTACTGGGCAGACTTCGATCACTATCTCCAGCAGAAGAGTCAGAACCCGCATTGAAGGTATTCCAGAATCTAATCCTGTAGCCAAGAGGTGATTTAATTGCTGACACTTTGGCTAGTTGACGCTGGAAGAGGTGGAGACCAGGAGGAAGTCATTCGAAAAACAGACGGACATGTTAAGTCGATTTTTGGATCTCCATCGGGAGAGTCCGGATAAAGTGTCAGTCAGAGAGATCATAGCTGCCATTTTTATAAACCTGTGAGTACCTGACATGTGAAGGGAAGATATTAGCGCTGACAACATTATTTCAGGACGGCCGGGCACGACGTTCTAGCTATCACTTTGAGAGCAATCTGGTACTATCTTGCGCGCAATCCTCGCGTGCTGAAGAAGCTGCGTTCTGAAATCGAGACTGTGAGCACTGAGTGCCCGCCAGGCTCAGTAGTCACATATTCCACAGCGTCGGGGCTCGAATATTTGTAAGTCGTCATCCGGTGCCGATGATAAGCTATTCTATCAGCACAGATGAACTCATTCTTGGGCAGGAATGCTGTTATCCAGGAGACGCTGCGGATTCACCCTAACACTGGCACCATCATCGAACGAAAAGTTCCGGGCAAGGGGACCTTGATTGATGGCCACTACATCCCTGGTGGAACAATCGTTGGAGTCAACGCATGGGTTCTCCATCGCAGCGAGGAGGTGTTTGGGAAGGACGTCAATGAGTTCCGACCGGAGAGGTGGCTTGAAGCAACTCAGGAGGAAAGACTCGAGATGAACCGAAATTTGTTTTCGGTAAGTGCAGTAAAATTCCCGCGAATTCTTTGCCTCACTGGAATGAAATGCAGATAGAACTAATTCTGGGCGACTGTGATAGTTCGGAGCGGGGGCACACAGCTGCATCGGGAAGAACACCGCAATGATAATGTTGACCAAGCTTGTATTCGAGTTCTATCGACGATATGATGCGGCATTGGCATGCCCTAAGCAGGAGTGGAAAGTACATGGCAGCTGGGTGACCAAGCAGACTCAGATGGACATGACTGTCTACAAGCTGTGAAACTTTTCATCTTTGTGTTTCCTGAAGGATAGACACTCGAATGCAGGTGCAGAAGGGGAGGGATCTTATCTGGTCATCCGCGGAGTAGTTCTTACTACTTTCTGCATTTAACCAAGGCCATGAGCAAGAATTTAGGGTTACCTGGAAATGTTGGAGGCGCCATGTATGTCAATTAGTCCTTGGACGTATACGGAATAGAAGCGGAACTAGTTAAGCAAGGCTAACACTTGAAGGTATGAAGATGTTGCCACAATACCTACCCTAGGGTATTTACCGGGAATCACTTGTCTATCTACATGCTGTGCCCAGCACGACTAGAAGTTTCGAACAACAATGTTGGAACTTTCTCATCTGGCGAATCATCCCAGGTGTTTCCAATTTGTGATAGACTTCAAATTCAAATGAGATGATTGATCAATACATCATAATCCGGTCTCATTCAAATGCATTTTGATCCATCACCTCGCCGGCCTTCGTGTAATACGAATTTCAGATGTACCGGCATTAGGTAAATATGAACATGCCAACATTGAAGGATAACAGCTCTAGTTGGAGAAACTGGCGACTCCTCCCGTTAAAGGCATAAATCTAGACGCTTAATAAAGTAAAGCCTAAATGGAATGAAAGAATCATGACTGCATATGTATTGTACATAGTCCAAAAGATGTAAAAGGAGGTAAGCCACATAAAAAGGCACATAAAAGAACGCTTCCCAAACCGCAACGACATATGGGACCTCGCCGAATTTTTCAGCAAGCAGTCTTCGAGGCCACCCCAAGAACTCCTCGCTTAAAAAGAAGAAAATGGCGCGGTGGCCACCTGGTATCATCATTCAAGAGTGCTTCATATTATATACACACCTCCTACCAGACAGCACTTCTCGGTCTCGCAAGTCCGAGACCCACTGGCAGCAGCTCATTCTCATGAGCGTCAATGTGCGGAAAATTACCATTGGAAGCCGGGTCGGACGAAGAGGTGAGGATAGTACTGAAGTCTGGGTCGAGTTTCATCGCCTTCGGCGTCGTAGGCTCAAAGAACCGGGATGGTGGCGTCGCAGGGGAGCCCTTGGGCGTTGTGAGCGTGTGTACAGACGAGCCATCCATGGTAGGGCATGAGTCACTCGACTCGGTGCGGCCCCTGGTGCTCAGTGCCAGTGGGCTCTCGTGGACGCCGAGGGAGTCCGGCTGTGGAGGTCGCCTGTCGTGGGTGGGCTTCGAGGGCCAGGAGCCCTGCCTCTGTATGTTGTGGGTTTGGGGGGTGCCGTTCTTGCGCTGGCTCAAGCGCGAGTTGGTGCTATTCTCTTGAGACGAGTTACCCCTCGGTAGTGAAGATGGGGGGCTCTTTGAATTGCCTGCTTGGCTGGGGGTGGACTGCCCCTGGTTGTTGAGCTGACTATGAGTAGGGCATCCTTGCGAGCGGAAGATGATCTCGGCAACGATTTCGTCATCTGAGTTGTACTGCGGGAAAGTGACACCATTCGGGGCCGGTATGGTCCGTACATTGGCGGGACCAGCGACTCCTCGACGGTCCTGGGAGGCAAAACGCTGATCCATGCGTGGGATAACTTGCGGGCCTCGACTCTCGGAACGTGTAGTCCTGTTGGGTCCCATTCCGCCCGCGGCAGTGGCACGGCTTGCAGCAGGTTGTCTTCCGCGGCTCGCACCGCGCGACTGAGGCCGATCGAGTACTTCTCCGACAATCTTAGAGAGCTCGGACCACACCATAGTTCTGGTTTCATCAGGCTCGATATGAGGGCCAGGCTCCGCGCTCACACGCGAAGTGCTTCCTGACCGAGAGTGCGCATGGCTCATGCCTGCTCCACTCAGTGACCTGTTCCTTGACTGAGCACCGGCCCGAGGACAGGGCCTGATAGTCCCTTGGTCACAAGAACCGCGACCAGCTACCGCATCTCCCTGCATCAAAAGAGCGGAATGAGGGCGAGCTGTAATCTCCGCAAATATGCTAGGGCTGGCCGTGAGTGGGTACTCGGCACGGGATATGCTGCCAGCCCTTCCTTCAAGGTGCGGCGTTTGAACATGTCGCCCGGTGCGGCTCGCATTGCGGGACTTCGGAGAACGCGGCCTTCCTTGACGTGGCTGTTCAAAGTCAGTTTGGCGAGAATCCATTGCTGACCCAGGCCTTCTGACAAGAGACTCCAATTTGTCGATCATATCCGAGAGATCTGGCTGCTCAAACTCGGAGGCCCGACGGTCCAAGGGGCGTCCTGTTCGACTGGCATTACGAGATTTTGGCGACGAAGGCCGTGGCGGCGCATTCTCATCTGGTTGATTGGTTCCATCTTTTGGCCCTGATGCATTTTCCTGCTGACGTCCATGATTTCCCGACTGGCCCGATCCGCCACTCTTGATAGATCTTGGGGACTTTGGAACCGATGGGGATTTTGCTGCGTGACGTTCCTTTGGCGGCATCCTGATAAGAGAGCTTGGGACTGGTGTGACCGCGGCGGGTGCGGGAGGTGGGTAGTGCTGAGGAAACCTCATCTCCATGGGACTCTTCAGTGCGCTTTGTGTTGGCAGCCAGAAATACTTCTCTGTCAAGTGGTCGGGGTTCGGAGACTCTGTGCTTGGGGGTGGCGAATTGATCGAGAACTGTCCGGCCCAAGCCCGAACCTCTCTTTCTGTAGAATCATCGCGAGGAAAAGGTGTATTGACATGCTCTTTGGTCGGCCTGCTTCCTGGCACATTGACCATCGGTCTGTCCGAGAATGGCGTTGGGCTGGGACATGTTGGTGTTGCAACCCCCGGACTCTCCTCGAAGGGCGTGCCATGAGTAGCCGACTGGGTCTGGCTCCTCTCTGGTATGCAAATCCTCGGAGACATCGGCTTTTTCTTCTTGGGCTTTTCTGGAGCACCTGGTGTAGGTGTGGGCTTCCTTTGCCCTTGATGTGCCGCAGAAGCCGATTCCGTTGTGGTTGTTGAGCTCAGCTGCTTCCGTCTAGAAGCATTCTCCAGCTTGCGTTGTGCACTAGTTACCGAAGCTGTATCCGTGTCACCTTCTGCCCGCTGAACGAGTTTGGCGAAAGGAGGGTCGTCTGTATCCACCACAAGCAGATCTTTGACGCCACGGCCCAGTATCCCATAGACGTTGACCTCGCCGTCCGCGACACCAAGTACCGTGCTGGTGCCAGCGTAAACTGCGTCGTCTTCAAAGCCGGTGCGATTGCAGAAGACAACAATGATCTCATGCTCGCCTTCTGCACGAATGACTGGTTCGAGGCGCTGGACCCAGTAAGTTAAGGTCTCCATATCAGGCTGCAGAGTCCGTCGTCAGTAAATTTTCTCATCCACATCCAGAGAGGTGACCATGAACATGATTAGCAGAAACTTGGGAGAAACTGACCTCGGACGGCATTCGGCTGAACATGCGGCCGTCTTCACGCGTCAACCACGCCATATTGATGATTACCAGGTCCGCCTGCACTTCGATAATGTGGAAACCAAATTCGAAAGCGTGCCAAGGAGCCTCGAATCTGTACGGACTGTCAAATAAGACATCGGTCAGTATTACATCTCACGAGCAATGAGACGAGCGGATGTGGTCCATACTTGAGATCCATACCTGACACACAATTGTTAGCATAAACCCAAGTTCCCAACGTCCAGTTGAACTCACAGATGCCCATAGCGGTCCGGCCCAAGCCAGGGAGGTCGCCCTGAAAGAAGCCGTCTTTGCCCTCTAGCGCCCATGTCTCGTCTATGGCGTATAAGAAAGACTTTCTATAGTTCGCAATAGTCTGCCCGTCTCCGTCGACAACTATGGAGGAATTATAGTATTCCGGAGAGGTCGGCCATCGCGGGCTGACGTCTACCTTCTCAGGGTATCCCACGACAACGTTTGTGTTAAGCCTGAGTGCAGTGGTTCGAGCTGGTGGTATATGTCAGTACCATTGACACGAAAAACGGACGATGCATCCTATTTGATGCGCTAAGGGAAGTGCCCAGGTGATGGGGCTCTACACGTACCCCATAAGGAGCTGATCCCAGATCCGGCGTGCTCAAGGTAGGGGGAGATGTGCTGCAAAGAGTCGAATTTGTATCCTTTTCGAAAGTTCGTGTCAGCTTGGATGCACATGTGGCCGAGCAGCACACGTATTCCGCGGTCTGACATACCAGTAAACGCGAGTTCTGGAAGAACGAGCAAGTCCAATCCCTCGAGATCGTCCGGATTGGCTTTGGCGAGGACCGAGTCCTGCTCCAGCTTATTAGTCGCAGTCGTACCATAACTTGAAGATGCCCAAATTTGACCCACCGCACGGTTGAGATTGTTATCGACATCGCCCACCTGCGGCGCGAACTGGAGGCAAGCGATCCTCATGATGATCGTGGTCGCGGTGCGAAGACCCTCGGCTTTGCTCCTGGTGGTTTATGAGGGGAGCAAAGGACCCTGACAGGCGGACGATATCCCCACGGTTGGGTGGATATGTCTTCGAGGACTCCGAAACCAGCTCGAACTGTACACCAAGGCTGCCGATACCGAAGACATTCAGAGGCGGAGAAAACCAAGGCGACACAAGATGTTCGGAACGGGCCTAAAAGGCGTTACGTTATGCACTCCGGATATGTTAGGTATTAGAGAGGAAACGGACGGAGGAAGGCAGGATAGGCGAGGGTGACCCGGCGGCTCCATGCCGAAGATGAGTGGGCTGTGGGACCCGCGGTGTGTTTAGGGGTGCGGCGTGCCTCCCAGCCTGCCAGCCAGCTTCGCTCGAGCGCTGCCAATGGCCAATATCGTGTAAGTCGTCCAACAGATAGCAGGGTTGAAATGTGACGGGCCAGTGATGTGCCCACATTTAGCGCTGTCAACGGGTCTAGTTCCTCCACGCGAATCATATTGCTTTGTAGTCCTCCTTGTTGCAGGGATGCGGGGGGACAGGATTTCGTGCTTGCAGGCGCAACCACCATGTCGGAACACCAATGGGCAGCGAGCACCGCTTTCCCCCAGCACCAACCGACAGTTCTCAAACTGGGATTTGCCAAAGATCTGCGCAGGTATCAACGCATATGCAGTCAGCTGTTGCTCGTTGAACACTTGGGGCTGGGGGCCAGGGGTATTTCTCTATGCCTACAATAGCAAAGGAGCCTCGCGCCGAGGCAAGCCACGCCAATCTCGGGACGAGAAAGACGACTACCCGCCAGCTGTCGTTCGATATATGGTGCTGTGCCGCACGGGAACAGCATGACTTGACCTTGCAAGTGGCTGCGTGACCGCCCTTTTGCAGGCGCAGTTGACCAGCGGACACGTCGGCTGGGAGAGCTTCAAGCGCCGCCCCCGCCGACCAATTGATCCAAAGGACGTAGACTGGCGGGCAAAGCTGTATCTGACAGAATGAGCTTTGACATCACCAGCCCGACTCGACAAGTGACATCACCGCGATGAACCCCATGGGGAAGTTCTCAAGCTGCCCGGAGAGCTGGCCCACACGCTCGCCCACTGACAATTCCAAGTGCGTTTACGAGCAAGGAGCAGTGACGGCTACCCTCAGGGGTACCTTGGCGTGAGTTGGGCTCAATGTCAAGAATTCCTGCGCAGACCAACAGCCTTTCGAAACATTTACCGCCCTATTATTCCCGTCAGTAAACAGAGAATCCCCAGCTTTGATGTTTCATACTCTACCAACAACGGCACTGCAGCATGCATCTTCAGCCTTTCACGCCCAACCTGATGACTTGTCGGCCAACTGTTCCACAAACATGTCTCCAACGTCCATTGGGCTTGACTGTAGGCGCAATGGAAGATTTGACAGGATACCCTTGAGATACGTATCCTGGTAGACCCATGATCTGCTGCTTCTGCGGCCCAACCTGGATTTGCAGGTAGAGCCCGCCTCGCTTCCTCTTGCCTAGAGGAATGGCATTGCCTGCGTGGGCGAGATGCACGCTTGTCTGTGATAAAATGTCCGTGTCACGATGCCCAGGAGGTTTTTTTTTCGAAGTGACTGCCTTGAAAGATCATGATGCTGATATGAAGCAATGTCCCTCCTGACGCTGGCCTGCACTTAGTCATCTCACTTGCATCTCGGTTCCGAGCTCTGCTTCCACCGCATCTATCTCCGCACCACCCTAGATGCCAACCAGCTAGAGGACAATCTGCTGAAGGAACACCTTATGAGATCGCCTCAGGGTGACCTCGAGATAAAGGGTTCACAGAACGACTCCTTACGCAACAGCAAATGAGAGATAGACAAGACATGGGGCATCTTGTGTTGGACCACACCCTAACGAAAGTTGTGGCCGTGTCACGGTGTTGATTTCCCACCCCATATCCCTAGGTACAGAGCTGGCAGAACAACCTCTCCAGTCAAAGACACGTAAGGCAACGTCTGATGCCAGGCGATGAAGGCCGATAATAAACTTGAGGTGTCTAGTGACCGCTCTGAACTGCTGCAACGGCGACCCGCCGATAGGGCAGGCCGGGGCTGATCCACCACAATAGCCGCCAGCCTTGTTGCGCACCAGCTAGACGTGCAGTGCTCCAAGACGAAGAATGACGGTGGATCCTCAACGGGGATGCCAGGTCCAGTCGGGCGGGTTCCGCCTTGACCTCATGGGCCGTGGCCTGTACAGATGACCGATCACCCTGAGAATAACAAAGCAGGCGGGGCGGCGATCGGATCATGGCTGGTCAATACGGACCCAGGCCTGCCACGGAGCGAGAGTCTTGGGAAGGACAGCCCGGGCCGAGAAGTTGTGGGATAGGCTCTGGGCCCGGCAGGGTGACCAGCCACCCCAGGCCCTCAGGCTGTCAGGCTGTCAGGATGTCAGGCCAGAGCTGGAGGTGGGCAGAGTTTTGGCGACTGGTACTCGTAATGCATGCAGTACTGTGGTAGCATGCGGATGCAGCCACTATCACACCCGGGCGACCACCCAACCAGGCACGGCCAGCAGACGAGCCTGACGAGAGACGTCGTCCTGCACGACACATGGCCTAGCAGACGCCATGGTGGAAAGCAAGACTGGCCCTCACTGGCCCAAGGAGCCGCGACGACTGGGGGAAAACAGGACGTGAACAGCGAGAGAGAAGGGGGAAAACCCCCCAAAAGTCCCTACTATGTATTCACGTCTTGCGAGTGGGGAACGAATGCACTGGGCGAGGAAAGCACCTGGGCATTCAACCACCCTTCAACAGCCCACAAGCCCAATCAAAAGACCCAAAACGGGTGCGGAAGCACAACAGCACCTGCCCGATGTGTAGCTGATCCCTGCGACCCGGTCAAGCTGCGCCGGGGTGGCCAGGTGTGGGTGCTACCCGCCAGCCCGCCAGCCCGCTCGCCCTTCTCCACCCTCGAGTGGCGTGAGTGGGCACATCCAGCCATTTGGCTGTGGAAACAAGACGGCCGTATCCCAGGCCGGCGTCTGCACGACCACTCACGTCGCGCCCCGCCTCCAGATTGTTAGCGCACGAGGGCGGGAAAACAAGACGAACGAACGTCTATGACCTGCATGCAGATGTTTCTCTCGCCGCCCGTTCTCCCTGCCGCCCCCGCCCAATCACGCCGCCCACAAGCTTTGTTTCGCGCCGCGCCCCGTTGATCGGGTCCCTCGCCATTGGCTCGCCCTATGAATCTGCTGCCCACCCCGGCGACGACATGCTCGACCAGCCTGCCAGTGTGGGCTGCCCCCCGCCGCCCATTGGCTGCCCGTAGAGCTTGTTGGTTGACTTTGAAGGTCCCTGCGAAGCTGGACACACCCGAGTAGCAGCACCGGGCTGGCTGGCTGGCAGCCGACGCCGCAAGCTCGTGACTTTTCTGCAGGCCAGAGCCGGTAATTACTCTTTTGTGAAGGAAAAAAACAAAAGGTTGCCTCTATTCCCGGTAGGCTAGCCGAGAGTGACTGTCCAATATGTCCAAGCTGCAATGACCCGCGTGCGTGGCAACTCGCCCGACCTCCGCCTGCTGCCCTCTATATGAGTCTTATATGGGCCCATATCCGGTTCCTACCCTGGGGCCTTGCTCTCAGCCGTCCCGCCTCCTCCGTCTGGACCCTCCTACCTCGATCTTGCCGAGTCTTGGGTTCGTCTTGAACCAGATCTAGGTGGCCTCGACCAAGATCCAAGTGGCTTGCGTACATGGGAACTCGGATGGATATGTCTTGGGGGCCATAGACATCACCACTCCTTCCCACATCCCTCCCCTCCTCCCGCACTACTCATGCCATAACTCGAAACCTGGCGGCTTCACTTCTAAAAAAAAATGTTCTTGTCATCCTTGTCCCTGGGCCTCGTCGTCTCCCACCTCCTGTCAAGCACAACAGCCTTTGGCGTGACCACGGACTCGCCATGCGCATCCGCCTGCCTCGACTCTGCAGATGTCGACTTTGTGCGGACAGCGGCGTCGGCGATCAACTCCTCGGACATAGTGTGCAACGATGTTGACTATTTCTCCTCGGCCAACGGGCAAAAGTTCAAGAACTGCATCACTTGCTTGCAGACCAGCGACACATCCAGTGGCGACGAGAGCGATGTCGCCTGGTTCCTCTGTAAGCCGCCATAGGGCGATGCAGCCTGACATCCCCGTTACTGTAGCTGGTCTCTAACATCCGGGACTCAAAAGACAACTTGCGCTTTGCCTCGGCCGTATGTCTCTACGACTACCCGAGCCACAACACGACGACGACGACGCCGTGTGACCTCAACAGCGCCTGTGCCCCGCTGCAGGGCGCCCTTGAGTATGGCAGCCTACGGCCGGAGAATGCGACGGGATACGGTTACTGCCAAGCCGACGGTGGTGTCCTCGAAGGGGCAAACCTCGACGACTGCGTGACCTGTCTCCAGTCAAGCTCTTCCACATACCTCGCAAACTGTGAGCTTCTTTTTGTCGCCGTCTTACATGCTGAACACCAGGCTGACCCTGCACCAGTTCTCCTCGCCCTTGAAGCCGGGTGCAGAGAACAGCCGCCGCCAGGGACGGCCCTGGGCATATCCGGCAACATCTTCTCGGCTTTCCCCATCAACTCCACCTCCTCGACTGCCGCGGGCTCCGACGGGGAAGACAAGCCGGTCATCACCACCGGCGCTATCGTCGGCATCGCCCTGGGGGCCGCGGCGCTGTTCCTCGGCGCCATCGCGCTGTTCGTGGTGTATTGCCTGAAGCAGAAGAAGTACGAGCGCGAGGACAGGGCCCTGCCGCACCCGTACGGCCAGGCCCAGCACTTCTACTACAAGGACCCGGGCAGCGGGCCCGCGTCCATCACCACCGACCACAGCTACGTGCTGCCGCAGTACACGGTCGACTACAAGCCTTCCGTGTCCGAGACCCCGGAGCCGCTCCCGTCCGACTACTCCAGCAACGCAGAGTACTACGACCGCCTCGAGGGCAAGACCAGGGGCAGGCCCCTGGTGACCATCAGCCCGCCCGCGCAGCAGCCACAACCACAACCACAACCACAACCCGCCGCCAGCCACGAGCAGGTCGACACCATCGGCCAGCTCCCCACCACCTCGCTGCCGACGCACCCGGCCTACATCCCGCGCACCAGCAGCAGGAACAGCAACAGCCGGACCACGCCCCCGCCGGGCGCCAGGCCAAGCCGCAACCCGACCCCGGCCTCGGTGCGGTCGAGCACGCAGACTTCGTCCTCGCAACCGCCGCATCACAACACCACCAACGGCAGCGGCGGCGCCAAGCCCGACTCGTACGCGATCCAGGTCTACCTCAACGCAGCCGAGGACCCCAAGGTGCCCCAGCCGCCACCGCCCGTCGCGGCGCCGTCGTGGTCGTCGTCCTACCCCGTCCCTGGGCGCGCCACGCCGGCCTCCAACGCCGAGATCGCGCGGAACATCCAGGTTGAGCTGGCCGGCGCTCGCGCCACGCCTCCCGTCTCCGCGGCGTCCATGCCGCAGGGTGGTGTTGGTGGCCGGGCGACGCCCGCGCCGTCGCTGCAGCACATCTCGAGGACGACATCGCCAGATCACACCGCGGCTAGCCTTGGCGATGGGTCCCCGCTCCCGCCGCCGCCGAGGATCGGATCGCTCATCCTGCCATCGGTGCCGCGCATCCGCGTGCCGGGCAGCCGCAAGTTGCCACCGCGGCTCGAGGTGCCCGACGACGTGGGCACCGGCGCTGGCGCTGGCATCTCGGGCCCGCTTGCATTCCCAGGCAGTCGGTTTTCGACGCGTCCACCAGCGCCGGGGGCGGTCTTCGGCCCAGCGCGCGGCCAAGACCGCATCATCGAGCAAATGGTTGACCGGGGAGGACGGTCGGTGGAGGTGCCAATCGGTAGTGGGAAGAGTTACCTATATGGGTGAGATCAGCTAGACTTTCTGACCTGTGCAGTGTTTCCTTTTTGTCTCGTCTTCTATATGGGGAGATCTCTTATTTCCTGCGGTGGGTTCGGCAAGGCGTTCTGGTATTCGGTTCATGGGATATTTTCGGCCAGGTCTTCTGTGACAAAGTCGGTCTTTTGCATAGGAGCTTAGGAGCTTGAGAGCATGGAAAAGTCGGGGACATCCGCAACGTGCGCGCTGCACAGCTGTGATGAGCTCCGGGGCAGGCATTCTGTTTCATCGGAAACCACGTGGTAAAGCAGTCCACAGTCAAAGGCTTGATGCCAGAAATACACAAATAATATTTTCAAAGACCATCATCGGAATGGCGCCGCTAATGCTAAGTGTTTCGATCAACCAAGGCGATGGCCGGAGCCTCTCGTCTTCCAGGAGTCTGGCAGCGGGCCCCTTGCCTGCGCACCAGTGGTGGTGCCCGCCCTCGGGTCGTTGCGGATGGCTGTGCCGTACTCACGCTGCATGAAGCGAGGAGTGGTGACCAGGCGCGTGAAGAAGGCTGGGGTGGGAATCAGGTTTGCGCCGCCGCCGAACTCGGGCCACAACCTGGTGAGGAAGTCGTGCAGGTGAGCGGCGACGAGTCCGGTCAGCTGCAGGAGCATGACGTGGGGGCCTGCCATGAGCAGGCTGGCGCCCATCATGCAGAGAGGGACGAGCTGGGCTGGAACGGTGAAGAAGAAGAAGCCAGCCTTCTGGCCTCTCTGGTCCTGGGTGGCGGTGTAGCACATGGCCAGGATCAAAGCCTGCAGGAAGTAGACGCCTCCGAGGAAGTATTGAGCAAGCACCTTTTGACACTGTTAGCCATGAACACAAACCGCATTCTGATGAACGGTGCAACAGGACAGCAGCTGGTGGTAGTGTTGGAGTAATGTAGGGCGCTCAAAACCACCCGGGTCCACGGAGATCAAGACCCGAGTCATCCATAAAGACATCCCACCATGCCCACACCGCGGACCGGCCCTTAACTAGGTATTGCGAATGATGGACCGGCCGAAGTGCAGGGGTAATCTTCCTCCTTTCCAGGAACCGTGATAGCAGTAGAGGCACTTCACTATCCGGGCAGATATAAGAGGTGTGCAGTGGGGGTACGGGAAGCGCAGTGGGGAAACAGAACCGGCTTACAATGATGACTGCGCCGCAGAAGACCAGGTACCAGAGGAAGTCCTCCTTCCTGCCGAACTTTGGGTGGGCTGTCTCGAGCTGGCTCGCATATTGGAACACGAAATATGTATCCATGACGATGCCCAGCTGGGGGCTTGAGAGCAGGAAGCTGGTGACGAGGCGCCAGATCTGGGGGGGCAGGCGGAAGAGCTCCAAGTAGTGGAAGTAGATCCAGGCGTAGGGCATGATGTGCATGTGGCAGGCAATCGAGGTGACGAGAACGCCGGTCGCGAAGGTTCTGCGCGTGGTCGTGTCAACAACACTTGTCGCGCGAGCCAAACCCAAATGGCTGGCACCTGGAGAATGCTTACCTCGCAATGGCTGGCGCGCGCCAGTAGGCATCCATGATGTCGGCCATGGCGGCGAGAGGCGGGACAGTCGCAACGCAACGCGACAAGAAAAGAGAGTACAAGTTGGAACAGGAACGGGAAAGAAGAAGGAGTGCAAAACTATTTGCGTGGCCGAAGCTGCCCCAGCCAGTAAGCTAGGCAATGCAGGAGATCATACAGACAAGCTGGTTGTACTGTTGGTGTCAAGGGCCTTGTCGTCGGGCTGGCTTGTCGTGAGGTGAGGTGGCCTTTCGAGGAGCCGGCAAGCGGATGGATGGATGAGTAGGGAAAAATTGCAGCAGAGCTCAGGCCTGAGGCGGGGCGGGCTGCTGGCTGGCAAAGGAGCTTTGGGGGAGCTAGCAACCAGGATCCCCACAGTGCAGAGACCGTGCTCGCCAGGCGAGCTGGACCCAAAGCGCAGACTGTGCGAGGAGGCGGCTGGCCTGGCTGGGCTGGAAAACCTACCTACCTGCCTCGACTCACCTGGAAAATCCAAAGGATCTCGCACCACAGTAGAGCGTGTAGTGACAACTCGCTAATAAGCAGGAAAGCAGGCTCGGCAGAGAATTGAACACAAGGCATGCGCCTGCCATCTGTGCTCTGCCTTCGTGCATGGTCTGAGGACTGTGGTCGCACGTCTTTTCAGGCCCCCAAGGGCCAAGGGGTCTCAGGTCTGGCCAGGCGTAGTCGCACAAGACTCCGTGTAGCATCGAGTTGCCTCAACCTTGCCCTTGCTTGATCGAGAAAGAGCAATGAGAGCTGTAAAAGACAGGAAGCTTGGAAGGTATCAAGATGAGGAAGAAGTTGTTTGGGTGAGGAGGAAGGAAAGAGAGCAGCGGTCTCCAATTCAGATATGCAAGATATAAAATTTTCTGAGGCTGCACGGGCCAATCGAGGACCCAGTCTGCCAGTCCAGTCGACAAGGCTGCATGGGGGACTCCCCAGCTCAGAGCATCTGAGCGATTACGGAGCTGGTGTTGCTCATAATTGGGGACTCATTCGCGCATAGACCCTGGGGATCATTTATACATGGTTTCCTGTCTGGGTTTCCCGTGGTGAGTCTTGTTCTGGTCCACAGCATATGAACCAGCCATTGAGCGAGCGATCTTGTCAATTGATTCATAGAGGACTCGTGGTGCGTGGTTGGTCTTGCTGGTTTCTCTCAAGCAGGTAATGTATGTACAATCACGACGCCCAGAAATACCTCCTCTCCCAATACTAATACCGTCCAGCAGTCCCGTCGCCATGGAGCGCCCAGCCTGGATCGCCAGGCAGCTGGCCTCCAGGATCCAGTCACGGGCCTACGCGACACACGGGCTCGAGATCCCGGCAAAGAAGCTCAAGTATGTGCCCAAGTCGGGCACTTTCCCGCTTGGCTTCCGCGTCGCCGCCGTCAACGTCGGCGTCAAGCCCGCCAACACCACCAAGCCCGACCTGGCCTTGATCACTTCAGACCACCCCTGTGCTGCCGCCGCCGTCTTCACCAAGAACAAGTTCCAGGCCGCCCCCGTCACCTTCAGCCGCGACCTGCTCGCCCGCACCGGCAACCGCGTCCGCAGCGTCGTCATCAACTCGGGCTGCGCCAATGCCGTCACCGGCAAGGGTGGCCTCGAGGATGCCGAGGCCATGTCCCGCCATACCGACCGTGTCACCGGCGCCTCAGACTCCACCATCGTCATGAGCACCGGTGTCATCGGCCAGAGGTATGCCATGCCGCCTGGCTTGTTGCCCGCCCATCCACCCGCCACATGTCCGCTGACCTCGTGAACCTGAAGGCTCCCCATAGACAAGATCACCCACGGCATCCCCAAGACCCACGCCGCCCTGGGGTCCACCTTTGACCACTGGCTGTCCACCGCCATCGCCATCTGCACCACTGACACCTTCCCCAAGCTCATCTCCCGCGAGTTCACCCTGCCCTCGGACCCCGCCAGGACCTACCGCATCGCCGGCATGACCAAGGGCGCCGGCATGATCCACCCCAACATGGCCACCCTGCTCGGCGTCATCGCCACCGACGCCCCCGTCTCGTCTTCTCTCATCCCCTCCCTGCTCCGCTCCGCCGTCGACTGCTCCTTCAACTCCATCACCATCGATGGAGACACCTCCACCAACGACACCGTCGCCCTGCTGGCCAACGGCGCCGCCGGCGGCCAGGAAGTCGCTGACGAGCAAGGCCCAGACTACGCCGCCCTCGCCGCCGCCGTCCGCTCCCTGGCCACCGATCTTGCCCAGCTCGTCGTCCGCGATGGCGAGGGTGCCACCAAGTTTGTCACCGTGCAGGTCACCGAGTCTAGCTCCGAGGCCGCCGCCCGCAAGGTCGCCAGCACCATCGCCCGCTCACCCCTGGTAAAGACCGCCCTGTACGGCCGCGACGCCAACTGGGGCCGCATCCTGTGCGCCACCGGCTACTCGCTACTGTCTGAGCCCGGCTCCTCCGCCTCGGCTACCGCCGCCGCGGATGAGGTCGCCAACGCCGTCGTGGTCCCCGAGAAGACCAACGTTTCTTTCGTGCCCACCGATGGTTCCGCCGAGCTGAAGCTCCTGGTCAACGGTGAGCCCGAGACCGTCGATGAGGCACGCGCCTCTGAGATCCTGCAGGCTGAGGACCTGCACATCCTCGTCAGGCTGGGCACTGGGGACAAGGAGGCAAAATACTGGACTTGCGACTACAGCCACGAGTATATGTGAGTATCTCTTGAATCGTTTTCTTTTTTTATCTCTGCATGACATTGCGACGCATGATGCTTGCTCAGATACTAACCATCGTTTTCCATAGCACGATTAACGGTGACTACCGCACATAGAGACACAGCCGGTTCTCCTAGATACAATTAAAAGCGATGTACTATTCCGAAACGAAAACTCTATAGATGACGAGAGCAATTTTAAACTGCTAGTGCTGGTGCTGATTGTCTGTTTCTAAAGACAGACATGACACAAGCAAAACAACAAAATGATTCCACGTTTGAGTTCTTCGCATGGCTTGTAACACAGGAATGGCTAGTCTTAGACCTTCTGAAGCTATTTGCAGCCTCGCTGCCCTCATAGCCTCTTCCAGTCACAAGTAATTCAGACTCTAAACAGACACTTTAGCCCTTCTGCCAAACTTCGCGAGAACCGTCTCACCAGCTAGTCTCCCTGGGTCACCTATGCCACTTTTGTACTAAGACCCGCCCCACAGTTCCCTGCACTCGTGCGGCACAGCTCTACCAACCTAACTCCCAAATGGATCTAACAGTTTGGCGTCACTCAGGTTATCCACATTGTTCGGCGACGGTTGGGCGTGACACTTTTCATCAACGTACGTTGGTCGCGACTGGCCATTTTCCCCCTTTCTTTCCTTTTTTCCTTACCGAGCACACTCTTGACCTGGAGGTTGAACAAGATGAGGAATGCGTGAATTTCCGGCAGCCGATCCTGAACCTTTTGGAGTGTCGCGCACTTTGTCTTTCACACCTCCTAGGCCGTGCTTCCCACAGAAATTCACTCATCTTCATTCCGAGGCAGTATCATGGGTCTCTTCACGTCCTTAGCAGTGGTAATTCCACTTCTCACTCTCGCTTTCACACTCCACTCGCTGGTTTGCCTGCTGCGCAACTACCTAGTCGCCCGGAAGCTCGGTATCCCAGTACGCATAATCCCCGTGGATCATATCAATCCACTATGGTCAATCGTCAGCCAGCAGGTCGTGGCCCTGCTTAGAAGGCTACCCTTCGGGTTGGGTGATAACAATATCACCAAATACAACTACATGGGCTTCGAGATCCCGCTGAGATGGAAAAGCCATCAAGAGATGGGCGACGCCTTCGTGCTGTGCTCACCAGCTAGGAACTGGCTTTATCTGGGTAATCCGGACGACATTACAGCCATGTTGAAACGGAACAATGACTTCCCTCACGACTCTGAACTTACAGCAATGCTCGATGTCTTCGGGCCTAACATATCTACAGTAAGTGATAGACGCAGTTGTTGAAAACTTCCAGGCAAACGACACTAATCGGCTTCCCCAGGCCCAAGGCGCAGATTGGAAAAAGATGCGCAAGCTCATAGCATCTTGCTTCATCGACCAGAACTTCGAAATCGTCTGGCGGGAGAGCGTCTCCCAGGCGGTTGACATGGGCCGCTACTGGGGCTCCCGCCAGTCCGTTGAGACGGTTGCCCACGACACCCGCACACTCTCTCTGAACGTGATGTCCAGGGTAGGCTTCGGCAAGTCGTATGAGTTCAGCGGCCATCACGAGGCGAAGGTCGCGGTCGAGGGCACCTCACTGAGCTACAAGGATGCGCTCCAGACCATCCTAGAGAACAGCATCGTGATCATGGTGATGGGCACCAAGTTTCTCGCCAAGCCCTGGCTCCCTCGCTACCTCAGAAACCTTCATCACGCGTGCACCTCGTTCCAGGGGTACATGACGCAGCTGTTCGAGGCCGGCAAGATGAATGCCTCCCAGGCTGTTGCGTCCGACCGGAATCTCATGAACTCACTGGTGCGCGCTTCTCACGAAGGTACTAGTGGCAGTCTGAGTGAAAGGGAGATATACGGAAACCGTAAGATTCCTTTTCTCGTCAAAGGCTGAAAGTGTGTTGCTTGGTTGGCAGTAACCAGCAAATGCACGTGCCCTTTGTCGCTTGTGCTAACGCCAGAGCTCACAGTGTTCGTGCTCAACTTCGCTGGCCACGACACCACGGCGCACACCTTTGTATGGGTGATGTACTTCCTCGCGGCCAACCCCGAGGTCCAGGATTGGATCCACGAGGAGATACAGCACGTCCTGGGCGGGCGCCCGGAGCCAGACTGGAACTACAAGGCCGACTTCCCCCGTCTGAAGCGCTGCATATCCGTGGTCTACGAGTCGCTGCGCTTCTACACGCCCGTCGGCATGGCGAAGTGGACAGCCGAGGGCTCGCCCGCGCTCCAGGTAGGCGACAAGACGCTGCTGATCCCCCCGCGGACAATGATCGTCCCCAGCCACGCCTCTGTCCACAGCGATCCTAGGTACTGGGGGTCGGACTCGCTCGTCTGGCGGCCGTCCCGGTGGATCAAGCCCGGCGCCGCCGGTCCTGGCGATATTGACGGCGAGGAGTTCATCTCACCCGTCCGTGGGACGTTCCTCCCTTGGTCCGACGGGATTCGTGACTGCCCGGGCAAGAAGTTCTCTCAGGTTGAGGCCGTTGCTACCCTTGCGGCGTTGTTCAGGGACTGGCGGGTGGACCCTGTCACCAGGCAAGGGGAGGACCTCGGCGACGCGCGGAAGCGGGTGCTGCGTTTCATTGAGGAAGATACTGGTATGATGCTGCTTGTACAGATGCTCCATCCTGAACGCTGCCCTCTTATCTGGAAGCGGAGGTGACCAGAGCAGCAGCCCATGTCATAATCAAGAGCATCATATGTAGATAGACATACATACACACACACACACACAAATTCATATCGTTGAGAAAAGGGCAAGGTGGGCAGATCAAATTTCTTCGCCATTGTGGACATAGTGCTCGGGTATCTATGCCTGGAAAACATCACACCAACCCAACAAAGAGAGAACGAAAAGAACCACAAAAACAGGAAATGCTCGCAATGCCCAATGCTCGCTTAACTTTGGTTTGACTCGGCTCAGTTTGTTTTGCAATGGGATGCGGTGCGGAATGCCGTTTATGGGCCTGTGCCTGCTTCGAACTTGCACATGTGCCTATCCCTGGGTAAAAATGACCACCTTTTCCCCCTTTCCGTCCCACACTCCGTGACCGAAAGAACGCCTGGCTGGATGCAAGAGAAGATACTGATTCCGTGCCCCTCATGTGTATAAAATCGAAAGAAAAAAGCTGCACTTGCACTGACATGCCGCCTTGGTGTCCCTTATCTTCCTTCCTCGCTCAGACGGTGCCGTCAAGCACAAGGATACCTTGCTATTCCATCGCAGCTGCCTTCCTCTTCCCAAGGACCTGGCGCCTCTCAACATTTATCTCGCTGCTCGTTAGCATGAGATCATTGCCTATGTCCACATGCAACCTTTTCTGCTGCCCACCTGTTGCCTTCACTGTCACGCACGACCGCTCCAGGGCGTAGTACACGTATTGATCCTTCATCTTCAGCTTGAGAACCGCCGCACATGTCAGTCTCTCCACCTTTGCTCACATTCTAAGCACCGAAGGCTTGTTGACCCTGAGACATTTGCTTGTTCTGCTCGCGATACCACTCTGTCTCGCTGTCCAGTTCGGCAGCAACCCTTTTCAGCTCCCGCAAGCTCTCCTCGGCGTCCTGTTGCAGGGTGCTAACCGCGCTGCCTGTCTGAGACACAACGTCGATATCTGTGGGCTGCGAAGCGAGCAACGATGCCGACATGCCAGCGGGAAGTGATTGCCTCGCCATCGACGGTTTCGCTTTCAGGAAACTGTGTCGTGGGGGAGATCCTGCGGTTGATTGCGGGACGCTGAAGGTGCTCCGGCGAGAACCAGTCAACCCCAAGCTTGCACGGTAGGCGCCATCCTGCTCCAGGACGCGGTCGTCGAAGTCGCCGGCATCTGAGTCTCCGGAGTACTGGGAGCCACCATCGTGCGTGTTCCCCATGGCTGGACGGGGAGCCTTGTCAGACAAGACATGTCCAGTGGGCGTGGCGAACAGTCCCCGACTTCGAAGCAGCCAGTATGATGACTTGATGCCGCTGCCCGGCCCATTCTTGGGTCGCTCAGGCTCAGCTGATGAGCGGGGTGATGAAGACTGGTACCGAGAGAAATTGGTAACTTTCCCACCGGAGGGAACCGATCGTGCCATGCGCGAAGAGTCGCTGCTTCTGAAGCTGATAAGGTCGTCCTCCCGGCGCTTGCCGCTCATCAAGTCCTGAAGATACTGGGCCTTCTTGCTGAGTTTGGGTTTTGGGGGAGGCTTGATCACAGCAGCGCCGCGGACAGACCGGAGAGGGTCTTTAGGCCTGGCTGGAGGGCCCATGCTTTGTTGGCTGGTATTCGGGTGTATGGTTACGCCCACAAGTGCGTCGTAAAGGGAATCGTCGTCCCGGACACAATTTGCCGCCAAATCCCGCTGATTCTCCATGCCCGAAAAGATACCGGTAGCAAGCAGGGCGTCTGCATTGCTTGAGGTGATACTGGCTCTTCTGGAGGTATCAAGTGACATGCTTTCTCGCCTGGCCCTCTTCAAAGCTCGATCCTTTTCCAGTTCGTCTAGCCAAGACGACGGGCCGGTAAGTCGTTTGGTACGAGAAAGCTCGTCCTTCTCTGCTTTGGCCTTTGCTGCCTTCGCTTCAGCCAGTTTCTTTTCTCTGTACTGTTTCATTGCAGCCCTGTTGTGGCGTCCAACACGCTTCAGAGCTAGTTTTCTGGCAATATCCCGCCAGCGATAAAAGAACCGGACCCTCAGACTGTATTTCCTGAACTTCCGAGCTTGTGCCCAGGACCTATCCTCTTCTTCTTTTTGTTTGCGTTCTTCTTCCTCCCGTTGGTGCTGGTCAAAGACGGCACGAACCAGGTGTGTGACGAGAGCCTCTTGGAAATCTTCCATCAAACCATGGTCTCCAAGCACCACCCAATTAGCGAAGTCCCCCATAAGGTCTTTGGGTGGAGCAGGTTGTGGGGGTGCTAGAGGACTGCTCGTGGGCGGGTCTGGACTGAACATTTGGGATGGTTTTGCGAATAAAGGTGATGTCGGTGCTTGTGAGACTTCAGCGGATTGTTCTGCAGGCGTCTGAGCCGGGACCATATCAAAAAGTGACTTAGTTGGCAGCGCAGCAACCGTATCGCTGGGGATTGTAGGCGTTAAGCCTAAGGGCTTTGTCTCAGATGATTCAGGGACCGGCGCCTGCTGTTCGTTTTTGGCGGCCTGGTTTCCCGCCGAAGTGGATGGCAGAAAGAAGTTGGAAGATATGCTGGTAGGCATGCTAGCATCAGGAATGAAAGTAGCCTTGCTGTTTTCTGTCGGCTTATTCAAGAAGTCGAACACAGAGCCTGAACCGTTCTCAGTGGTCGTGGTATCGGCCGTAGTATCAGGAGGGGTCGTCGACCAGGAAAATTTGGGCATTTCTGTCGCAGGCTTTGTGACGGACTCGGACGATGGAGGATTGTTGAGAGTATTGTCAGTGGGCGCATTGGATGTCCAAGTAAAGGTTGAAGGCTTGACATTTGAGGCCGATTTATCTGTTGAAGGGATAGCGCTCGTGTTGAAACCTTGGGAAAATGAATTGCTGGGTGTTTGGGAGAACGGGTTCGCCGGCGCCGAGTCCAGAACTGATTTGTTCAGATTCGAGGTGGCAGAGCCATTTGTCGTCGGCGGTCTCTGGAATGGCGACAGTGTCTTGAGAGGAGGCTGTGGAGACGATGAGGGCGTGTCATCGTCAGAGAAGTTGACCTCAAGGCTGTTCGACTTTTGCTCCCTACTTGTGCCGAATGCTGGGGATTCAGTAGGCTGCGTTACGAACATGCTGTCAGGGCTGTGAGTTTCCTCAGCGGATGCAGAGGCTTCCTCGAAGACGGTCATGTGGATGACTTCTGGCAGCGTCCGGCCGCCACGCTTGCGCTCAACCATCACCCCAGAAAAAGACTGGCGGATGGTTTTCCCCGGAATGCTCCTCCTGCGCTCCACCACAAGGTAGGGTTCATCTGCACCATCGGATGAGAACTCCATTTCCAATTCCTCCAAGAAAGCCACACATTGCTCCTCGGTGTCAAATCGAAGTATACTGTTGAGCACCTTGGCCGTGAGGTCCTTGGGGCCATCTCTGACTCTCCCATATGCCTTGTGTATGGCCTTCAGCATTTGGCGACGAATCTGGGTGAAATGTATCTCCGCAAAACAGGCCATGGTGTACGATACCTTGCGGTCCTCGACAATGGAGAAATATGTAGTGAACGACGCAGAGCCTGTCGTAAGGGCAACCTGAGGCCTTAGCGGACCACGCCCGTTCCAGACGTTCTGCATTGCCTCGATCAGCGTGACGACGGTCTGGACTTCAGATGAGTTGAACCAGAATTTGTCGTCCCAATCTTGCATCTGCTGCATCACAAACGGGTCGTGGGCGTTGAAGAGGAGGTAGTACGCTCGAAACTCAGCCTCATTCTCCATGCGCACGCCCTCCATGTCTTTGCATTCGTCGTACACCTGCATCAACGAAAGCAGCGTTTTCCCCAGCTGCTCACGCTCTTGCTGCTCGGAGAAGTCTTCGGCTGCAAAGTTCTCTTGTGACAACAGGTGAAGAGCCACGGCGTGGAACCTGGCGATGTTTTCCAAGCAGTATATCTGGTCCGTCCGTTCATCGGCCGACATTGCGTTCTGAAAAATGAAATCTTTTCGTATCGCCCGGGTCCGATCCCATAGAAAGTTATGTTGCGAGGGCAGGTTCTCATCGGACCTCAAGAAGTCGTCAATGAGGTAGTCGACCGTTCGTCTCAACGCAGCCGGCGAACGGACTTCAGTTGGCAAAGGCGAGTCGGTTCCAGCTGCTGAACGCTTGAACGACTTGATCATTCGATCTGGGTTCGGCCACATTTCGAGGCCATCAGGACTCGTGGTTTTCTCTGCCGCTTTTACATCGTACTCGACTATGCGCGACACCTTCTCGCCTTCGGGACACATATCCTGACAAATACCCCTGAAATCGATGGCATCGCTTAGCTTTTTGCGCACTTCGGGATCGTCGATCAGTCCGGCCTTTATTAACGACGAACGCACACGCCCTTCGTATTTCTTGTACTTCTCGCGGTGATCCTCCATAGCTTGCCTGTTTGCGGGGTTCCCTGGTTGTCGAGGCCATGCTGGAGGGTTGAGGTTATCTTTGCGTAGTTGGTCGCGGATCTCTTTCTCGTACGCGGATGGGGATTTCCGGACGCCGTTGATGTCAAAACTGTTCGCTCGTGCTGTCTTCGGGCCGAGGCCGCTTGCCTCCCTCTCCTTCAGGTAGTCGGCGAATCCGTTGCGGTTCTTCCTGGTATCTTTAACGCCGAAACCAACGGAATCATTTCTTGAAGAGCCCGGTCCAAAGGCCGTCTGTGGTTTCTGGAAAGAGTTCGTCGAGTCAAAAGCGAGCCGCTTCATTGCACCAGTGTCCCCGAATCCATTTTTCCTCTTCGAGCTGTTTGCTGCAGCGCCGGCGAAGGGAGCTGGCCCTTGGTGTGAAGTTTCAGTTGGCCTCGCAAACAAGCTTGATGATCCATTCGTGGTGCTGGAAGGGGCGCCAAAACTGTTGGCCGATGTGGCTGCAGCGAAGGGGTTGGATGATGTTCCAAACCCGGAGGCCGGCGTCGATGCAGGAGGAGTGTTGGAGAAGGGATTTGATGGCGCGCCCGGCGTCGTCTGCATCGCAAAAGGGTTTTGCGCCGTGGTCGCCGTCGCGAACGGATTGCTGGTCACGTCGCCGTTGCTCGCGACATTCGGGGCACCAAAGACTCCGCCGCCACCGAAATTGTTCCCAGCGGCCGGATTGGTGGTGTTGTTCGGGAACGCAAAGGCTTGAGGTTGCTGTGACTGCTGAAAGGCATTATTTGTCGCGGGCGCGGGCGCGCCGAAGACCGAAGTCTGTTGTTGTGGCTGGCCAAAGGTCGAGGACGAATTGAACGGAGCTCCAAATGGCGAGACTGATCGGTTGGTCGCGTCGGTCGAAAGCGCCTGCGCTCCGAATGCAGGCGCTTGACCGAGGCCTGCCATTACTGCTTGAGTCTGAACACCAGCTCCAGTTTGTGGCCGACCTTTGTTGCGACGCGGGGGGGTCGGGTTGCGGGTTGGAGGGTGAGGGAGCGAGGCGTTGGAGGAGTTGACATCGCGGCCCCTGCTGCTGCTGGTAGCTGGTGTCCCAAGCTCGCCGCCGGCCACCTGTTCCCGTTTGGGCCTAGCGCGGTTCCTGCGGCGGACCTTTCTCAATATCTCACTCAGCGAACCATCGGACGAATCCCTATTGTCCTCCATCGTATTCTCTTCTTGCAGGTCGCGCAGCACAGGTTAATGTCAGTCATGGTCACTGCAACATCGCTCCTGGGGCGTCCATTGTGATTGAAGCAGGGCCTGACCACCATGGGCATGACCTACGCCGAGTTTCCGCCATTGTCCACTCCCTTTATTCAAACTGATTCACATGGCTTTTCCGTTTCGCTAGAGTTCCGGAAGCAGTGCGCCAGTACCACGTGTCACAAGCGGCGTTTTTCGAAGTTTCGTGGGTGCGTTGCTGATCCAGCAGTATGATGAGGTTTCAGCAGCGCTCAAGCTATACACGCTGGAGCCCAACCTGGTATATTGGTGTCTGATGTTCGATGAAATGAAAATTGAGCAAACACACTTGCACAAGAAAGCGAAGGACACGCAGATATTTGGAAAACTCGCGGGGAAGACCATGAAAACTGGGTATCTTGAGAGGGTGGCCAACCATGGTGAAGCCATGCTATCGTTCAATCATGAGATGCTGCTAGACGTTCTTGGCGTGCCTACGAGTTTCGACCTCGGATTCGCGCTGGTCCCAAACCCCTCCTGATTTCTTCCAGCTGCTGGAGACCGCTCTGGTCCTTCCCTCGCTTGATGCGCCTCTTTCCTTGCATACTGTGGTTCCCCAGGAACTCGTCCAGAATACCGTCAAAATCTTGTCTCATCGGGCCCTGTACGCTTGACATCGACGACATGCCCGACACGATCGAGCCCTCATCCTCCATGTCGTTGTAACGCTCCTCCATCTTCTCAAACCGTGCGTCCAGGATGTCCAGCTGCTCCGTTCGCACCAGCGAGGAAGAGGTCATGGAGTAGGCTGAAGGGTTTGTGAGGGCCCCCTTTCTCTTCTTCTTCCGCCCGCCCATTGTTGTCGTTGTCCATATGGAAGACAGGCCGTCCGCCTGCTTTGGCCCTGTGGGCTTCTTTTCTTCCTTTTGATCCTTCTTGAATTGCTTGAAGTCCTCCAGCCAGTCTTCTGAGGGGCCCTTCGCCGGCTGCTCGGCCGTGCTCACAAGAGTTGGTACCTCGTCGTCTGCATACTCTTTCGTGGGCTTCGCAGTGCCGTCTGACTCCCAGCCCTCATCGTCCTCGTACTCATCGTATGTCTCGTCAAACTCGTGGTCGTTCAGCTCCTTGGCGTCCTTCGACAGGGTCTGGAAGATGTCGTCGTCGTCATCCACATAAGCGTCGTCCTCCAAGGCTTCAAGAACCTCACGAAGGCGAGGATCCATGTCGGGCTGGAAGCCCGCGATGGCATCCGGCACATCTTGCTGCGACTGGTAGTTCAACCTTTGCAAATCCTTGGATGGGAGGAGATCCTCGTCGAAGAGTTCTCCAGACTTCTGCTCCAGATCCATCTGTTTGAGAGCAGACTCGAGAGACTGCTTGTGCTTCCCCTTGCCCTTGTTCCGTGGCGCCTCTGCCTCCACAAACACGGCGTCTCCGCCGCCGGTTCCGATCTCGCGCAGGTGCTGCATGTAGTCGTACTCGGTGTCGTCAAAGTACACGCCGAAGTTTGCGGCCTCTCCTTCGTTGTCCCGGATGCTCTCGGCATCTGACCCCAGTTCCGACGCGAGATCGTTCAGCTTCTTGACCTTGGAGCTGCCCGGGGTCGGGTTCAGCACCATTGACGGTGCCGTGTCATCGTTGATTCGCGGGTCGTTTTGGGGCCGGTGCACCAGCGTAAAGTGCTGGGTGGCGCCCTCCTTCTTGGCCTTTTGCCAGTTAGAGGGAGGCATTTTGCTGAGAATTGACGGGGAGTAGAAGTCAGGTCGTCAAGAAGGATCTGCCGTGTACAACGCAGTAGCGGTGTGGTGTTGGTGAAAGGGAGAGGTGGTTAGGAGGGTGTATGTAGTGCGATGAAAATAGTCCCCTGTAAAAAAGTTCGTAGGCAGTGCAATCCTGCCCGTCGCAATCCAAAAATTCCAGTCTACAGTGGCGCGGTTATCTTATCGCCGCGGGGCATTTGTTGCTGTAGCGCTGCTTGGGCTTCGAAAAGTCTTTGCCCCGCGACAGACCCCAATTTCTAAGCCGAGTCTGATTTCGTCACTTTTTATCCGAGGGGTCTGCGCCGCAATTCTCTACCCACCCTGCTTTCTCTGTCACTCCCCCAACCTCGTCCTCACCCCTTTAGAAGAGAGGCAAATTATCACTCTTTGGCCAGGGGACCACACAGGCACACCCAAGTTTGCACCCCGAAATCAACCGTTTGGGAACCGAATCACGATGGGACAACCAAAGAGCCAGAAAAGCGTCGGCCTGGGCAACGCCCTGATGCACGACCGCTTCGGCAAGGGCAAGGGCAAAGACCGGAGGAAGGGCACTGGAGTCACCCGCATCAACCACGCGACCGGCGAGGAGTACATTACAAATGACCGTGAAGAGGCGAGCTGGGTGAAGATGAGATCGGTCACTGAGCAAGGCGCCCTGGACGAGTTCTTGGCGACCGCGGAGCTGGCAGGGACCGACTTCACGGCCGAGAAGATGAACAACGTCAAGATCATCCACACCGACCAGAAGAACCCATACCTGCTATCGTCAGCCGAGGAGCGTATCACATCGAAGAAGCACAAAGAGAACAAGGACAAGCTGACGGTACCAAGGCGGCCGCAATGGGATGCGTCGACCACGCCCGAGGAGTTGGATGCCATGGAGCGGGGCAACTTTCTCGACTGGAGGCGAGGCCTTGCAGAGCTGCAGGAGAACCACGATCTTCTGATGACACCGTTCGAGCGAAACTTGGAGGTCTGGCGCCAGCTCTGGCGTGTCATTGAAAGGTCGGACTTGGTTGTCCAAATCGTCGATGCCCGAAATCCTCTGATGTTCCGCTCCGAAGACCTGGACAAGTATGTCAAGGAGGTGGATCGGCGCAAGGAGAACCTGCTACTCATCAACAAGGCCGACATGATGACATATAAGCAGCGGAAAGCTTGGGCAAACCACCTGAAGGGTGCAAAGATTGCCTATAGGTTCTTCTCCGCTCAATTGGCAAAGGAGTACAATGAGGCGCAGGAAGAGCAAGATTCCGACGGGGAATCCGACGAAGAGCCCCAACCGAGCAGTTCCAAGGTGGCGGGTGAGGCATCAGAGCAGAAGGAGGAAGAAGCCAAGGCGGCAGGCGACAACCCTAACCTCCCTTTGACCGGGGATTCTATTGCACCTGACCAAGATGATGAGGACACGAGAATATTGACCGTGGATGAGCTGGAAGGCATCTTCCTGCAGCACGCACCTACGAATCCGGAGAGAACGCAGAAGCTGACAATTGGCCTGGTGGGGTACCCCAACGTCGGCAAGTCTTCCACCATCAACGCTCTTATCGGTGCCAAAAAGGTGTCTGTGTCGGCGACGCCCGGCAAGACCAAGCACTTCCAGACGATCCACCTGAGTGAAAACGTCGTTCTATGCGATTGCCCTGGTCTTGTGTTCGCCAACTTCGCCAGCACAAAGGCGGAGCTCGTGTGCAACGGTGTCTTGCCCATCGACCAACTGCGTGAGTACACCGGCCCTGTTGCTCTGGTGGCCAAGAGGATACCAAAGAGCTTTCTGGAGGCACTGTACGGCATCACGATCAACATGAGGCCGCTGGAGGAGGGTGGTACCGGAACAGTCACGGCGTCGGAATTGCTGAGAGCGTATGCCCGCGCGAGAGGGTTCGCCACCACAGGCCAAGGTAATCCTGACGAATCTCGTGCGGCGAGGTACATCCTGAAGGATTACGTCAACGGGAAGCTTCTCTATGTCGAGCCTCCTCCAGGAGACTTTGATGCGAGAGAGTTCAACAGCGAGCTGTACGACCCGTCGCATCTGACCGGCAAGAGACGGCTTGCTCTTGCAAGCGCCATGGAGTCAATGTCGGTCGCTGAAGACGACGGGGCATCTATTGATATGGACATGGACATGGTCATGGACATGCCAGCCGGACCAAAGTCCAAGAACCTTGACAAGACATTCTTCGGCCCCGGGAGCGGCAACGCTGGGCACATCAACAAGCCGTTCAACTTCAAATATTCTGAGCAGGGGCAGGCGGAAGGGAGGCAGCTGAGCGGGAGGAAAGCCAGGACGATGGCTGCGCTGGAGAAGGGATTGGACCCTAGAGACGCGCAGCTGAGCATGAACAGCAAGAAGCATTTCAAGGGCGGACAGAAGACGAGGACGAAGAAGAAGCCAAGCACGGCGGATGATGACTAGACTGCCTAGGTAGTCTAATACAAAGTCAGAGGGATGGTATACCATGTCGAGTCCCAGAACAAATTCAGTAAGAGCAAACGGCTGGCTTTCGCTAGCCAAGAGGCGGGAGGCGAGACATCTTCTAGCTCGGTCAGATGTGGGGCCCGGGGGAAGCGCCCGCAGACAATGGTCAACGAATTATCGTCACGGCTGGTTCCCAAGTTACGCTTTTGCTCGTGGTGTTTCTTTGACAAGTTGCTGAATACTGGGCATCCAGCAGACCGCATCTTGCGCTCGAAACTTATTCGTGGATGCCCCTGATAGTCATGGTCCACCGTTATCAGCCTGAGCTCTGAGACATCACAAATGGCAGTAACTAGGATGTGCGATCCTACAAGGCAGCTTCACTTTCCAGCGTCATTCTATTCTTAACAATCGGTATTGCATTTGCAGGAATTGGTCCGAGACCTCATCCTTACAGTCACATTTGACTGCTTTCTCACAAGCCACTGATTCAGAGACAAGATGCGGCTTCACTGGGGGTGGTGATTGACACCCAAAAGGTCAATGGATGTAGTATAATCGACCCAAGTCAACGGCCAGATATCTCTTTGACGAGGCATCAGGATCCCCACATGTCTTCCGAGAGCCAACTCCGTCCACGTACCTCATCACGTCCCATTTGACCGACCTCGAGGGTCGCCTGATCGGGAGCTCAAACACTATCGGCCATTTATTGTTCGGAGGCAAAGTAATATCCAATTGTCAATGTGGAAGATGTATAGCCTGTAACAGAAGAAGCTATAGAGTCGTTTTTGGTCAAACTGGACCATGCACCAAAACTTTTGAAGCAGGTGTCATGTGAAGAAGCATTGGAGTTTCACAGATCTGGAGTATCAGCGGCCGCTAAAGAATTAATTTCGAACGCTCTCAAGATTGCTAATGGTGTGCAGATGATGCATGATTTACGCAGAATAAGAGTCCTCGTCAACATATACGCATAACCCAAGAGAGCGAGAAAATTAGACACCCAGAGCAACCAATGACAAGATGCCTTTCCACAGTCGAGTGAACACATATACTAGCATTGAATGAATTGGGGCTTGCTCTCGTCTATTGGGGAGATACAGGCTGGCTATGCATACCGATGATACTGTACACCAGGGATGAATGTACTTGTACATTGTCGAAGACCATGAGGACGCTCAGTTCCCGTCCATTGCTTGACAACCCAAGATGCAACGGTCAATTCGGTTCTGCTCGGAAGAATCTTACACACGCATTGTGTCTGAGCCAACCAATCAAGGACCACAGGAGATGATTCTACAATACTACAAGAGGCAAGCCATACAAATAGACGGAGTACTATCAGGGAGTTGAAGGGGCCGTCTGTGAGGGCATCGCCGCACTCCGTTGAGACTTGAAGAGATCAGGTAACGTCGAGAACGTTCAACGGGCTAGATGTCACAATTGTCTAGGGCGTGAAAAAAAGCCCTACTCCGTACTTGTGGACTTTCCAGGGCCGCGGGAGCCAAAATTGCTTTTGGTAATTGCCTAGCTGCCTCGGTGTATCGATCTGTTACTTTTTGGTGGCGCCAGTTGCTAGTCAAGCCGGCGCACCGCATCTACGTAATTCTAGCATGCTTTTCTGAAACGGCGTGGACAATTATTTGCACGGGGGCTAGACAGCCAGACAGCGTCTCACACCAGCGCGGAGCTGTGACGGGATAGAAGAAGACGGAGTCCGTCAGGTTGCACCAACTTCTTCCAGCCCCGAGGTGACCTGTTACATTTTTGGGTGTCCTGAGACATATGGAAAAATACACGTCAAGGACACTGATTCATAGGAGTGGGAGAATTGGGTTCAAGACTGAGCGGATCTGCAAAGACCTTGGTGCTTGCTGGGCATGACAAGCCCAAGACTCTTGATGCTGCAAGCCATGCCAGACAGTCACACCCGGGTAGATAGCCTTCAGTCCTCAGCGAGGTCGGATATTACAATGGCGATATAGCCAGGGTGGGCAAGAGCCTGGGCCGGCCTGGCAATGATATAACCTCATCTTTCATGGAACGGCACGGATTGGCCTCCCACGAAGTCTGCATGACAACCTGACAAGCAAGCTTGATTGCAGGCAGGCGGCGCCGGCAGCTGCCAGCCTATCCTTGCGGGGGTGTGGGAGGTGCAGCGGAGGTCGCATATTGGCTAGCCCACGTTTTCTGTCACCGGCCAGAGAGGGCTCGGCCGCAGGACCAACGCTTCCAAGGTTGATGTTGGTAGCAGTCAAGAGCGGAGTGCGGGGTATACACAGAGAAGCTGGGGGCAATTATGGTCGCTGTGGCATCGTGGCAGATGTTTCTGGAGGCCCAGCCGTTTCTTACCAAGACTTTGCTGGGGCAATGGGGGAACCAAGCTCGTCTATCTGATGGTCGATCCTGCATGCGTGTCTTTTTTTATCTCATTCATATCCACGACTTGGGATGGCGCACCAGGACGATCAGTGACACCTGGACAAGGCCACACGAGCTGACGAGGTGAGCTCCCCGGTGGTTGGGGACCAGTGGACGAGACGACTGGACCGGGGGACAAGCTGAGGTGGCGACAGAACAAAACACCCGCCAGAGTGTCTCGGTATGACGCGGGAATGCAAGTTTCCATCGGGCGCAGCAGGGGCACAGAACCAGACCCCACGACGGGATGGCGGCCAATCATTATATGCTTGTGTAGGAGTGAGTGTGTGAGTGAAGGAGTGTTAGTGTCAGTGTGTGGTGTGCTGTGGTGTGTGGTGTGGGCGTGCGCGTACTGATAATAAAGGATGTCTGGATTGTTGTTGATGATGATGTTGTGTGCGAGTTGGTGGTACCTGAACTGCGCAGGCTCGCAGTGTGAGGTACATACGGACTGTAGGTAGGTTCCTAGGTACCTAGGCGGCGTTGTGCATGGTGCGGTAGCTGGTGGGTGGTCCTTGGAGGTAGTGCAGTGTGGCAACGCCGAAGCGGCATGGGCTGGGGGGTTCCTCGCCCCCTGGTGCCCCTGACGGCATTTGCGACGAAACACGGCCATGATTGGCCGAGCTGGTCTGTCCAATAAATGCTGTGTCCACTTCCCATCCAACGCTCCATCTAGACGAGGGCCGGGCCCATGATCCAGAGACAGGGGCTAGGGGTAGTCGGTGGAGGGCGGCAAGCAGCAACTGTGGACTGGCTGACCGGGCCCTGTGAGGATATCCAGATGCTTGCTGTCTGTTCCATGTTGGAAGGCAATACCGCATGTTGGAGTCATGCTGCCTGGCTGCTGGACGAAGGCGGATAGGCGGACAGACAACGGGACAAAGGACGTCTTGGGGTCGACGACGGAAACAAGAGTCAGGAACTGCACGTTCGTTCGCGCCATTGCAGGGAGGCCGCTCAGCAGGCATTGCCCTTGCATGTTTGCTCGTGAGATATTGGACCAGCAGGATTCCACCACACCCACACGCACATCCACAGAGAGACTTCTGCTGCTAACGCGTATCTCCCAAAAATCCGAGGTCGTCGACAGGCCGCGGTGCTACTCTCAAGTTTCTGCAGCTCGGCCAGGCAGTGCAGGTGCAGTGCAGTAGTCGCCGGGCTCTACTAGAGTTGCTACGGTCTAGGTTGGTGGTCAAGGTGGTGTGGAAGACCGTGAGGTCTGTGAGAGGAATTACGAGGCAGACGTGGCAAAAGGTTGGCTGTTGGTGCTGAAGATAGGGACATGGCATGGGCACGACTGGCTGTGCGGGCAAGCCACAGGTATCTGCCAGTTCTGCCAGTCCAGCACAATAGATCCCCTCTATCTGCCCAGGTGGTCACTATCAGGCGTGGTACTGCTGCCGTGCTGCGTACCGATAGTGTGCTGAACGCCCCTTCCTCCTGATAATAATGGCAGGGAAAATTAGATTGGAGAGGAGGGGGAGGGGGTACGTAGTGAGGTGCTTCCATTTTTAAGGGATGAAGCTCTGGGGTGCTCGCTGCTGGTTGCAGGCCACGCCCCAGGTCAGTCAGGTACCACCAGCACCTTTCCCATCCGGCCCTCATTGGAAGACTACAAGAGAGGCCTTGTGCAGTCTGCATTTTCCGTGAAATTGGATCCGACGTCCAAGCAGGACTTCATCAGTCCCCTCCCATCCAGATTCTCTCTCTCTTATCTTTCTTCTTGTCACGACACACTCGCACACACTCCCAGCTTCACCATCGTTTTCCAAGACCGACCGACTCGCCCCGGAGAGTGTGCTGTGCGTGCCCGTGTCCGCGTCCGTGTCTGCATTTGCCTTGTCTACTTGTCTCTACTTGTCAGTCCAACGCTCGTTTTGGATTTCTATTCCCTTTTTTTTTTTTGGCCAGGCAGACGGCCAGGCAGCCCGACAGCCCGACAGGCCAGAGAGACACAAACGGAACATCGACCAAGACCAAGCCAATCTGACTCGCTCCTAGATTGGGCCCTGGCATGGATGGATAGCAGCACTTGAACGCCTGCGACACATTCCCGTTCCCGCTAAGACAAAGAAGACGCAGAAGAAAGCGTCGCCCGCCCGCCGCCCAATCCAACGCCCACTCCAACGTCCACTCCCCAAGCCCACGCCTGCCGCCGACTGGGCGCCAAAAAAGCCGACCAACGTACAACTACGGTAAACACTAGGCCACACGCGAGAAGGCGTCAACTCAATTCGCAGCTTTCCACCGCGAACCCGTACATCGTGCACTTTGATCTCTGTAGCCCACACGACCCTCACATTGGCCCACCGGCGACTTTTCTTCAACCTTCGTTTTTAAGCCGCCCCCCTTGCTGACCGCGTCGGTCGCTGCGAGTTACTGTCGGGTAAATTCCACCGGGCAACCAACGGTGACGAAAAGACCCACGTTCTTTTGGTTCCTTCTCCTTTCTCCCTGGGCCTGGGCCACCATAACCCAACCCCCTTTTCCTGCAAACGACAAAACACCCGCGTTCCCTCCTGCCCAGCAATCCGGTCCGACGTGCCAACACCGCTGAACAGCTGCCCAGGATGGCGAACCCGTATGTCAACCCCCCAGCCCTCCCGGAAACCGCCCTGGCGAGACACACGCTGACCCAGTTTCTTTGACAACAAACAGAATCAGCGGAGCCTTCAAGTCCTTCTGGCACACAATGACCAGTTATGACAGACGTACGTAATTGCTCTCCCCACCGCTCCGTGGAGCGCTCGCTGAAGATAACAACGCAGACTCGGGTCCCGATTCTCCATACCGATCTGGTCGCCACGTCCCTCTCGGTGAGGGTGGCCTCACATCAGTCGCCACCGCCTCCGAGTCTCGAGCAGATATTACATCCCCCTACGGCGACTACAACGCCCGGAGCTCCCTGACCCATCTCGAAAGCTCGACCTCATACAACGGCGCCCCGGTCTCGCCTGCAATTCCTCAGAGCCCCGGCGGGGGCCGGCCCTACTCCCCTGGCATGCGTTCCCAGCTTGCACGGTCCAACACTGCCGATGGTTTCGAGATGCAGAGCCCGGTCGGAGAGATCCCAATGCAGTCATTTCAGGACGGTCAGCCACCCGCGCCACCCGTAACTCACTCTTGGAAGCGTATCGATTCGTGGGCCGAAGAGAACTACCCTGAGCTGTGGGACCAGCTCTGCGAGGGATGCACTGTCAACGATCTGAACGAGCTTGAACACCAGCTGGACTGCACACTACCCCCCGATGTCCGTGACTCCCTCCAGGTCCACGACGGCCAGGAGAGAGGCGGCATGCCGACCGGTATCATTTTCAGCAACATGCTTCTCGATTGTGAAGAGATCATCCAGGACTGGGATCAGTGGCGCACGGTTAACCAGCAATTCCTACTCGACTCGGCAGTCGTGAAGCCAGTCGCTCCCTCCAAGGCCTTTGGAGGCAGCAGCGAGGCCTCGTCCTCCAAGTCTGCCCCCAGCCCCAACCCGCAGGACAAGACTGCGTGGCGGGAAACTCTCATAGCTCGCCAGGAATCTGTCCCCGCTGACACGATCCGCAAGGCTTACGCTCACCCCGCCTGGATCCCTCTTGTTAGGGATTGGGGTGGAAACAACTTGGCCGTCGATCTCGCACCCGGTCCCAAGGGCAGCTGGGGTCAGATCATTCTTTTCGGCCGAGACTACGACACCAAGTATGTCGTGGCGCGCTCCTGGGCCCATTTCCTGGCCACCGTTGCGGACGATCTGAACAGCGGCAAGTGGTTCATCGACGAGGACAGCCAGGAGCTCAAGCTGCGTGAGTTTAAGGCGGCTCGCGTTGAGCCGGGCTATTTCGATATTCTGAGGTGGAGGATGGATCAGAAGTACGGCCGGGGTGCGGCAGCCCGAGCTGCGAAGAGGAAATCAGGTGTTCCGGGTTCCGGCACCCCGACTGGACCAGGCTCACCTTACACCAGCCCGACGGAGCCTAACGGCGAGGTGCGCGGCCGCTCACTCCACCGTCTAAGCGGTAGCTCGCCCCTGGCGAGCCCCATGCGTGCGAATGGCAAGGCGAGTCCCCTAGCTCGCGTCACGGAGGAGGCCTCACTCCAGGAACTTCCACCCAACGGACTTACGAAGCCAGAGAAGCTCGTGGAGGTCGAGACACCGAGGGTCAGCGGCGAGGAGAGCAGCGCGCCGAGACTTGCGGCCCTGACCAAGGGCGAAACCTCAGACAGCGCGGATTCCGAGTCGCCCAAATCGGCCAAGGTCAACGGCAAGAAGCCGATGGTGACGGAAGAGGCGATGAAGGAGATTGAGATCTAATGGGAATTCCGCGATGAAGAACATGATACCTGCAACGAATGGGAAGAGCATATATATCCCAGCACAAGGGGATTGGCGTTCACGGCGTTATGACGAAGCCTCGACCCTAGACGAAGTCGTTCTCAGTCTTTCAGGCCCTCGCGCGTCCATCACCCCTCCCGCGACTGTTGGCCAAGAAATTGGAAGCCACTGTCAGGTTTCCGTCTGATTTCGAAACACCCGCCATATGACTTGAAGGATGCGTTGGTTTTCAGGCACGCCTTCTGTACGAACACCGACACCGGATTTTTGCATTCTGCCTCTGCTTTGGCCAGGCACCGGCCGTTTTCGAAGCGAAAGGATACAGTTAATAAACCCCGTCTTCTGCGTTTCTTTGCTGCCAGGTGGGGTTTTGTTTTTGTGTATATTACTCCTCCGGCGGGAATCGACGAGGCCCACCGCGCGGTGGGCCGTCCGACCGTCGCACCGATTATTCTTCATCATTAATTACGCATTCAAGGAAGAAGAAGTAGTCTGAACGCCGTGTGTCCTAGATTTGGAGTGGTCTGCCTGAGGCGTCGGCGGTCGGAAGGAACGAAAACACCAGAATCTCTTAAGGTGTGGTAGAGGGGGCTCACAAGCAGTCGGGGGACGTAACCGGGAAGAGGGATGTAATCTCCAGTGGTAACGACGGCTTCGCACTTGTCATCTAGTACACCTGCGATCGACGGCGGGCGGGCCTGAGCCACCATACTTCAATAAACCGTCATTTTGAGGAGCCTTCACCCTCTTACGTCGCTCTGCTGTCTGTGCCTTTCAAAGCGGGGTAGACCAGAGCCAGACCATAGTCTATGGAGACATTTGTTTATGCTAGTGATTAGAGCCGTACGGAGCACTCATGATGGCCCTCAGTCCCTGAACAAGCATCGATACATTACCACCCGCGGTGGTATTAATCCGGCTGGAGTATTACTGGGATTTGGCACCCTACTTGATACTCCTGGGGCCCATGGGCTGCAGTTGTAGCTTGCGAGAGGAACAGTGCATCTCGGCCTTTTCATCCAAGTATGCAATCGTGAGTAGAGCTCGACTAATAAATGCTGTTTTTCGCATGTGCAAGGCATACTATGTAGTATACACACACACCCAAATCCACCTTGGTATTTTAATCAGTGGTCCGCATGAGCATCCAGCGCATGGCCCCTGTCTGCCTCGGCCAGGGTTCAGGTCCAGCCCGGCAGGCAGCCTGACGCGGCTGGGGAAGCTCCTCCAAGCTCAGTCGTCATCTTCAGCCTTCCAAGCACAGCAACCCGCCCTATCGACGACGAACCATCCGACTTTCGGCCGACTTCCAATCCTAGAAATCCAAACTTGACGGAGACTTAACTTATCACATTCCTATCCACGCTACAAACACACCAAGGCTTCGTATCAAGCCGGCCAGCCAGCCGTCACTGCCGAGAGGGGATCTTACGCACCGTCTCTGGTTTCACAATCCAGCTCGAGCGACCAGACCCGCCAGTACAAGACCTGTCTCTTCGCCTAGCTATTCATCCCTATCCACGCTTGCCACCATGTCCGAGGAGCGCCTCTGGAAGTTCCGCAAGCCCGAGTGGCTCAACAGCGTCTACGCCCGCAACGCAGGCGTCTACAGCGCCGGCGCCTTGGTAAGTGCCTGACCAAGCACCGCGTCCCTCGGAGGGAGACTGGATGGATGATGGAAGTGGAACATCTCCTTTCTTTCTCGCTCCTCTCGGCCCCTCCCTCCTTGTGCTCAGCGCAGCGGCAGACAGGCAAAGCTGACCCACGCCCCACCGCGGCAACCACCAGTTCTCCCTCGCCTTCTACGTCCTCCTCGACGCCTCAGTCTGGTCCAAGTCCGGCCTGAACGGCTCCGACGTGCACGTGACCTTTGTCGACTGGCTGCCGCTGATCTTCTCGTCGCTGGGGATGCTCATCATCAACTCGGTGGAGAAGGCGCGGCTGTCGGCCGACTCGTTTTCGTACAGCGGGTCCGGGGTCGCGTGGAAGGCCCGCGTCGTGCTGTTCCTGGGCTTTGCCGCGCTGGCGGGCGGCATGGCGGGCGGCGTCACGGTCTTCGTGCTCAAGTTTGTCGTGCCGGGGGTCGAGTGGCCTATGATGGGCATGGGGGTCGAGAACGTCGTCGCCAACGCCCTGGTCGGGCTCAGCAGCGTCGTGCTCTGGGTTAGTCAGAACATGGAGGATGAGTACAGCTACAACTTGGCGCTGTGAGCGGGTGGGCCGTCTGCATGCTGTGTCAGGGGCGAGAACGAGGGCGGACGGGAGCTGACGGGAGCTGATGGCTCTTGTACAAGCTGCGGTGCCGCCCTCTTTGATGAGAAAGGTTTGGTTGGGAGAATAGTTATTGCCAGGAGTTTGGGTTCGTTCATGTTCTATCAAGTTTCCATTTGTGCGCTGTACCGTGAACCGGCCCCCTCCCCGCTGAAGCATTGAGATGGGGTTGTTTTGATCGACTCGACCGACGATCTCGTTGTATTGAGAAAAATGAAGCATTAGGCTCAGCGAGCTACGTCTATTACAACTCTATTTTGAATAACCTCCCGGCACAACAGGCTAGGGGGTCAGGCAATATCGTTTTGCGTGTATGTACCGTCTAAAAATACCATAGGCACAAATTCACCGCTTATTTGCTTCGCTTGTAGATCTTGGCCAGGAAGGCCTCGAAGACGCCCTTCTTCAGGCCCTCGCTCTCATCGATCTTGGCGACCTTGTCCCTGATCTCGCCGACGACCTTCTCCTCGTAGTCCCTGTATATCTGCTCAAGGTTCAGCTCGTCGTAGAGCTTCTTGACGACCGCCTCCTTGTCCTTGTCCTTGCGGCCATAGTTGTCCTCGAGGATCTTCTTCTGCTCGGGCGTGCAGACGGCCAGGGCCTGGTTGACCAGCCACGAGCACTTGTTGTCCATAATATCAGTGCCGATCTTGCCAATGTGTTCTGGCAGGCCAAAGTTGTCGAGGTAGTCGTCCTGGATCTGGAAGTACTCCCCCATGGGGATCAGGATGTCCTCGGCCTGCTTCAGGTTCTTTTCCGTGCCGATGTTGAGCTGGTGCAGCGCAAGGGCGACGGGCAGGAAGAAGGAGTAGTAGGAGGTCTTGTAGATGACGATGAAGCGGTATTTCTCCATGGAGAAATTGTCCAGGTCGACGTTGTCCTCGGGTGCGGTGAGCAGGTCCGTCAGCTGGCCCAGCTCGGTCTGGTACGAGGTCTCGTGGAACAGCTCGAGCAGGTCGACGTAGGCGGGGTGGGAGCGGAAGTATTTCTTGAGGAGGGTGTAAATAGCAGCCTCGAGCATGAAGGCGTCGTTGATGGCGATCATGCCCACGCCCTCCTGCCGGTACCAGCACGGCTTTCCGCGGCGCGTGATGCTGGTGTCCATGATGTCGTCAGACACGAGGAAGAAGGCCTGGAGCAGCTCCGTCAACCAGCCCAGTGTCGCCGCCTTGAAGTACTCGTCCTCAGAGAGGGGCTTGTTCAGCAGCAGCGACACGGAATCGGGGACGGACATTCCGCGGTTGCATTTGCCGCCCACGGCGTTCGTCCTCAAGCTCTGCGGTACCGCAAGACGGGATTGATTAGAATCAAGGACATGTCTAACACGATGGTGGTGTCCACGACCGCGGCACATCTGCTGGGACACCTACCGTCTTGTACCAGTCAATCTGCTGCTGGGGCAGCTTGTATGACTTGGCATGTTCGATGAGGTCGGCCTCCAGCTTGGGGAAGACGGCCTCGAATTCCTGCAGGGTGGTTCTTTGCGCCATGCTTGCTGAGGACTGTGTCAGGCGGAGATATGATTTCGTGCTGCGGCTGTTCCCACTGGCGCTAGAGGGCGGGAGAGAGAGGGATGGGGGGGAAGGGAATGCGGGACAGGTGAGATGCTTCTGGGGAGCCGTGACACAAGTAAATAGTCACCGAGAGTCAGCCGTGAAATACACCACCTGCCCGGATCCAATTCGAGATAAACAAAATTATGGAAAGACCCTTGGCGGGGTTACCTTGGCTGCTTGTCAGCCCGGTGAAGCTGTAGTGCAGGGGGCACCCTTGCTATTGGGCTGGCCGATCCTCCAGGGCGGAACGCGTTAGATGCGTGCTTTGACAATGCTCCGTACCTACTACCCAACGTACACGGTACCATACCTCCGTACCTGGGTCTCTACCCGGTGTTGACTGCCTCGTGCTCCATCCCAAGGCTGGCTGCGGACATCCCGACAACATCCACATTTCCAGGCACTGAGGAGCCCTAGCAACAGCCTACCTCGGTACCTGGTCTGCAAGGATCGACAACGTCAGCCAAAAAGGTATTGACTTCTACTGACGGTGGTACCACAGCCCGCGTCCTTGAAATTGTCCCAATCTTGCCAGCCTGGTGCGCCAGGGGTGTTTGCACCCGTCAGTGAAGGCCATACCCACTTGCACCATGGTCTTCACCCAGCAGGATGTCGTCAATTTGCGGGCGTCACTCCAGGACGCTGTTGTCAAATGCTCAGAGAGATGCCTATACCAGTCGGCAAAGTGGTCCGTCCTCACATACCACCCGTCCATCTCGACTTTAGTCACACTGCTGACCACATATCGCAGGGCTGCTGAGTTGCTCGATGTGCTCCCAGAGACAACCTTGGAGGATGATGGGGTCAAGCTAGAAAGCACCCCCAGGGGCTATGTGCCTGCTATTCTGACTCCCAACCCTGATGAGAAGGAGGCCCAGCTCGAGGCCCGTGAGTTCAACAAGTATCTGCTCGCCAAGTCATTCTTCGACTGTCGAGAATTTGACCGATGCACGGCCGTCTTCCTGCCTGATTCCCTCCTCTCCAGTGTCTTGTCCCCCAAGGGCGACGACTCACCACTCAGTTCCCAACTGAAATCAACCAAGGGCAAAGAGTCCTTGGTCCCAAGTCACACTATATTTCAGCCAAGAGCCAGCATCCTGCCCGAGTTGAGCCAGAAGAGCCTATTCTTGGCCCTCTATGCAAAGATGCTTTCAGGGGAGAAGAGGAAGGATGAGGACTCGGAGATGGTCATGGGCCCTCAGGACATTGGCTCCGTAGGCAATAAGCAGCTTCCTGTCGTGGGCCGCTATCTCCAAACCTGGTTCGACGAGCGAGGCGAGGATCAGTCTGCCGAGGGTAGCCAAGGCTGGCTGGAGTATCTGTATGTGTTAAGACTGAGAGTTGAAGACCGGGGGTTGCTAACATCATCACAGGTATGGTATGGTCCTGGCTAAGGAGAAGAACACGGACGAGGCGATGGCGTGGTTCCTGAAAAGCGTCCATTTGTTCCCCATGAACTGGGGCTGTTGGCTCGAGATGACTTCTGCCATCACCAGGGTCGAAATGGCAAGTCCCTTGAATGCATCATCCCTCCGAAGTAGCACTTCGCTGACGACTGAGTTCAGCTCAACAAGATTGTACCACGCTTACCACAACACATTGTTTCTTACATGTTTCACATCCATACATCCCTGGAGCTCTACCAACCGACAAATGAGCTTTCGACAGCTTTGGACTCGCTTCTGAGCATCTTCCCAGACTCTCCATTCCTGCTCACGTGCTCAGCCCTCTTGTCTTACCACACCAAAGAACTCAAAGATGCCTCTACACGATTCAGCCACCTACTGTCTCTCCACCCCCACCGCCTAGACAGTCTCGACATATACTCCAACATCCTCTACGTGCTCAACGAACGACCCAAGCTGGCTTTTCTGGCTCACCTTTGCTCAAGCGTTGACAAATTCCGACCAGAATCATGCGTTGTCATCGGTAACTACTACTCCCTGCTCTCCCAGCACGAGAAAGCTGTGCAATACTTCCGCCGGGCCTTGGCGCTTGACAGGTCGTGCCTGTCTGCTTGGACCTTGTTGGGACACGAATATGTCGAGCTCAAGAACACGCATGCTGCTATTGAATCTTATCGACGAGCAGTCGATATCAACAGGAGGGACTACCGGGCCTGGTATGGTCTAGGTCAAACGTACGAGATGCTGGAGATGTACCAATACGCCCTATGGTACTACAAGAAGGCCGCAGGGCTGCGGCCGTGGGACGGCAAGATGTGGATGGCTGTTGGCACCTGCCTGCAGAAACTGGGCCGCGAGCGAGACGGCATAAAGGCCCTCAAGCGAGCTCTGCTGGCTGACACTTACTATGAATCCTCGGCCAGCAGCTTCGGCAGCGCTGCCACAGGATTCGACCGCACGGCACTAGGCCGTCTTGACACCGAGGTTCTTGTCCAGATCGCGTTCATGTACGAAAGCCTAGACGAAGAAGAGGAGGCCAGGGCATACATGGAGCTTTGCATTGTCCAGGAGGACGGCAACGTTGACAATCTGGGCGATGGTGCTGCCAAGCACAGCGATGCTCTCTCGGACGAGGATGAGGACGCCGACCAGCGAGAGAAGCAGAATCAGGGGATCGGTGTCACAAACGTAACCAGTAGGGCGAGGATGTGGCTTGCCAGATATGCCATGCGCCACGGGGATTACGAAACGGCCAACCGCCTGGCCAACGAGCTCTGCCAAGACGGGCAAGATGTGGAGGAGGCCAAGGCCATTATGCGCGAGGCACGGTCCAGGCTGGACCTTTCTTCTGGCGATGCAGGAGGTTCTGATGGCTAGGGGTCATACCTTGCGTCCATGATTCCTGCCACAATAAATGCGCGGATGTTTTTCCAAGGGAGGGAGGGCATAAGATGAAGAGTGAAGGCTTGGGTGCCCTTCATGCCTTTCAGTCACTTTCTATTGGATGGGCCCCTTGTTGCCTCTTGAGAGCAGGGCAGAACCTTGAGCAAAGCCTGACACCGGTCCAGCTTGAGATAGCTGGAAGACACGCGGCATCACATATTGTCTTCCAGAGAGCAGTGGCCATGATTAGACCCCACCTCCATGACAGCCTTTGCTTGGGGGCAAGGCAGGCTTGTCGTTTGCGATACTTTGGGCCCCTCTGCGCATACTTTTGTCACTGGAAGACATCCTGACAGATTTAGCAGAGAAAACAGGGCCTTAGGGAAGATGATACCCAATCAAATTTCACATACATTATTATGATACCACCACCATGGCTTCAAATGCTGTATCAATGTCCCACTGGAGTCCCTCTGGCTCACCCATCTTCAGTTTGTTAGAAGTTGTCCTGTAGACTGCCCATTTAGACCCCCAAAGACAACTTGGCCAGGAGATGATCTCCTAGGAGCTAGCTCATCCTGCAGGGGGTTGCACCATAGTAGGTTTGGAGGGATAGATTCCACGGCCGTGTAGCAAATACCTGAGCAGAGCTTGTAGTTTGCCTAGATTTGCAGGCACTTCAGCAAGCAATGAAGGCATGGTAAATGCACCAATGGTGTAGTGAAAGATGTCTTTCACAAGGGACTTGTGCTATTGCATTTGTATTTGCTTCTGAAAAACGGCAGGTGTTCATTGACCTGATTATGGTGCTTATGCCGCTATCTGAACTACTCATGTGAGGTTCCATGTGCTCATTCCTCATTCCTCATTCCTCATTCCTCATTCCTCGTATGCACATGCCGAAACTTCGTGTTCTCATTCAATGCCTCCGTCATCATGTCCCATGATGAACTCCATCCCTTGCCGCAAAGAGTCTCGCAAAGTGTTTGCCTGCCCACCACCTAGCGTGATGAGGATGGAGAGGGTTGCGGGGACCGAGGCAACGGGGGCGACTGTGGCGGGCATGCTGGGATGTTGATGGTGATGTTGTATGTAGCAGAAGGCATCGCATTACTCAAGTCCACCCTGACAGTGTAGAACTGGCCACCACAGTAAATAAATGAACCAATACTGCTCACACCTGGGAAGCTTACCTGGTCGTTGGGGCACTGCACGGTGATCCAGGCCTCGTGACCAACCGCTGGCATAGTTCCCTGTGCAGGGGCAGCACCATCAGCCGATGGAAGAGGTCCGTCTGCGATGAAGGCATTGTTCGAAGCTTGACCGTTGCGGGTGGTCTGAGAAGAACCGATTCCTGCTTGGGCTCGGGCTCGAGCTCGAGCTCGGTCCGCACGAATAGCAGCAAAAGAACCGGTAGTCCAGCCATCATCATCGCGACCAAGTGCCTGGGCACTACTGACTGTGGTGGTAGGACGAGCTCCACGAACAGCAAGGTTCAGAGAGTTGCCACGAGGTTGTTCTTGTCGGTCATCGGCAGCACCGAGGGGGGCTGGCGACTGACTGTTGGGAGCTTGGTCGACAGAGCCTCTTGCAACCACACCCTGATAACTTCAATACATGGGCTGCGAAATGAGACAAATTGTATGTAATAAGCATACCTGGAGAGCCTCCTAGACTTCAGGGTTGTGGGTGTACCGAAGCAGACCCTGCGCCACATCAGCTCGTTGAACAGCGTGGGTGCGTTCGCCCGCTCGTTGGACTGCACGACGACGTGCATGATCATGGCGGTCAGGAGAGGCATCCTGGTCACCCCGGTCGCTGTCATCTCGAGAGTTGTCCATCGTGAGCTAAGGATGGCGAAGGACGGCGAAGGACGGTGAAGGACGGCGTTGTTGGTGAAGGGTGGGTCGGGGGCGAGGGACAGGCTTCGGGTTTTGTGAGCAAAGGACGGCCACACATGAGCAAGGCGCTAGCGTCTGCTGCCCAGTCAGCTTAGGGCACTGTTGTATTCTGACAGGAACATAAATTGGCTGAAAGCTTCGTAGTGACGCACTGGGGTGTAGGAAGGGCCTTCACAGGCAAACAACATCCTGGGTGTGCCTAAACGACCGCTTCAGATGCTTAGTAGGCAGTGAACTTGGAATAAACCTTCTGAATCACTTCAATTTCCCTTTCAAAGCTCCAGCCTATCAACTCTCCTAACTATGAGGGAGGGTAGACATCCAGATTGAACCTCTGGCCTGCTGCAAGGCTGACCAAGGGCTCACATCCTCTGTCTCAATCAAGAAGGCATCTGAACTCCCCAAGTGCCTTGGGGACAGTGGAGTGCTGACTGGGAGGTCATGAGTAGACCTAACCCACCCTCATGCTCTTCTTTCTTAGCAAGACTAGATTTTCTCAATTCTGCTTAATAGTACCACCATCTCTTCAATGTACAGTACTTCCCAAGGCACACATCAATGACACGATACCATTCAGCACTTCTATCACTGTTCATTTTGGGCAATTTGTGTTCAAAGGCCTGAGCCACAAGGTGAAGGCTCTTTAATACATGTTGACAGCATCAGTTCAAACGTTCATAGCTTCAATCTTCATGGTTTAATCTGAGCCAAGGCAGCTAGCACTGGTGTGAATAGATACAGCCTAATGCTGAGACTCATTCACGTAAAGAGGTGGCCCTTAAGAGAATATTAGTTCACAGAAGCAGATTTTGAAGGTGTTATGAGAGGCCAAACATCATATATTTTACCGTTTCTGTCTTTGAGTTGTACTATCTGTTTTCATATAGGACATACATAGTTGTTCAGCTCAGTGCAGGGAAGAACCATTGACTTAGATCAACAATCTCGGAAACGGTACTCATCATCTTTGACCTGATTTGAAATAGATCCCCTACACTGTTTCTGGCAATACATACATTTCCAATGCCAATTCTTATCGCATGTAACACTTGAGATTATCAATTCAATTACCCAACAGGCAAATGTCTCTCAGGCAATAATCCAGGCCACCACTGGAATGGGGCTCGGACCTCTGGAATGTGTTGCCAGAAGGTAGGAGCAACTATTAATACCAAGATGGAAAGCTTTCGGAAGAGGCTAGAGAGGGTGAAAGGTCAGCAGGATCTATTATGCTATAAGATAGGAGAGTGAAAAGAGGTTCAGCTCTGGTTTCTCATAAGACTGATAACTTCCTTCCCTCCAGTTTCGGCTTTATTCCATATTCGTCCGAAAAAATACAGTGATACCATCTCTCGTATTTTTACCACTTTTATCGACACTGTATGTTTTTTAAACGCTGGGTCTTGAGCGTTTACCACCGTATGAAGGCGCCATGTATGTCCTCGGACGTATACGGAATAGAAGCGAAACCACAAAACCACATACAGGCATATGACCCCTCTCGGCGTACCGTTCCTGGGTCCCAGCCATCCATGATGTTCCACAGCAGTACGTCAACGCCGGCAAGTCGAATAGCCCCGACATCTGTTGACCAGGCTGTGAAAACAAAGAGCCAAGCACAACCTAGACTTGCAGGAGCATAACATTTGAATTGAAAAGGCCGTATACCTCCACAGGAACAGTCCGGAGACCAGAGCCGAACGAGGTGCAGTCAGATCTGCAATACCACACCCTGCGTGCCCAGGTGTGGTCATGTCGACAGGGAAGGGGGTCTGCAGCCTTGTCAAAGACTAGTTCACTAGGGCCACGCTTTTCAAACGATGCGCCGGGTAGGGTGGGTGTGCTGGCTCATACAACGTACATCTGCACAGAAAGCCCTCGCGTCTGTTGGTGTGTTGCAGTGGGGGTGCTCGGCGCATGTGTTGGCAACCCAGAGAAAAGAAGCTGTCGGTTCCAACTGGTAGTGCCTGACAACCATGCACATTATTGGAGGCAATACCTAGGTAGCCAATCGGTGGGTATCCGAACAAGCCCTGACAGCTGGGTCATGGTGAAGAGCAAATCCCGCGCCGGGAGACCTCGTATTACTATGCTATACGGCCTCGGTGTGTCCCAAGGCTAGTGGGCTTGAGTCCTGGCGGCGTGGCATAGGGCAGATGACGGGAACAGAATATTGCTTACACAGTACACTTCGCATTGCTTTCGGTGTGATCCGGTCCGATTTTGAGGTGGCATCGCAAGCCTATCTTTCCCCTTTGTGTGTCGGTTTGGTAACTCTCTGGCTTGAACACTTGGCTCAGCCAGGGAATTCTTTTGTTATCTGCGTCTATCTGGGGACCCCCGAGGGCCGAGATCTCCACATGAATCTTCGTTGGTCATATCGAGTAGATATAGACATCTCGTGCGTCTCGTGCAACATAATTGACTTTTGCTGACATTGGACTCCATCGCGGAAAGACTCACTTACCGTGGATTGGGCCGCATGCGGTGTGGTGGTACGGGAGACAAGTTCAATCCGCAGTCCGATAGTCCTGACCACCTACGGTCGTACAGGAGCTGTAGGTCAGTAAAGTATGGGCACGATGGTCTCACAGCCACGCCCGGATTCTGCAGAAGGCGAAGCTATGCCATGAGTCCTGCGAGCTTTGACGTGGAAATACCGCGTACGGCAAAAGGTGATGCCCGAATTGGTGACGCACGTTGAGAGCACTTTGGTTCGCTCATGCCAAGAGGTCTGATGTGAAACATTAAGGTCTATTGTTGTGTTGAGGCTGCACCTCGTAGCTAGCAGAGCAAATCCACGGGTTCCACCATTTTCGCCAATGCATTACTCCCGACATTGTTATGGTAAATGACAGCCGATGCACTTGGTCCAGTGAAGGAAAGTCTAGAAGGGTATAAGTAGTGACAAACAGTTTGCATCCATCTCCATCATTAGCTTGCTCAATCATGAGACGTCCAAAATCGCCCAAGAATCATTTCAAACATTCCTGCTCAACAACCCCCCTTCAACCGATCACACATTAGAGAACGAAGGCCGCAATACCGGCAATCAGGCCGAGAGCACCAGCCTGAGATCCCATCTTCGGAGCACCAGCAGTGACGACGCCAGCAGGAGACGAAGTGGGGGCCACGGGCGTGTTCGTTGGCGGAGTCGTGACAAAAGTGGTAGGAGTGGGAGCCGGGCCGCCGATAGGGGTGGTTCCGGACAGGAATGTCGACGGCGGAGGGGTGCTAACAATCACGGTCGTCGAGGTCACTGTGCTAGAGGAGACTCCCGGCAGGGGGGTGGTTGTGACACCGGGGGAACCAGGGCCGGTTGGAATGGTGACAGGCGGAGGAATTACGACGGTGGAGTTAACGCTGGGGTAAGGAACGCCGCCTGACGGAGTGGATGTGGTCTCACAAGGCACCTCAGTCGTGTAGGTAGAGGTGGTGGTGATGGGCGCGGGAGTGGTGACCGACAGAGTACACGGGCAAGCTATGAAGAATGGTCAGCCTCGACCAACACACAGGGACCATGCCCGAGAGAGAGCCACAGGTCAACAGGGACATCCCCCCAAGGTTGGTACAGGACAATTTCGTGTGCAAGGCCACCAAGAGACAGGGGGCAAGGAGCCGGGGTGGCAGTGGTACTCACGCAGGGTGATGGTGGTCGCAGAAGTGACAGTGTAGGTCACATTGTTCCAAGCCCAGGTAGTGGGAGACTGGGGGTTTTACACCAGTCAGCAGCGATCCGAAGGAGGCCGTTTGTGGCACGGAAAGACATACCGGGCAGTAGGTTGTGTAAGTCGGCACGACGACGGTCGTCCACTCAGTGCTGGTAGGAGGAGTGCCGCCCGTAGGGCCTGCTCCAGTGCCAGTGCCAGTGCCCCAATGCTTGCCAGCCTGGGCAGAGGCGAGAAGCCCAGCAAAGGAGGTGATCTGGACGAGTCTCATTTTGGTCCTCCCAAGGTTGTCTGGTGAGATCAGCGAGAGTTGTGTTTCTTGACGGCTGTGATCAGTGGTCTGGCCTTGCTTGGCCTTGGAATCGGTAACGAAGGTGAGGGTCGGCGAGTACCAACGAAGTGCTGATGTGCAATAACGATCGTGCAAAGTGGTGCAAGAGTTGGGATGGGTGGGTGAAGAACTGGGGGGAAATGTGGGATGGATCGGGTTATATCAACAGACGGGCAAGAGAGCGAGGGACGACAACCGCGGTGCTCCCGAGCCTGCAGGGACCAGGCACAAGCGCGGCGTGCTTGAGGTTGGTGGTCGTGGCAAGAAGGGCAAGAAGGGCAAGAAGGGCAGTGGCAGGGCAGTAGCAGGGCAGGTGGGCGCCCAAGGTCAGCTCACATCATCGATATGGCCACGGAAGGAGCGGGTGAAGGCGCTCGGTGCAATTCGATACGATGCGCCGGACACGATCCCAACCGGGGAGTGAGGAAGGCACACCACACCACCTACCTGCCCTGATGAAAGAATTCGTTGGCAGACACCCGAACACACACACACACACAGACAGAAAGACAGAGAGACAGATAGATGCCTTGCCACTTGGCCTGCCTGCCCACATCCCTGCCTCCTTCTTGCCCGATGAGTAATTCGCAGGAGCCAAACATGGAAAGTAAACGGCAGACCAGTCCTGAACCAGCCAATGCTGAGACTATCATGGGTCAGCCGCCTCTTTCCGTATCGATGTCAAGCAACATGCCATTCCGGAGTAAGCAACCATCGACGCCGTCGCGGCTCTCCTGCTCGCTCCTCTGTTCCCGAGGTCCATGCACGTCTCTTCAACGGCGGTGGGAACTGTCCTACTTGATCTTGCAGCTGGTCGGCTGGGGGCTCCACTTGCCCGAGGGGATACACGATGGGAGAGTGAAGGTGACCTGTTGCCGTCTGTGATCAAAAAAGACATGGTGGTTGCCAGCATATCTTCCCGATCACTCTTTGGCCGTTACCTGGGCATCCGAGGCGGTGGAGAGCCTCCACCAGCGGAAGCTCCCATGGCTGATACCACCCAGCTTGCACGATGGTACGCTCCATGTCGTATCTCGCCTCACCTTATCGTCCGTGGGGTCACCGAGTGACGTCTGAGCTCGTCGCAGGGCCGAAGAGATCTTTGGAATCATTCTTGTCATTCTTGGGGTAATGCAGACGCCCAAATAGGTACCGTTGACAGCTTGTTCTGCAGTGGCCCGAGGGCAGTGATGGTGTCGAGTCAACTTATCATCAAGATCAAATACGAGAAATCCTTGACCAAACTGTCAGCCAACCACTCAGTCATTGGTTAGACCCGATTTCAACTACGGTTTTGGGAGACAGGGCTCCTGCAGCCTGGCGATAGTCCCTTTTTTTGGTCCACAGAGCGGGGATCCCTGCTCGGCCGCAAGCGTGTTAGCATTGCCAGCCTGTCACCTCCCATCAATTGCTTCAACGCCGTCCGTCACAGTCAGTCACGACCGAATCTGTTTGACCGAGTCGACGATGAAGGCAACACCTCGTGTCGGCCACCATGCTGTCTGTGGCCCAATCCGCCGGCTCATACTGGCCCCGCCCGGTTCTGGCTCTGTCTGAGTTGTGGTACCGTTGATGGTTCGGCGAGGCAGCACACTACCGGCCTCGTTCCAACGTTACCTTTGATCCTCCTCATCACATTGCCTTCTGGGAAACCAGCATCGAACACGATGGGCTTCTCGGGTCGAACGCCTCACAGACTCAACCGGGCCGAATGTCCAAAATAAGAACGAGCTTTCTGAGAGGCACCGAACACTGTTCGGGCCTTGGTTGAACTGAATACTTGTGAGCCCGGCATCCCCGGCATCCCCGGCATCACGGCGATGTCAGCAACTTGCAGACGCGGTGGCTGATGATGACACACAGAGGCTGGCTAGTTGAGCCTCTCAAGCTTCGCAACCTCGGTACTCGCTCAGCCCATGCACTGCCCGTACCTGCAGCGCTCTTCGACGTCGCACAGGGTTGTTGGCTTACCGAGCACCTCATCTCAACGAAGAGTCCCGCAACGACCTCTGCGTCCCAGTGGGAGCAACGCTTATTGTCACTTCCGCTCCAGGTACTGTCGACTTTTCTGATTTATCGCCGTGTTCAGTGCCCCCCAGTCAACCAAGGGCCATTTCTTCGGGCATGCAACGAGCGCAGGCAATGCTTACAAAACCAGAAGCATCTTCCAACACACGCGGGCTGTGCTTTTATGGGCAGGCCTCACCTTGAAGCTGCATTGATTACCACAGAAGAGAGTCCAGGGGAATTCGCCCCCACAGCCAACTTGTTCATGCCGGAGCCTGGACCTCAACGGGCTGATTGCGAGTACGGACAAAATCCTTTGTCCTCCTCGGCAAAAGCATCATGTGTGTGCCTCGCACCTGTTGAGGTATTGCTACTGTGGACGGGTGTTGCAACTGCCGCCAGGCAACAGGGTATGGATCTGAGAAGTTGAGCCCAAGTCGCCTTATTGGGTACACCAGGGTGATCGTGACGATCAGTCGACTCTTCGGCGTTGCGAACTCGCCGTGGGCGTTTTCCCTCGCCTCTCAACAATGCTTCCTTAGGGAAGAGACTATCCCGGTCTACACACATCTGTCGCCAAAGAGCTTCACTGCACAAGTGAGACAAAAGGCGTCGGTAGGCATTGTCGCCTCAGTCACCGACGCATCGACGACGACGCGACTAAGGATGAGCAGGAAGCAAAACCGAGTCAATCGCAATGGTCAACACATGTGACCATGTGGATGCAGGAATTTTCCAGGAGCCATCTGCGAGACAGACTTTTGTCTGAATCCGCAAGTCTGCCAGATCAAACTACCCATGCGGTCTTAGTTGGTGCTCAAAACCTCGACTGATGAGCTGTTCATCTGCAAGAATCATTCAGAACACTTATTTTGGAGAAAGTTGACTGAGAGCTGGATACGAAGCGCATTATGAAAGTTTTCCTCTGCAACAATCTTTTTTTTTTGGCGATTCCATCTTGAACCAGCCTGCGGCAAGCAGGGCACGACGATAATCAAGGCGAAGTCTGGAAGCTTTCCGGCCATTGCTGCCGATCCATGACCCCGTGAGAGGTCTTGCGGTGGTACCGAACCCAGGGTGGTCTTGACACCGAATAACATTACTTGTCATTTCTCAATCAATCCACAGCAGACTCCCATCGCCTTCGTCGAATAATCACCCAAAGTCCTAGGTCTAGGATAGCCGTTCCCATGAGGATGCCTTCACGGTTCCCTTTGAAGCTTGGTGTCCTTGTCTGCTCCAAAGGAAAGAGCTCATCCTCCATGACCACGGATCAACCTCCACCTGGAGCCTGTAATTGCTGACACCTTCGGAAATCCGTTCATTGCAGGCTTCTGATCCTGCTCTGCACACCATTCTGACAGCCACAAACTCGACTACGGACTGATATCAAATTGCTACATCACCAGCAGACATTGAGCCAGCTGGATCAGGGACCGAGACCGCCAAACCTCCTGGAGCTGGGAGGACCAGTTCCCAATTTCTCACCGAGACCAGGAAACTTTTTCTTCCCTTCTTTCAGCGCCTGCTTGGCCGAAACAAGGCTCGTGCGAGTCTTCTTCACGCTCGTCTTGGCCGCCTCTTTCGAGTCAAGTCTGGTTCGAAGTCCTGAATGCGGTGTGCCAACGTTGAAGGAACGGGGCTTAGGAATCCGTCGTTGCCTCCAGGCTTCTGGCCATGCCGGCATGACATCGGGCTCATGGCTTTCGTCTTGCCTAGTCTGTGTCCTTTTTCGCCGGGTCAAAGTTAGGCAGATCCAGTTTGCAACGGTACGGAGCAGTGCCCGTGGAAAGCGCCGACCGAGTTCAACAGCTCTGATTTTTCCGGCTACTCTGAACTAATCAACCAGGGGGATGCGAAACGAGGACGAGCTGAATATGTGCATTGCAGTCCTGCGAAACAGGATCAACTCGGCTGCTTTTGGAAAAGGACATTGTTGAAACAACTATGTTAGCTTAAGACTGCCCAGGAAATGTCAAAACCCCCGAGGCACACCCGGCGACGGATCGCAACCGCCAAGCGAATTCCCGAAATGGCTTCGGCCCGCATCACGACGGTGTATTTCTTGCCCGGCGCTTTTACCCGGAACGTCAAAGTGACAAAGCCGTCGCGTGGCTTTCCGACGCCGTCTCGCACCAATTCTTTCTAGAGTCACGCTTTGGCGGTTCGCCGTCGTGGGCACGCAGAAATCGTCAGGAGCTGGAAAAAAGAACTCTTCGGGGAAACTCTGAAGCACTAGACCTTTCTACAGGGTGGTCTAGAAGCCAAGCGCATATTTTTCCCTTTACCGGGCAAACATGCACCGACCGGCTCCCGGCCAATTCAGGATCAATGGACCAGCAAATGGGTTGAACAACGTCGCTTTTGGAATCATTCCGGATACGGGGAACATCCACGCCTGTTTCGAACACCAGTGCCCAGGTGGTGCGCGAGAAGTTTTCCCACCCTTTTAAGACAGTTGGAGCGTGGTTATACAAGTTGGCCCGAACTGGAAAAGCGAAGACAATCCCTCCTTCATGTCTGGCGCGACATGTCAACACAGGGGTATCGAATTTGGCCATCGAAGCTTATGACGTTCCAAAGGACGCATTGCCCGTCGCTTCTCACCGTTAACGCTGCAGCACCAGCGGAGCAGTACTGCTGTTTCAGTACACCGTCATAGCAAATGTGGTCGCCCGATTGGTACTACCCGCAGCAAGGACGATGTCGCAGCGGGGCAATCTTTGGTAGCAACTCTCTGGGCGTGGATTTCGGTGCTAGTTGCATAGCGCTTCAGCATTCTGCAGCCCATACGATTGAGGGATACGTTTCCGAAGGACTAACGCATCCCCTCATCACCGCACAATTTGTCATGCGCGGTGTCTTTTGACAAGCTGAAGCGACCGGCCTTCTAGATCTCTATCTTTTGAACGCTTCACGGAACTGCTTGCCTAATCGGGTCGCGTTCTTTGAAGCCTGGCCTCACGCCCAAAATGACAGTCAGAATCATCACGTTCGCCAAGTAGTCGAGTGTGAGCTACTGGACCGAGAGACAGCGGGCCGTTGACTTGTGGCCGAGGATTTACCCACAATCCCAATCCCGACCTCCTTTCCGTCATGGGCGCCCTCAAACATCATAACGATGTAATGTTGTGCGAAGTCTGCAGCATCCGAATCTCGGCCAGCCGAGTTGTCGCAGTGGACACGTGGACAGGACCAAACTCCCCATGAGACTATCCCCCAGAGCCTCGACTCTACAGTCCCGAGTGGTGTGGTTGTTCGGTCCAGAGCGAAGAGTGGGTGTTTTGGAGGCGATCGGCGATGGATTGCCAACACAAGCTTTTACGGATCTCAAGCGACCGGAGGGCTGTCAGTCAACCTTTTACTGTGGTACCAGCGTGCCTGGCGATCAATGACGATCCGTGACCCATCGCAGCACACCTTCTGACGTTCGCAGTTGGCCTGCAGTGCCATTCGCTCATCGCTATCGATAGGGCCTTGGGAACCCGGACCCTAGTTTGTGAGAGGTGCAACGATCCGCGATTCGCACGTCCCGTCCGTCCCGTCCGCCGTCAAAACCCTGTTCTGGAAGTTCTTGGCAAGGCTTCCAAGTTTGACAACACCTTTGCTGACTGAGTAGGCCGCACCACAAGCACCCCGCCAATAACAGCAGTTGGAATGCGCGATTTCCTGTTGCTTGGTGCTTGTGCCCCCGCCGCCACTGCAAAATGCTTCCCAAGATCCTGCGATACGCTTCCGCCCAATGTACTGTGACATCGAGCGACATTGGTTTGCTGGTCTAATCACATGCAGTCTGAAAACTCTGAAGCCGGGACCCAGACAACTTGCTCTCCATTACTCCGTACGGTCAGCTAGATGCAGGCAAGCAGGGCATCGGTGTAAGAACCTGGGCCGACTTCGCTGGGACGAATGCTGGGCAGCAATTACTGACTGGCCACGCCTCCCCATTCGAAGACACGTCGGATACATGCGCCTCTGTGATCGGTTGGCCCCAATCCCCAACTGCAGAGCACCCAGGACAACATCGCTTGGACATGGCACAGGCTTTCTATGAGACGTAGCACGTTATGCCAACCAGCTTTCATGTTCACTGGCTCATTCGGGAGTGCTCAGCAGTATTTACCACTCATAATGGGTGAACGCTAGAAGCCATTTGCCAGGAGGCAAGGGTTGGATGAATCGCTATCCTCGAGGCAAGTGGCATCCGAACCATCATCACCCCACTATAGCTTGACAGCAGACCCAATCTTTCCTACCTCTGACAAACATCAACAACGAGAGGGGAAAACCTTGCCGGCCAGCCGGTGTGGCCAGTCCGCCGGGCCCGCCAGTGCCAGCCAGTCTGATTGCTGCTGTACAAAACTCTGCTTACGTGCGCGGTCGGTAGTGTTCCACACGACTTGAATGCCCCGACCGCCGGGCACACCAAGTCAGCGGCTTTGGCTTTGGCGCGGCGTTAGTGTGCTTGCAAACATTTCCGCGTGTCTGGATCTTCAGCAGGTTTAGCCGGTCCCTTCTGCCTTTTCGTACCCCTCAGCTGCATTCATCGAACCTTTTCGGACGAGAAAAGGAATCCTGCTACAAGGCGCGATGCACTCGAACCACTGCGCGCTTGTTTCCAGGCGAGTGTTGATGAATCCAGGCCTTGGCGAGAGGATCCACATGGGCCCCTGGGAATCCATGTCTGTCACGCTGGCTTGTCGAGGATGGTTGCAACGGCACATGTGGTCAGGGTGGTGAGAAATCAAAGTCCGAGGTCCTGTTGGGTTGTCCTACCCTCCACTACAAACCCCGCCAGCCAAACAGCAGTGTTGTTTCCGGCTCAGGCACATGCAGAGACGTGGGCTTGCCCCTGAGCCGATCCCACCCAAGAATCCTCGCCGGCCGGGCCTGTCAGGAACAGACACATGGTTGGCCCTATGGTCGCCCAGGTACCCGTCACCGGAAGCGATACCCAGCCAATAAGAGCTGAGAAGTACCTGACTGGCGCCCCACCCTCAGCTGGAAGGTCCTAGCGCTTGGCGAAACTCCCTAGCCGAACTTATTTTTTCTTTTTTTCTTTTCCTTGTTTTTTTTTTACCACAGTCCAGGCCCAGCCGCCCCTGGTACACCCGAAGAAACACGTCAGTAGCCTGTTCCAATCCCTTTGATGTGTAATCTAGGAGTCCCAACGCCGCCATGTGCCTATCCTTCTGCACCACCGCGTTCTTGCCCTTGTGCCCAGCCCAGAAGTACAATACTGAGAAGTACTCAAGTACGCGGCGGGCCACGGGGCTATCCTTGCTGGGTTTCTTATTTCTTTTTTGTGGCTGTCTTATTGAGGACGTCAACTCCCTATCCCAACCGAGGCTCATGGCTCATGCAACAGGATCGCACGCTTTGCTACTCTGCATTTGTTTCAAGGACTCGAGGAGATGACCGCATGGACGCTATAGTATGGCTCATAAGAACCATTGCGCGAGCGGCAGACGTCTGCCAATCTGACCGCACGACGGGCATTCAGAGAATGGTATTGTCCTGGGAGTCATAGTGTAGTTATTAGTGGAGGGGGGGTACATAATCCCGGTAGCGTGCCTGGACTGCTGGAGTCAGAAAGGGAGGTAAATCTTGTTTCCTAGTAGCCTTGGCCTTCTCGGCCGTCCACTGACGAGTGTCGCCCCAAGTGGGAAGAGGCCCAAGAGGGTCAAAGGGTGGAAAACAAGGTTGCGGGTACCTGGACCGTTGAAGACAAAGTTGCTGACTGAAGGATTTGGCGGGTACCGAATAACACCGAAAACAGCCCCAGCTCATTGGCCAGCTAGCGCATCCGATCTGGTGCCGGCAGAGGAAATCGTGGCGTGCCCCGTCGGGTCTTGACTCGGCCTGCTTTGGGATGTCCAGAGACCCACTGCTGTTGTCTGGACCGCCCTTGTCACCAGGTACCCAGGTACCCAGGTACCTAGGACATGCTTTGCCAGGATGCCTGGGCGTTTCTCTCACAACGGGAACCCCATCACACCCTCCATTTTAATTTGTTTCCCTCTCATCAGCATGGCCAGCGCGTGGGAGACGGGTGGGTATAAAGGAGCCTGTCCCACGATTCCCTGTATTCGCGTTCTTCCCTTCAACTGATCTTCACAAATCGGCAAGCCGTTGTGATTTCACCTTCCTTCTCACAGGACATACACTCCTTCCAGCCACAGGCTATTCACTCTTTGCAACGCGCAAACCAACTAGACAAACTGAAGTCCCGGGTGACTTTTGATTCCGATCTCCACGATCAATCGTTTGCAGATATCAGGAAGCCTTCGAAAGGAACTCCACCAAGCACAGCTCTTCTGGAAACTGCTTCGGTCTACTTCTGACAATATATACCTACACATTTGTACCCTCAGACATATCGACACCAGTCAACATGCAGTACAGCACTCTCGCACTCCTTGCCTCTGCCACCCTGGCGGGTGCCGTCAACCAGATCACCTTCATGTCCATGGACGGTACCGACCGCACCGTCCACTTCACCCCCAACGCTGGCCTCCCCTTGGTTGAGTCTACCGATATCCCCGCTGGGCAGAACGTCACTGTCACCATCCCGGACTCTTGGATCGGCAACTACTATGCCGTCGCGTCTGGCGCTGACAACATCCCTGGTATGCTTGGCGAGGTGAACTTCAACAGCTGGGGTGGTCTGACCTACTTCGACGTGTCGGCCATCGTCGACGAGAATGACCACAATGGCGTCTACATGATGTACCCCGCCGACAGCGAGCAACCCGTGTCCGGCTGCACGAGCTTCCTGTGCGACACACTCTACCGCCTGCCTGACGACATCCAGACCAAGGCCACTACCAGCACGCACCTGGTCACCACCCTGGGCGCTGGCAACCAGGTCGTGTACAAGGCCGCCCTGGCCACTCGGGATCTTGACCAGCAGGTCTACCCTCGTGCTGCCGTCACCGACGCCAACTGGACCCCGGCGCGCCTGCACTCGCGTCAGTTCAGGATCTAAGCTCGGCCAAGTTGAGGGTATGAGCGAGGCAGGATGGCGGTGGAGGTGAAACAGCGCGCTCTGGAGGCGCAGCGTTTCCAACGAAGCTACGACCAACTACAACACCTAACATTCAACCACACACACAGCACAAGACCGGAACCAAGAGTCTTGTGTATATATAGAGATACCCCGTTCCCTCAGCGCCCGCAAGGCAGGCGGCTACAGGAAGGAGGAGTTTTTGGGCAACAAGGGGTCGCACGCCAGCGACGTGGGCTTTGATCTTTCCCGGAGGATGATAGAAAAGGGGTGACGGTTCTACGATTGACGAGTATAGACAAACCACGGACCTGGAGCTGTGTCTATCTGAACCTGACTGGTGCAGCTCCAGGACAACCGGCACTCGCTTCAACAAGTCTTAGTTATCACTTCGCTACACTCATTACCAGGCTCAGATGAGCACTTGCACCTTATTCAAACTTTTCGATACTTGTACATATAAAAGCTAGTACGAACCATTCAATTTTGGAGTCTTTTGATGACATCAATCCTTCACATTCGAGACAGAGTGATCTTAGAGTAGTGAAGTGTGCACCCTATTCACCGGCCTTGAATTGGCCCCTGGTTGTTGCTGGGGGGGGGGATGGATTTCATTCGTAAAAGGTGGGGCCCCTCCGGTGAATTAGACGCAGTCTTCATCATCGGGGGGCGTCAGCGCCCCATCCAACCCGCTGCGGTGAACCCGCACGCGTCATTGGCCCCGTGTGGCTGACGCTGTCCTTCATCACCGAAGCGGAGGATGAAGGGGGCCCCATGTGCCACACAGCACTGTGTAAACTCAAATGACAGCCGAGGCGAGCTGAACAGTGAGCAAGCACCCTGAAGTCAGCAACCTGTTCCTTTTTCCAGCCGTCTCTTGCTTGTTGCGAGCGTGCTAATAAATGTTGCTTTTGTCTCCTTTCTTTTTTTCCCGTCCGTGTTGAAGAATTTGTCTCAGCCGCATGCACGCACTAGCTATTTCTGCCCACTGATGAAGAAAAAGGGCAGCTTTATTTCTGGAACCGACAATCCGAGGCGGCGGTAGTCTACTGTGGTAGCCAGACTTGTTGTCTGGGACTGGTCAGATTGCGCGATCGATCGACGTTGTCGTCTGCTGGGCCACGCACCGGTAAGGCTCGGCTAGGCCCAGGGCAGCTAGCCCGGGACCGCAAAAAGAAGCACGTTGCGGGCGTGCCTGGCGTGCCTGGCTCGCCTGTCTGCTCGCTTGGCCTCGCTTGCAGCCAACGCAACATGACTCCATCGTCGGCCGGTAATTTGCATCCTTCCCGGCCTCGGCTGGGACTGGGCGGGGGGGGCCTTCGCTGGCGGGTCAGGGTAGGGCAGGGCCACCCACGCTGCCACGCAACCACTCCATTTTGTGAGGCTGTAAAGGCAGCAGCCACCCAACCCGCCAAGACGGGATGGAAAAGGGCTAATAATCTAGCTCGACTGACAATGTCCGTCTGGCCCGCGTTCATCCCAAAATTAGCGGTGGTGTTTTAGATACACTGGACCAAACGCTTTTTTACGACAAAACCCTAAATCCACATTTCATGCACACTTTCCTTAATACACCCACCCCACTACTTTATATAACCCTAACCCTAAGAAAAAAAAGTTAACCTTTAAAACTAAATAAATAATAATAAAAAAATATTTTAAAAATTCTTTTATTTTTTTATTATTTTTAAAAATAATAAAATAATAAAATAATAAAATAATAAAATAATAAAATAATAAAATAATAAAATAATAAAATAATAAAATAATAAAATAATAAAATAATAAAATAATAAAATAATAAAATAATAAAATAATAAAATAATAAAATAATAAAATAATAAAATAATAAAATAATAAAATAATAAAATAATAAAATAATAAAATAATAAAATAATAAAATAATAAAATAATAAAATAATAAAATAATAAAATAATAAATAATAAAATAATAAAATAATAAAATAATAAATAATAAAATAAATAATAATAATAAAATAATAAAATAATAAAATAATAAAATAATAAATAATAATAAAATAATAAAATAATAAAATAATAAAATAAAAAATAATAAAATAATAAAAAATAAAATAATAAAATAATAAAATAATAAAATAATAAAATAATAAAATAATAAAATAATAAAATAATAAAATAATAAAATAATAAAATAATAAAATATAATAAAAATAATAAAATAATAAAATAATAAAATAATAAAATAATAAAATAATAAAATAATAAAATAATAAAATAATAAAATAATAAATAATAAAATAATAAAATAATAAAATAATAAAATAATAATAATAAAATAATAAAATAATAAAATAATAAATAATAAAATAATAAAATAATAAAATAATAAAATAATAAAATAATAAAATAATAAAATAATAAAATAATAAAATAATAAAATATATAATATAAATAATTTTAAAATATATTTATTTTATTTAAAATATTATATAAATATTATATAAAATATAATTATTATTATTTTATTAAAATTTTAATTTTATTTAAATAAATATTTATTTATTTATTATAAAATATTTAAAATAATTATTTTATATTTAATAAAAATTAATTATTAATAATTAAAATTTTAATTATATATAAATAAAATTTATTTTAAAATAATTAATATATTTATTATATTTATTATATTTATTATATTTATTATATTTATTATATTTATTATATTTATTATATTTATTATATTTATTATATTTATTATATTTATTATATTTATTATATTTATTATATTTATTATATTTATTATATTTATTATATTTATTATATTTATTATATTTATTATATTTATTATATTTATTATATTTATTATATTTATTATATTTATTATATTTATTATATTTATTATATTTATTATATTTATTATATTTATTATATTTATTATATTTATTATATTTATTATATTTATTATATTTATTATATTTATTATATTTATTATATTTATTATATTTATTATATTTATTATATTTATTATATTTATTATATTTATTATATTTATTATATTTATTATATTATTATTTTATTTTATTTTATTTTATTTTATTTTATTTTATTTTATTTTATTTTATTTTATTTTATTTTATTTTATTTTATTTTATTTTATTTTATTTTATTTTATTTTATTTTATTTTATTTTATTTTATTTTATTTTATTTTATTTTATTTTATTTTATTTTATTTTATTTTATTTTATTTTATTTTATTCTATTTTATTTTATTTTATTTTATTTTATTTAATATTTTAAACTTTATTTAATATTAATTTTAATAAAATTAAAATATTTATAAATTTTAATTTTATTAAAATATTTATAAATTTTAATTTTATTAAAATATATTAATTATTTTAAATAATAATAACTTTTAAAATAAAATTTATTATTATATAATTATATATTTAATTATTAATAAGTATTTATTTTATAATAAAATTATTAAAATTATAAATTTAAATTAATAATAAAATATAATTATTTTAAATTTATTAAATAAATAATTATTTAAATAAAGTTTAAAACTTTTAAAAATAATGTTTTTATTTATTTTAAATAATATATTTTAAATATATAATAGTTTTATATATAATATTAAATAATTTTAAAATTAAATAATATATAAAATAAATTAATTTTAAAATTAAATAATATATAAAATATAAATAATAATATAAATCTTATATATTATTATAAATAATTAATTAAATAAATTTATTATTATAATTTTTAATTAAATAATTTAAATAACTAATTAATAGTAATTATTACTTTTATTATAATAATTAATTTAAAAATATAAATTTAAACCTTTATATTTAAAAGTTTTATTTAAACTTAAAAGAAGTTATAATTATATTATTAAAAATAATATTTATTTTAAATAAAGTAATTTAATTAAATTATTAAAAACTTATATTATTTAAAATTTTTAAACTTTTATAAAACTATAAATTAATTTAATAATATATTATTTTAAAATTATTTAAACTTTTATTATATATTTAAAGTTTTATAAAAGATTTTAAAAGTAATAATAATATAAATCTTATATATTATTAAAATAATTAATTAAATAAATTAATTATTATAATTTTTAATTAAATAATTTAAATAATTAATTAATAATAATAATTATTTTATTATAATATATTAATTTTTATTTTTAATAAATAAATAATATTAATTTGAATTAATTAAATATAATTTAATATATTAATATAAAAACTATTTTTAATATTAAATAATATTAAAAATAATTATAAAGTTATTATAAAAGTTTTATATTATAATTTTAATTAAATTAAATTTTAAAATTATATTATTCTTTTTTAAAAACTTTATTTATTAATTTTAATTTAATAAAAATATAAATTATATATATATATAAATTTCATTTTTAAAATAATAAATATTTTAATTATTAAATTATATATTTTAATATATATTAAATAATAATTCAATTAATATATAAATATTAACTTTTAAAAATATATAATTAAAATAATTTATATAAAAGATTATATATATAATTAAATAAATAATATAATATATAAATTTAAATTATTAAAATATTATATTTAATTAAAAATATATATTTATTTTAATATTAATTATTTAAATATATATTATTTTAAAATTATATTTATTTAAAAGTATTTTAATATAAAAATTAAATTTTAATTTTTTATATAATTTTAATAATAATATATTTAATATATATTATTAAAAAATAAATTTAAATTAAAAATATTAATTATTAAATTATTATTAAATAAAAGTATTATATAATAAAATATTATAAAATATTTAATATATTATAAATTATAAATATTATTAAATATTAAAAATAATAATTTTTAATATATTATATTATTATTATTATTATTATTATTATTATTATTATTATTATTATTATTATTATTATTATTATTATTATTATTATTATTATTATTATTATTATTATTATTATTATTATTATTATTATTATTATTATTATTATTATTATTATTATTATTATTATTATTATTATTATTATTATTATTATTATTATTATTATTATTATTATTATTATTATTATTATTATTATTATTATTATTATTATTATTATTATTATTATTATTATTATTATTATTATTATTATTATTAATTAATTTTAAATTAATAAATTATAAATTAAAACTTTTTTATATATTTTATTAAGTTATATATTATTATATAATTAAAATTAAAATAAATATAAATTTAAATATATAATATAATTTTTATATTTAATATTTAAGTTTTAATAAATTATTTTTATTTTATAAAAGAAATTAAAGTATTTAAATTACTTTATAATTTTATAATAATTAATAATATTTATATTTATTTATTTATTAAATAAAACTTATAATAATAAAATATAATAAAATTTTAATAAAAACTATTTTTAAATTAATAAAAAATTATTTTTAAATTAATTAAAAGTAATATTAATAAAAGTTAAATTTATACTTTTATATATTTAAATAAATAAAAATAGTTTAATATTTAATTATTATATTATAATTTTAAATTAATAAATTATATATATAAAATTTATATATAAAATTTATAATTAAAATATTAATTATTAATTAAAATAATAATTATTTATTAAATTTAATTTAATTTTAATTTATAAAAATTAAATATTTTAATAATTTAAAAGTTTTATATATAATTAATTATATATAATTATTATATTTTTATTATTTAATATTAATATTAAAAATATATTTAAATTTTAATTTAATTAATAAAGTTTATTTATAATATAAATAAATAAATAAATAAATAAATAAATAAATAAATAAATAAATAAATAAATAAATAAATAAATAAATAAATAAATAAATAAATAAATAAATAAATAAATAAATAAATAAATAAATAAATAAATAAATAAATAAATAAATAAATAAATAATATTAATAATTAAAAAAGTTAAGTTAAAAAAAAAGTATTAAAAGAAGTTAAGTTAAAGAGAGGGTATAAAAAGAAGTTAAGTTGAAGGGGGGGTGTAAAAAGTACCCTATAGGGGTAAGTATAGGTATTAAAAAGTGTATACGAAATGTGGATTTAGGGTTTTGTCGCAAAAAAGTGTTTAGTCCATTTTATTTAGACACGCTTTGGGGAGATTACAGACATGAGATGAACTGCCGATGGCCGGGTGACCATCACTTGTGCTGTTTTCGGATCACGATTTGTCTGATCTTGTCGAAAACAGGAACAGCCACGGGGAAGCCAACACAACACACATTGTCACGGCAAGCCCGTACAGGAATAGCAGCTGTCTGTTGCGAGGCAACCAACGAACCGACCGACCGCCCAGCTGCGAAATGCCACAAACCAACATGCAGTGCCGAGTGAGACTATACCGGTACTAATATCACACAAGACATACATACATACATACATACATACATACATACAAACACACACGCACAGAAAGGGGGATGAGGACAACCAGGAGGAAAGAATAGAATCCTCTGGCGGTATCCCGTCTGACGTTGGCTGCCGGCGCAGTCAGATCCCAGATGACGCCACCTCCCTTGGATAACTGCCCGTGGTTGGCAGGGCACCCCAGCGGCAATGCAGTCAGCCGCCTTCTTCTATGTTCCTTTGTCTCACCCAACCAACCCCCACAGCTGGCTGCTGGCTGAGGGGGAAGTACGGAGTACCAGTCAACCAGTGTACAATCTCCCCAGAAGTGAGAGAGGGGGTCTCCCGTTGAGACCGTATCCACTGCCGAGCCGGAGACCAAGGTGACCGGCGAGCGAGCGAATCAAAGAGTCACGCCTCTTCACCGCTCAGCCTTTTCCAAGGCTCTGTCGGAGCTGCTGTGTGTCTAGGGCTGAGGGCCGCCACGCCGGGTGCGCACATATGGACACCTCATCAGTGGTCGCCAGTGAAGCCAGCCGACGGGAGGTTGAGCCTGAGACTGGTGAGCCAGGGAAGACGTGACCAGCCAGCTGGCTGGCAGTCTGGCAGTCTGACAGACCCGCTGGTCCGACCTGCTGGGACACCCGACCCGCGGTGACACGGCGCCGACATGCTGCGGTGCTTCATCGCACACGCCTGCCTTGGAATGAACCATGGCACACCTTGGGGGGGATAGAGTGTACAAGTACAAGTGCACTTATGTATACTATGACAGGTCGCGGCCGCGCTCGTCCGTTCTCGTGCCACAACCGCATGAGCTTGAAACCTCGTGGCTTCAGCCAGGGCAGGGCCCTCCGCTTCTCGCCCTCTCTCGCCACTCACTCTCTGCGTGATAAGTTCTGTATGCGGGCTCGTACCCAGTCGTTGTGGTCGCACGAGCTCCTTTGAGGCGATTCGACCTGATCTGACCTTGCACTTGCAGTTGACTGCCTGCTGCGCAAGTCGAGTCACGAGGCAGGCGGGTGAGAAGACTTTACCGCCGCCCATGCTCTGTCCGATACACAAGCGCACCCGGCCCTCGCAAAAGCAAAGTGGATGGTAGCAAGATGGTTGGTATTCTTGTTGCGCTTTTGGGACCTTTCTGGGTTATCAAGCTTCCAACGGAAGAAAAGAATCTCACCGCAGGGTACCGTCTTCTAGATAGCCGGAACGTCTCTTATACCCCCGGGATCATGCTAGCTCCAAGAGAAGAAGTAAGCAAACCTAGCTTGGAGGCGAAATTAACGATACAGAGGCTTGTTCCGGGAACGGGGATGAAGTACTTTGACAATTAGATTATTGACATGGACCTATCACATGAACTGGCTCGATGGGTAAGCTATCTTTCCGTGGTGCTGTTTGCTCCCAATCAAGCACTCATTCCTTCTTACCCCCACCTTGCCAAAAAAAAAAAAAAAAAGATGTCCACCACCGTCGTCTGGCCCACTCGTTGAAAAGTCCCAGCCACAGCCAAGGGACTATCGTAAGAGGGCAGGGAAGTCCATAGCCGGACGTAACCGGACGTAGCCAGAAAGGGGGGGGGAGGCCTGCAATGACAAGCTGAAAGGCCCAGAAGAATTATTCCATTCCGTGGCTCCAACTCTGGTATACCGAATAAAAGAGTACCAAAAGCAGAATGCCATTGGAACCCCAGTATCCATAAATCAAAGAACGAGGAACCATGGCCCCCGTGATGCTGTCCAGGTGGTTATCACGAAGGCCGACAGGAGAAAGCCCCCTCCTAGCAGGTCACTGCCCGCTAGCACTTTACATACTAAACACGCATTACCTAGGTATATTTCCCACGGCGAGAGTCAACGGGAGGATGAAAAGAAGCCCAACAGCCGTCCCGGCAAATACTGGCCAGTCGTATTGGTAGTTCCCAGAACTTGCGATCATGAAGACGATGGCCCGAGAACTGTGGCGAAGATCTGTGTCCGTGATGTTGCCCAGGGTATCATTCGTCATTTGCGAAAGAGATTCGAGACCTTCAGGCTGACCTCTCATGTTCATGCCAAACAAACTAGTCGCGAAAGACAGCGGGAGTAAAATGCCGGCCAACAACGTCAACCTGAACAGTGTCAGGTCTTGAGAAAGCTTAAAGTGTTGTCGCAATATCTACTGGTCAGCCTTGGTGTATGACCCGAGCCGCTCAAGTTCCTGGTCACAGAATTCGAGATCCTCTCGAAGCGCCATCTTTTCAGCGTGAAGCAGGGAAGCCCTTGCTTCTTTTCCCGCTTGTATATGCTTCTCAGCCAACACGACCAAGTTGTCCAGCACCATTGTGGTTTCGCTTCTATTCCGTATACGTCCGAGGACATACATGGCGCCTTCATACGGTGGTAAGCACTCAAGACCTAGCGCTTGGAAAGAATACGATACCGAAAACGATAGTTATAATACAATAAGTGCTATTAATATTATGTTCTTTCTAAATGTTAGGTCTTAAGTACTTACTACTATATAAAGGCGCTATATATATCCTTAAATGTATAAAGAATAGAGGCGAAACTATATTTCACGGAAATCTAGGTCCCAGAGGATCCTTCCATATTCCTATTCCTAGTGTCGACTACATGGCCAGTCAACTTGGATCCACCAATTGACTCCAAATACTAGTAGGGTGCCTCATCAACGAACGATACGAGTTGATCCGCCACACATTTTCCTTCTGGGTGAAAACTTTGATTCATGCATGAAAATACTCATCTAGAGGAACCCTCGTCTCAAATAGTTCCCCCTTGAGGTATAAATCTTATTATGTTGGGATGAGTTCCTTAGTACGAAGGCCTTAATCAAATTGGGTAATGTTCCGAAGCGAGTGGGAACTGGTATCCCGTTAGTCACCAAACTCTTTCCTGGGCATCACATCACTGCACGCAGCAGAACATTACGGTCTCGAAATTGGTCAGAGACATTTACACAGTATGGTAGCGGAGCAGAGTGTACCAAAGATGGCCAGTCGTCGGAAGAGCCTGGTCGGCTTGTATATGCCGTACCTGCTACCAAGCCACAGAGGCCGTGAGTCGAACAAAAGTCGAACGTTTCTTAATGAAGGATCTCGGATTGAAACCATATATTCAACCATAGCTCAATGACAAGATTTTGAGCAAGAATTGGCCAGCTGAGGCTTCCTTGTAAGAGGAGACCTATTGAAAGCATCAAAGTCAACAAGCGACCGATCGATTACATCTCCCACCGTAGTCTTTCCGATCACAATCATATCATGGCCCAGCCTAGTTACCCAAACGATGCAAAATTGATTGCTGTTCATTCTAGCTAACATGCCACTTGTCTCCAACTCTCAGTCCCTCTGGGAAGGGGTCCTCGGGGTGGAGGACAACTTGCTTAAAAGCCGATATGAAGGCAGTACCTTTGACCGCGGGGATGATGGCGTCGTATTTCCCAGCCTTAGCCGCTGCGTAGACCGTGCCTACGAACTCGGCACCGGTGACGCTCCTATGGCGGAACGACTCGCCCACGGCCAGTTCGCCTCGCTTGTGCAGTACGGCGAGGCGGGCGCATGTGCCCGTGCCGCAGGGGCTACGATCTAGGCGGCCCGGCGACACAACAACCGTGTTGGTAGCCACCCTATCGCCGCCGCCGTCGGTACGCGAGACGGGTGCGGTGAACTCAAGGATGGTGACCCCACGGATCTCAGGGTTCTCTGGGTGGATGGGGTCGGTCTGGGCCTGTACAGCGCGCTTGATGCGCTCGCCCACATCCACGAGGTCCCTGCCGTTGGCGCTCTCGATCGCCAGTCCGACCGACGCGGCGTCAACCAGGCAATACCACATTCCGCCATACGCAATGTCGACCTTCACCTTGTGGTCGAACCCTGGGACGTTGATCTCTAGGTCCAAGGCGTACACAAAGGCCGGGACGTTGCGGAACTCGATAAACCTTGCCTTGCCCGCGGCGCACTCGGCCGTCACCGTCACCAGGCCCGCCGGAGCGTCCAGCTTCAGCGTGGTGGTCGGCTCCTTCATTGGTACCATGCCCGTCTCGAGGAGAACCGTGGCGACAGCCATGGTGTTTGCCCCCGACATGGGAGGATACTCCTCGTGCTCCATGATGATGAAGCCGGCATCAGCCTCGGGGTTGCACGGTGCGAGGATCAGGTTGGTGCACATTGCAGAGTTGCCCCGGGGCTCGTTCAACAGCAAGTTGCGCAGGTGGTCCTCCTTCTTCCAGAAGTGCATCATCTTCTCAAACATGGTGGTGCATGTGCCTGGGGCGTCGAGGACCCCGCCTGTGATAACGTCGCACACCTCGCCGCCGACGTGGGCGCCAACGACGTTGAAAGTCCGTCCGAAGGTCATGATCACTGTATGATTGAGGCAATAGTGGTTTCCTATGAGGTAGTAGAACTTAACGGCGACAAATAATATAGTAACTACGGGAAGCGGGGATATCCTTAATGTTATCACACTACCTATTAAGAAGACAGATAGAAGAAACCACTCTTAAATATCATTCTTAACTCTTAGAAGGTAAATTATATTAGTATACCCGGCCTATAATCTAACTACCCTTTAATTCTAACTACTTTATACTTCTTCTAAATATAAAGCTAAAAGATTTATAATTATAATTTTTTAATTAATTTCTATTTAATTAGTTTATATTATTATAATTTAATTTAATTATTTATTTAATTTAATTTATAATTTAATTTAAATTTTATTTTAAGTTTTTAAATATTTTTATTTTTATAAAATATATATTTATAAAGCTTTAACTATACTATATTTTTCCTTTATATTATATAACTATTTATTTCTTCCTTAATAGTTTAAAGTTTAAATATAAAGTTTTAAATAGCTTTATATATATCCTTATAGTTCTCTTAAAAAGAAACTTTAAATCTATTCTTTCTTTATTTTTATTATATTTTTCTATATTATTAAGAAGTTAATAATTATTAATAATAAAAGTATAGACTTAAAGAAGGATGTTTATTATACCCTCTCTTTATCTTCTTATAAATTGCTTTTAAAACTCTCTTTAAAAGTTTTAATATTTTATTATAAAAGTTTTAAAGGTAATATATTATAAATTATTTCTTTATTTTAAATTCTTTTAAAATTAATAATTATATATTTAAATAAAACTATAATACTTACTTAATAAAATCTTATTATAAGGTATATATATATATATATATATATATATTTAAAAGGATAATTTTTAATTAAGTTTTTTAATATAATTTATTTATATAGTAATTATTTTTAAACTTAATCTTATTATATAACTTCTTTATAATATTTTAATTAATACTATTATTAAAATAATACCCTTTAACTTTATTTATATATTATAAGGTTAAGGTTATAAATACTTATTATATTATAATTATTATTAATAATATTATATTCTTTTAAATATTAAATTTTAAATACTTATTACTATATAAAGGTACTATATATATCTTTAAATATATATAGAATAGAAGTAAAACTATATATAATTATATATATTTATAATAAGGCTTTTAAATTTAATATATTTTAAATATTATATTAAATAATAATATAATTAATTAATTATTTTTTAAAAATATAAATAATTTTTATAAAATATTTTAAATCTTTTTAATTATAAAATTAAAAGATTTATAATTATAATTTTAACTTAATTTTATTTAATTATTTAATTATATTATAACTTAGTTTAAGTTTTAACTTAGTTTTATAGTAGTATAAGCTTATAAAGCTTCAACACATGTGAGTTTGCCCGAGATCGGCAGGATATTGATGTCCTTGGCCTTTAAGTGCGCAATGGAGCTTTGTCGATACACAGCAAGTGCAGAGTGTGCAGAGTTACAGCACTGGTAGCCGGCCGAGGAGACACCGACATCGACCGTGAGCGAGAGATCCGTAACTGTTGCCTGTAGTAGCTCGGTCTGGTAAGTTTGGGCACTCCCCTGACTGGCCTGCTCTGCTTCGGGTTGATCGCCGAAGCCGCTCGGAACGGAGCTCGGGACAGCCGCTCGTAGCCCAATAAAACATCGAGTCCGGCGCCGTCCGCTTGCCATAATAATTGTGAAACCAGACATTACTATTTGAGGTTCTTGGGGAAGAAACGGGCAAACCCGAGGCTACCTAGACACCCGCCACCACCACGCCGTGCTATACATACTACATACGCCTACACCCCGTCCTCGTCCAACCCCCCCCCCGCCCTGGCCCCCGGCCGGAACCAGCAACAAAGAATGGGTGGCTTCCGAGTCCTCAGCGACAGGGCTGTGCATGATATTCTGATCGACCTACCCAGGTCAGACATACTCGCGTTCCGCGATGTACTGGCGCAGTGCCTGGTCGACTTCTCCACCGGCTCGGAGCGAAAGCACCAGCCCGCCCCCGGCATCGTGAACCGCCCTGAGGGCCAGCGGTGCCTGTTCCGGCCCTTCACCTCGGCTACCAGTGTCGGGACCAAGCTGATTGTTACCCCCTCGCCCTCGTCCCCAGCAGCCGGCGGCCTGCACGGCATGTTGGCCCTGTGCGACCAGGACGGGCTGCCAGCCGGCGTGCTAAACGCAGAGGAGCTCACTGGCTACCGCACCTCCTTCAGCGCGCTGATCCCGTGGCTGTGGCGCCGCCGCACTGATGACATGGTCGTCTTCGGCGCCGGCAGGCAGGCTCTGTGGCACCTCCGACTCGCCTTGGCCCTCAGGGGTGACGAGATCCGTCGGATCAGCGTGGTGAACCGCACCGCCGCCCGTGCCAGGCAGCTGATCGAGACCATCACCAGGGAGAACCAGGCCCGCTGGAAGTCGGCCGCCACCCTCGAGTACGTGGACCCTGCCCGGGAGGACTACGAATCCTGGCTAGAAAGCCACCTGGCCGTGGCAGATGCCGTCTTTTGCACGGTGGGCACGACGGCGCCCTTGTTCCCGGCCAGGTATATAACGGGGGAGCCGAGGGAGCGCCAGCCCTACATTTCAGCCGTCGGCTCCTGGCAGCCCAACATGATAGAGCTGGATCCTGCTCTGCTGCAGCACGTGGCTGGCCACGCCCACCACGGCTTCAAGTGGGCCGAGGGTTCCCAAGGCGGCACGGTGCTCGTGGACGATCGCGAAGGCACCCTGCACCACGCCGGCGAGGTAGTCGAGAGCAAGCTGGGGGCTGAGAGCCTGGCCGAGCTCGGCGAGGTCGAGGAGCTGCGGAGGCGGGCGGACAACCCAGAGCTCTTGCACTGGCTTCAGGACGGGCTCCTGGTTTATAAGAGCATCGGGGTCGGTATGACGGACCTTGCAGCCGGAAACGCCATCTTGGGGCTGGCCGAGAAGAGGGATATCGGGATCATGATTCCTGAGTTTTAGGCCTTGTGTCCGTGTGTATACATACCTAGGTAGGTAGCTGGAATCTAGACATGCTACCTAGGCATGCCTAGCCTGGCTGCCGGGCGGAAAACTGAGGTTATACATGGCCGGTCGACTGAGTTGACAGTCTTGTCCTGTGACACCTATGGTCAGTGACCCGATATCGCACCGCCGGCCATCTCGAATCCACAGTGATGACGTCAATGAAGCACGTGGCCCGATATCGTCGTTTTCCTGAGGCTTGAGCCAGAGGTATAAGTACGCCGTGCTGGCACTCTATCTTTCCCCTTTCACTAGATCCTCTTTCTCGCAAGAGCACTCACCAAACCGTATACCGTGCTAGTGTAGTCCCTAAGAGAATGTCGAACTGGATCTGCCAGTGGCTCGGGACAAGTGACTTGGGCACGGCTCTCGAGGTTCGAGCAGATGAGCGTAGTGCATGCCATGACAGCAAACAACGAACAATGTACAGAGGCGGTATAACTGCGGCACAAAGGACGTTATCACGTGCGACTGCAACATCGGCAACGATCCCGTACAACAGCTGACAATCATCGGCTTTTCCGTTGCAGGGGGCCATGGGTGAGAAGCACTACGCATCGATCATCCATGAACTTGGCGGGCTAGCTTACTCGGACAAAACCAAGTTTCTGCCCAGTTTGGAAACCCGATGAATGTACTATAAGTATACATTTCATGATATCTACCCACTGGCAGGGAGACTTAGATTCCTGTTGGCCACTTTACCATGCCGGCCCTCAGTGAAAAACCCACGTTGCCATAGAGGATTATGAACCGGAACCCAATCTCCTCAGATATGGAAATCGGCACGCCGAATTCCTCACGCTGATGACATGCATTACCAACACAACTCAATTGTCTCGGCAAGGATCCTATCTGGCCACCTGGTCTGGCAACACCCCGTCTGCCCGTCATCCTCCCCCCCACCCCGGAAGACCCTGCTTGCTGCATTTCAACGACACCGGGAGCGGTGCCGTGTACGGGTTTCCAGCCGATTTCAATGACACCGTATCAACGTGATCCCTTCAAAAAGGTCATGTCTGATCTCGTATCGTTGGAAAGTGTTATCAATCTACCGGCTTATCTTCCTGTAAGATACGCACCCCAGGTACAACGAGATCTTGTGTCGCTGGTCGTTCCTCAGTACTCCGTATTACCTTACCTGATGACATGATCCGCGCGTAGTCGTGTGACCGCCTTATTTCCACAGCCCTCGGCTTGGCAGCCGGACAGCGCTCGGGAAAGTCTCGCATTTTCACCTAGATGCCATCACCACGAGCAGGCACCAAAAACAAACAAATTCGCGCACTAGGCCGTGTCATGCAATCCTGTTGCCACTGCCATTGGACACCCAGGGCGCTATAACATGCAAACTCCGTAAAGCTCCGGTCTGGTGCCACCGCGTAGAGCCGCATCGGTTTTTTTCTTTTTTTTTTCTCGAGCTGCGTAGCATGCGTGAAACTCTGTCCATCCTGCCTCGGACGCTCCGGTATCATTGTAGGGATATACACGTATTGTAGATACCACCCACGGCGTGGCACTCGGCCCTTCCCAGAGTGCCGTGCCTGTCCAGCGCATCTGTGCCTCCCTAGTCCCTGCGGCCCCGGGCGCGCCCCTTTGGAGAGATACGGCTGGGTCGCTTGTGTGCAGGGTGGTGACTAGTGAAACCACCTCCCCGCAATGCTGGTGTCCACCCGGGTGCAGCACTGCCGGGATCCCAGGCCTTGAACTGGGTTATACCGCACTTCAATTGGCAACTCTCGACTCAGCCTGGCCTTCTTTGAACAGGGACATGAGTAAAGAAAACACAAAAAAGTGCGCGATTAACGTTGGGGGATCCCAGCTGGACTGTTCGCGGCAACTCCTCCACCCCACAACTATGCGCTTCCCCAGACACGGCCTGACAGCAGAGGGTCCTGTCCCCACCGGGAGAGGGGGGGTGCACGATGTACACTATCTTCACTTTAGTTATTGGATCCACAAGTTCCACTTAACATATGGGAAGAGAGGCTTGCCCAGAGACACTCTCACCGGGTGACGTAGTCGTCCGACCACCCCGGATTGCCAGGGAGAGGTACATACTTGTTTATATGCCCGACTTACACCATTAAGTAGACACCCAGAGTTTCCATCGGTTCTTGCCTTCGTTTTCTCTGCTCGTGTTTTCTTTATATCTTTTCCTACCTTCTGGTAAACTAATGAAAATAATACCGTCTCTTCTGGGGCCATAACTGTCCAACTTGTGTATTCGGACTTCAGGACTCAAGATCAGGAATCACATTGATGACAGTCTCAACATGAAGGACCAAATTGAGAAAAAGTATTCCAACCACCTCGACCAAAGCCCATCACGCGTCGGCGAGGTCGAAGATGACCCAGCATGTGCCCACGATGCCGTATTCGGCGAAATTTCAGAGGACGGGCCCAACTACCGAAATGTCAGCTCGCCAGTGTGATGTCAATTTGCGTGACACTTTGAATTGATGCTAATCTTCGTGTATAGGTTGGCTGGCTTGGGACAGTCGCCCTAATGGTAAAGACACAAATCGGGCTGGGCGTGCTTTCTATCCCCTCGGCCTTCCACGTTCTCGGCATGATTCCGGGAGTCATTTGCTTGATTCTCATTGCCATCATCACCACCTGGTCCAACTACATTGTCGGAGTCTTCAAGCTTCGCCACCGGGCGGTATACGGCATTGATGACGCTGGTGGGTTGATGTTCGGTCGCATTGGCAAAGAGTTCTTCGCCGCGGCGTTCTGTCTCTGTGAGAAGACCCTCCTTCCAAAACAGCGGGAACCGCACGCTCATACGTGAAATGTTTGCAGACTGGATTTTCGTTGCCGGTTCAGGCATGCTGGGTATCTCCATCGGGCTCAATGCCGTATCCAGCCACGCGACTTGTACGGCTGTATTTGTTGCTGTTGCTGCAATAATTGGATTCAGCTTGGCTAGCATCCAGACACTTGCCAAACTCACCTGGCTGGCGTGGGTTGGCGCCACATGTATTATCATCTCCGGTAGGTGTCCCGGCTACTTCCTGCTATTTCACGATGGAGAGAGGACGTGGGCTGACAGAAGACTACAGTCCTCTCGGTGACCGTAGCCGTAGGCGTCCAGGACCGTCCGGCTGCTGCTCCGCAAGAGGGCGTCTTCGTCTCCGACTACAAACTCGTCCAGAATCCTAGCTTTACCTCGGCCGCCTCCGCCCTGTCCTCACTGATCTTCGCTTATGCCGGCACGCCTGCGTTCTTCTCCATTGTGGCCGAGATGCGCGAGCCCCGCCACTACACCCGAGCCCTCATCATCTGCCAGTCCCTGATGACGGCCATCTACATCTCCATCGGCATCGTCGTCTACTACTTCTGTGGTTCCTACGTTTCTTCGCCTGCTCTCGGGTCCGCTGGCCCGCTGATGAAGAAGGTCGCGTACGGCTTTGCCCTGCCCGCCTTGATTGTCACAACGTGTCTTGTCACCCATGTAAGCACCCCCCTCTCACTCCCGACAAATAAAAAGACAGGAATATCACTACCCAGAACACTTTGGCTGACATTACATCTCTCTCGAAGCTGCCTGCCAAATACCTCTTCATCCGCATCCTCCGTGGCTCCAAACACCTGACCAAGAATACGGCCAAGCACTGGATCACCTGGCTCGGCTGCACGGGCGGCATCACGCTGGCGGCCTACATCATCGCGAGTGCCATCCCGGGCTTTGGTGGTCTCATCTCCCTCATCGGCGCCCTACTGGGCACTCTCATGTGCTTCCAACCCATGGGATGCATGTGGCTGTACGATAACTGGCACAGGGGCAAGAACGGGGACCGGTCGGTTACATGGATGCTCATGGTACTCTGGAGTGTCTTCGTCATCGTCATCGGTACCTTTTTGATGATTGCTGGTACCTATGGATCCATCGTCGGCATCATTGACTCGTATCGGCAGTCAGGTGGCTCGGCGGCGTGGTCCTGCGCCGACAACTCCGTCACCCCCTCTTCTGGCGGCCATTAGAGAAATCTTGTTTCATAGGCCTCCAGAGTTGTTTGTATATAATATATATCATATCGATGATCCAATTCTCTACATATGTTCTTGAAATCTACTTCCCCGTATTTATCGCGGCTGCAAGCACTTGAGACAAATGAGACCAGGTGCTTTCGAAAGTTCGCGTTGGCAGAGAGCTACGCTCAGCCCAAACCGGCTCAGCACAATACTTTCAGGAAGCAAAAGCCCAACCCGAAGGACTTCCGTCCGACGTCTCTGTGGTTAGAAAAGATTCATGTTGAACTTTCTGCATAACCCCGTCTCTATCCCAGGATAGACATGAGGAGAGATAGATACATGGCGGCAGCTCTCTCTAGCGCTACAGGACTGGCAGTAGTATATTACTTTCCATTGTAGCTTTTTACCTGAGACATGTTATCAAGGCAGATCATACAATGGATGGCTCAGTGTTGAGGCTCAGAGAGGTATAATAAGAGAACGTGCACAGCAACGTATGCAGGTATGGGAGCGTCGGACATAACAAAGAAAGCTTGGAAACCCCCAGCCCCGTCTCACGCACATGGTTGTGTACCCCAGGGTGGTCACCTAATAAAAGTCTTGGTATAAAATGAACAGAATCATCAGCTGTGGGTGAAATTGACAATAGGTCATTAGATTTCTTACCATCTGTTAGTACCGGCGAAATCAAGAAGCCACTGCCTTTTGAGAGACTTGAAGATGTTGGCGAAGGGTTTCTTGGATGATACCTGGATGGGATACTAGTACTGATGATCTGCCTCTTCATTGACTGCAACATGTACGCTGAACAATTGTATCATCAACAATTGTATCATCAACAATTGTATCATTCAATCATATTTTACGAGTTGCAAAGTAAACAACGGCAGTGCGAGTGGATAGCCTCAACACACGAACGTCTAATTGATGATGATTTGGGTGATCAGGGTCCGCGATGGAGAGGACCAGATGAGAGTATATTGTCCTGCCCTGTTGGACGGACTCAAACCACCTTTCTCCCAGGGGAGACCGCTACCTCCCACTATCACCGAATGTGATGCGGGTGACGCCGTCATGCTAGCTTCTATCTTGCTCAACTAGACCCCGCCTCTGCAGGCTTCTTTTCCTCACTGCCGCCGTTTTTGTCTTTCGATTCTGTCGTGTCCTCCGCAGCGGCCTTTCCCTCCCCCTTGTTCTCACTCGGAGGCGGGGATGTGCTCTTCACCTTCTTCGAGTTGATGATTCCCATCAAGTAGTCACCTGTGTCTCCGAAGCCGTCTATGTGTTCCAGCTTCGCTTTGAAGAGTTGCACATCGTGCAGCATACTAGGTCTAGTGTCAGTATTTTCACGCATGTTTCAAGGTCGTGAAGAGCACATACCTATCCCGGCCAGCCTCGGTCTTTGGATCCGCCTCTTGGAATGCGGATCCGAATTGTTCCTTGAAGCTGGCGAAGACTGGGATCATGATCATGCGCACCGTGTCTTCGGACAAGTGCTTGACGAGGTTGCGGTGCAGCAGTGACGTCTCCTTGACCAGTGTCTCGATGTAACCGTGTGGGCTCTTCTGGTCCTGGTCCCATACGATCGCCTTCGCCGTCTTGGCGTGTGCACCAGCTCTCCCACTCATTATTTCCACGAGCTTATCGAAAATAGTTTGCATATGTTCCTGGTAATCCCGTTTGACCTTGTCAAAATCTGTCATTAACGCAGCTCCACCTGAGCCGCCATGCCGACGGATGAACTCGCGGACATAGGGTATCAACGTGGCTATGAACGACAAGGCTTGCGAGGACGAGGCGAGATGCCGAGTAGTAATGTTTTTCAGGCCGGCGGATTTTGTGGCGCCGGCACCGAGGATTAGCTGCTTACAGCGGGAGTCGAAAAATTGTAGATATTTCACGAGGGACTTTGCGACGTCTGATGTGATGGACGGAATGCCGACAATCAGGTGGAGGAAGTTCGACATTCCCTCCAAGCAGTATACGGCGGAATTCGGTAGCACAAACGATTCGGAATCGATGACGGCCTTTGCCTTTCCTGACCCGTTGCTCGGAGGTGGGTTCTCGACGCCGTTCAACTCCTCGTCCCCATCAGGATATGGTATCCAGACTTGTGTTCCCAGGGTCCAGTCGGGTGGATCGCTTGTACTGCACTCCAGGATCAGGTTCAGCTGAGCAGTGTGCTTCTCGGTAAAGTCGATCGCGCCCCACTGGTCAGATTCCATGCCTTGGGCAAGCTTTTGCTGCTCGCGATCTCCATTGCTCGCGACAAATCTTTTGATGTGGTCATTGACCTCGTCTTTTAATTGTGTACCTCCCCGCCCAGATATTGACTCGCACTCGTTGGCGAAGTGGAGGTTCAGGGTGAAGTAGCGGAGGAACCAGACCAGTTCTAGATGGGTGCTCTGCTCCGACCGTACCCTGAGCACTCTCACGACTTTGTCTTGAGCTATGTCGATGCAGTTTCCGAGTAGCGACGATAGATCCATGACCTTGTGGATCTCCTCTTGAGCCTCGAGGCCAGCGAGGGACTGCCGTCTTGCCGCGGGGCTCAAGGGTGGTGATTTGAGGGGTGGCGACTTGAGACCAGATGGGATCGAACCATCTTCAATGGATGCTGCAACATCTAGCATCACTTTGACCTGTATCGACGCCCTCCGTAGGGTTTCAGTTACACTGACGTATATTTTCACCAACAGATCCTCCGCATCGCCAGGATCCAGAGCACGCAGGTTTCGTGCGAGGATGGACGACTTCTCCCTTTGGGAAAGATGACGCCCACCAGTGGCAGTCGAAGCAGACATCATGGATACATTGTCGTCGTCATTCGAGCTGGGCAGGCCTTGCTTCACAAGACTTTTGATCTCCTTAATCACAGATTCCCTGTATGCTGTGACGGCGACGCCGATCTGTTTTGCTCTGTAGAGGCCTGCCAGACTCTCAATAAGTTTCGTCCTCACATCATCGGTAGAGCTCAAGTATGAGGGGAAGGCCGATGCCTCGCGAGTCCGGCCGCCTCTAGCTCGCATGGCCGCGGTATGCCAGCGCGTCAGAACTTCTTGATTTGATACTTCCCCAACATGGCGCCGAAGGTCGGCCATGAGGCTTGTCACGAATTTGGTTTCGTACGCCTTGCCAATCCGTGATCGCAAGGTATACACGTCATCACTGACACCCTGAAGCGCATTCGCACTTCGAAGGTCGATAAGCTGAACATCCCGCAGCGACGGAGCCGGGGGCCTGAACTCGTCCTCTTCGCCGGCTATGAGCCTCTCGAGAGAATCAATGCTATCAAGTGCAGCGTCGACGTTCCCCTCGTCAACGAGGGATTCGCATTTCACCAGCTGGCTCAATATCTCTTTGAGCTGCAGAACAGCGTGGTGGAGCTGCTGGACGTTCTCACGCCGTCGTTGCTGCTGTATGGTGTTGAGCCCGGTCATTACTATTTCCTCATCCAGAGCTTCGAGTTCTCGCCTTAACGTTTTGATCTTGTCGACGGATTCCGCTGCCTCTGTATGGAGCTCCCTCAACGAGCCCAGAGCACTGAAAAAGGTTGTCGAAGCCGTAGATATAGAGGAGATGAGGTGCATCTCAATGGTGTCCATATACCATGACAGCTTCTCTTGTAGGATTGCGTTCGTTGACAAGGTCTTGCGAGGCGCGGGCGCATCTCCATTGGAGTTCTTATCTTCCTTGCGCACCACCTCTGACCTCTCGCTCACGACATCGAACGTCCTGGGATTCTCCAGATGGAAGTCTTCCTCGAAGTAGACCAGCGGGATTGTAGAGAGAGGCGGCGGCCCTTGGGCGGATTTCCTAGCATAACTCGAGCTGGACCTTCGCACTGGGCTTGGCGCTTCCGTGTTGGTCCAGGACGATATCGACGACACAGACGCTTTTCGAGACCCTTGCGGCCGCCTGCCGGGACGCAGTCGGTTGTCCTCAAAGGGCTCCAAGAGCTCGTCTGGTTTCGCGCGGCTGTTCCGGTGCAACGTGTCCTCCTCCTCGCTCGCCTTGACCTGTTTCAGTTGCGTATACAGGGCGCCGACCTGTTTAAGGTAAGGCTGGAATTCGGCAGGGTTCACTTTCTGGATATTGGTGAGGGTGACCGGAGGTATGTCCCTGATTGTCGGTGGCCTGTGGGCACTGGAGGCTGGAGCGGACGTGTGAGGAACGAGGCCGGTTCGGACGATAGGCGGTTGCAAGAGCGTGGATATGGCTTTACGAATGGTCAGCGGCGAGGATGCCAACCCATGCACGCAAGCAGGGCCATGGCGCATAGCTTGGAGGAAAGGAGGGAAGGGCACGAACCATTCTGCCCTGCTTCCAGCATGGTATTGCTGCTGGTCCAGCTGCCCTGGTCCAGGGCACCGCCGACCGAGTGCAAGGAGCTCGCGGTCGAGCCTCGCCTGGTGCTGACGGAGCCATGCCTCCCACTGTGAAAGGGGAAGTCCGAACGATGGGTTAGAGGCGAGGTGGGCGAAGCAAGGCTGTCGATGGACTTGCGAGCAGCTGGATTCGAGTACATGGTGGCCGTGGGGAGCAAGAGGATGCGACAGGACACGGGGTTGACGACACGGCCCCTGAGAACGGCAACAGGGAGACCGGCGCTGCTATCAACGTGAGATCGATAACGGCGCTGCTACCGAGGAATCATTGCTGGGCGGAGTGAGATGCACATGAGAGAATTATGGACTGCGGATTCACGGGCACTCGGTCGCTGGCAGATATATGACGAGAAAAGGAAGCACACGAAGAGCAATGTTGCAGAGGGATGCCCGGTTGCGCATTCCCTCCTTGGACCGGGGTCGTTGAAGCTCGAGACGGAGACGGGATCGTCTCCAACTGAGAAGAACAGCTAAACCCAAACAGAAGCTCAATCCCCAGAAAGACAGAGAGACAGGTCGCGGTGTGGCGCAGCCGCTCACGTACCCCTGCCGCCCGAGAATCCCTGCACCCCTGCCACTTTCTGTGGCGCATGCCGAGATCACTTTACGCCAATGGCAGGGGTCTCGCGTCTCCATGCGCGAAAGTCGCGTCTTGCAGCGCGTAAAGTGGTTTATCGGTTCCTCTCGACATTTTGCTCGGCTTCTTCCCCTCCATACATACCACCCCGCCGCAGCTCCAGCCTTTCTCTCCCGATACCTTGACCATTCTTTCACATCATTTTGCCCCAACACTGCATCATGGATCGCGGGTCTGTACATACTCTTCACGTCTTTCCCCAGGAGGAAGGGGAGGACACACTGCTCCAGGTTCAGAAGCAGCTCGAGACCTTCATCCTGGAGTTCAGGCTCGACAACGTCTTCGTCTACAGGTATGCGCAGACCTCGGTAACACCGTCCCCACAAAGACTACTGACTGATGATCGCCCCGTCCAGAGACCAATTGCGCGAGAACGCGCTGCTCCAAAAATATTACTGTGACGTCAATATCGGCGACCTGATCAAATACAACGAGGAGTTGGCGCATCGCTTGGTCACGGAGCCAGCAGAGATAATACCACTGGTGCGTTGTGGCCCTCTCTAGACCAATGTTCATGTTGAATCATGTCTCTGACGCTGACGCTGACGCTGTTCGCCCCGCTCACAGTTTGAGAATGCTCTGCGAAAATGCACGCAGAGAATCGTCTTCCCACACGAAGCCAAGATCAACCTCCCACCGCACCAACTTCTGCTTCACTCAAATGCCGAAGATGTGTCTATCCGAAATCTGGACTCCCTCACAATATCTCGACTTGTGCGGGTGCCTGGAATTGTCATTGGTGCCTCTGTAATGTCATCAAAGGCGACCGAGCTCCACCTCTCGTGCCGGAATTGTGGTCACAGCCAGGACATACGTATCGATGGTGGTTTCGCCGGTGTGACTCTTCCCAGAAGGTGCGGCAGAGAAAGGCCAAAGGGCGACCCGACTGACCCGTGTCCGCTCGACCCCTACTTCGTCGTCCACGAGAGCTCAAAGTTCGTCGACCAACAAGTCATCAAGCTTCAGGAGGCGCCTGACCAGGTCCCTGTCGGAGAGCTGCCACGCCACGTCCTGATCTCTGCTGATCGCTACTTGACAAACCGCGTTGTTCCCGGATCGAGATGTACTGTTATGGGCATCTTCTCTATCTACCAGAACAAGGGCAGTAAGAATTCATCCACAGGTGGCGCCGTTGCCATTCGCACACCGTATCTCCGAGCGACCGGCATCCAGACGGACATCGACCAGACCGCGAAGGGCCATGCCATTTTCTCTGAGGAGGAAGAACAGGAGTTCCTGGAGCTCAGCAGGAGGCCGGACCTGTACCAGGTCATGGCTAGGTGCATCGCGCCATCCATCTACGGAAACGAGGATATCAAGAAGGCCATTCTGTGCCTGCTTGCTGGTGGCTCAAAAAAGATTCTCCCAGACGGGATGAAGCTCAGAGGTGATATCAACGTGCTCCTTCTTGGTGACCCGGGTACTGCCAAATCGCAACTCTTGAAATTTGTCGAGAAGGCGGCTCCCATCTGTATTTACACGTCGGGCAAGGGTTCGTCGGCAGCCGGTCTCACTGCCTCAGTGCAACGGGATCAATCCACTAGGGAGTTCTACCTGGAGGGCGGCGCCATGGTTCTCGCGGACGGTGGCGTCGTGTGCATCGACGAGTTCGACAAGATGCGCGACGAAGACAGGGTTGCCATCCACGAGGCCATGGAGCAACAGACCATCTCGATCGCCAAGGCAGGCATCACCACCATCCTCAACGCGAGGACATCAGTCCTTGCAGCTGCCAACCCCATCTTCGGTCGCTACGATGACATGAAAACACCCGGCGAGAACATTGATTTCCAAACAACGATCCTGTCCCGTTTCGACATGATCTTCATCGTCAAGGACGCGCACGAGCGTGGTCGTGACGAGAGCATCGCCAAGCACGTCATGGGCATCCACAAGGGCAGCACCGCAGCCGAGGCAGAAGTCGAGTCCGAAATCCCAGTGGAGATGATGAAGCGATACTTGAGCTACTGTAAATCGTAAGTTCCTGGCATCACCACCAACCCTACGCATATCCTTTCCCCAAGCCAATTTCCACAAGAGCTAACCAAGCCGAAACCTCCAGACGCTGCGCCCCCCGCCTTAGCCCAGAGGCAGCAGAGAAGTTGTCGTCGCACTTTGTGCAGATCCGCAAGCAGGTGCACGCGTCGGAGCTTGAGGCGAACACGCGGTCGTCGATCCCCATCACGGTGCGGCAGCTGGAGGCCATCGTGCGTATCACCGAGTCGCTCGCGAAGCTGACGCTGTCGCCCGTGGCAACCGAGGCGCACGTGGACGAGGCGATCCGGCTGTTCCTGTGCTCGACCATGGACGCCGTCAACCAGGGCGGCGCGAACCAGGGCGGGCGCGAGCTGAGCGAGGAGGTCGCGCGCGTCGAGGCCGAGCTCAAGCGCCGCCTGCCCATCGGCTGGAGCACCAGCCTCGCTACCCTCCGTAGGGAGATGGTCGAGGGCAAGGGCTTCAGCGAGCAGGCCCTCAACCGCACGCTCATGCTCATGCAGAGACGGGACACTATCATGTTCCGGAACCAGGGCGCGCAGGTCTATAGGAACGGGGCCTGATGTGCGCGTGTGAGTATGTTTGTTGCCTCGGATTTGGAGCATATGGGTGTGTCTGTGCACTGGCTTGAGAGGAACGCTGGGTGTAGCGTGGTTTATGGAATACAGGCGTTGGGATATCCCAGGACGGTAAACTAGTGTAGTGCATTTCACGGTCTGTTTGCGTGATGGTTTTATAATCCACAGTAATGGCATTGTACGGTTTAACGACGCGTAGTGTTTGTTTTCTCTCGTCTTGGCTCTGCTATTCGTCTTTATTCTTCACACTGCAATGCCCTAGAGAAGTTGTCAATCATCAGTGTCCTCGAAATTCAATTCTTAGTCTACATAAAACGCAGGAGACCGATTTTAAACAGGGTACATTTTGATTTTAGCATCAAATGTATGTGAGCGTGTTGTCGAAGCGGATTGTGCCCGTTACACCCAGCGAAGCCTCGCCGCCTGCCACGCAAGGGCCGCGGGCATATATCTATGAGATTCGGTGTCAGCAAAAGATGATCCGCCAGCCATCCAACGGGAGGACAGCAACTTGCCTCTCCTTCAGCCTTGTCATCCGTAACCTTGTGGTCACCCGAGTCCTTCAGGAGTATCTCCGTACAAGTCAGAGGGGGGCCGAAGTGCGATTGTTTGTCCTCAAAGACCCGATAGTCATAGAACTGCGTCTGCGCCACAGCACCGGCGACCTTGGGTGCGCTCAGCGCGTAGAGAATCCTCGCGCCGAGGAAGATACGTAGGTCAGACAGCACGGCGGACGACAGGGGCGGCGTGCCTGCCCCGGCGCGCTCGGCCGTGTACACGAGGCGGAGTTTTCCCGGGGTGCGGCCGACGGCCGGCCGCAGACTGTCGTTGAGGCTGGTAAGCAGGGACGCGGCGGGCATGACGCCGTTCTGAGTGAGGGTTCGGGTCTGCAGCCAGTGAATCTTGCTGGGCAGGAATGAGCTGACGTTGCGAGTAGCCTCAGCATGCGTCTTGAGAAGAGTGTTGGGTGATGCGACGACGATGGTGGGGGAGATTCCGCGAGTGGCGAGAGTGAGGTCCATTTCCTCGCTTGCCGAGGAGTTGAATGCCACCGAGGCGTTGGAGAAGAGGGCAGTCAGGGTGAGGACGAGGGTGTGCGTGTTGGTCAGGGCGTCAGCAGGCAGGAACAGGTCCGACGGGCTCATGCGCTGGGTTTGCGGAACAGCAAAGAGCTGCCCGGCGATTGCGGACACGAAGTTGGCGCTTGTAAAGCGGACCATCTCCTCGGTGACACCCGGCTTCGATTTCCAGAAGACAGTGACATCCCGAGCCTCCAACTGGCCCTGGGCGGGAAGAACTTCAGCGCCGGCATCCACAGGGCTGTCCTGTACGATATCCTGCCAGGTTGAAACGTTAAGGCTGCCTCCCACGCCCTCGGGAACCTCTGTCCAGTCCAGATGCCTGTTGCCCTCGTCAACAACCCATATGACCTGTCTCAGGGACGGATAGTTCTTGACCACGAGGTCCAAGGGGAAGGAGCCAGGCAGGGCGACAACGGTATCGGCAGCAGAGCGCCGCAACATGGAAATGACAGCCTCATCGGACTGGTCGAAAGGAATGAGAATCGCAGTCAGGTTGTGGAAGGAGCAGGCGAAAAGGCCAGCGATGAACTCGACCGAGTTGGGGAGGTAGATTGCGACGCGAGCACCGCCCTGGTCGAGGATGTGCTTGCCGATGAGGTTGATCTGCCGGGTCACATCGTCTGCAAATGTTAGCCGCTGATGGATGGGAACCGGAGACGTCTACGTCTACGTCTAGAAAGACACATACCAAGCTTGTGCTCCAGGACCTTCTCGGCACCCAAGACAGTCAGGATCTTGCCCTTGCCGACTGGTTTGCCCTCCTGGGAAGTGCCGCTGACGGCCTGCCGCCAGACGTCCCTGAGGTCGCCATCTCGGCCCCTCGACCACTTGGAGGCACCGGGCTCCTTGACGTTGAGCCCAGCGTTCAGGGGCATGCCATGCGGGGCGGAGTGTGACCGGTAGATGGACGACTCGTTTGGGTATCGCACGGGTGAGGCCTGGGCTTGGCGGGCCAGCAGCAGAGGATGGGTATCGGGGTCGCGGCGCGAGAAGAGCGTATAGCTCAGGTATATGACGAGGAAAGTGGTGATGGCGGTGGACCAGGCGTTCCATTGTGAGAACAGGCCGGTCACGCCCTCGTCGAACTGCCACATGGTCCTCTCGTAGAACCCCATGGTGAGAACAAGATGGGCCGGCGGCTCCGACGGGCGCGATGGTGAGGATCGGGTCGGGTTTTAGAGGCGCGGTTGGTGGACCGTAGAGATCATTGGGGCACACGCAGTGGCTACCTTTGTTGGGCTGAGTTGAGGATGGGTGAGGAGACGAGATTTCAATGCTGTCGGGTAATGTAGCCTTCGAGGCCTTGACTGACTGTCAGCCAAATACGTAGTTGGTTCTAAGGTGGGCGTCAGCTGTAGCTAATAAGTACTTGGGTAGGTAGTCTGGTCCTGGAAGCCTCGGGGGGGCTGAGCTGTCACTGAGTAGCGGGGCTGGGTACGTGTGTACCTACAGTAGTCAGGTAGCCCCACACGCCCGAGGGTCCAACATACCCAAGTACCTAGGTACTCGAGAAGGTACCTAGCTCCCAATGTCGAACGGGCTAGCGGCTGATGCCGAGATCCAAGAGGCTGGCGACAGGGTTGTGGTCGCCTGGGAAGCCGCGCTTTGTTTTCATGCACCAACCAACCCAGGCCGCGATTTAAGCTCCTCTCCCGGGTCCCCTTCCTCAATCCAACCCACGAAGCGCCGACGACCACGACCACGACCACCCGCGCGGGCTTGCCTCGCCATCGCCACTGTTCCCAGGCTCCTACTAACCACAGCAGATTCACCCACCGGACTACGCCTTCTCCAGTCTCGACATCTCGTAGCATCGCTGCATCGACATCACCAACCGCGCATCCCCGAGGCTGCGCAGCACCAAAGGCCTGTTATGTCTTCCACCACAGCCCTTGCGCTCAACAAGACGCGAAACTACGGAGCCCTCACAACACCCAACAAGGCCAGCCCAGCCCCGGCGACCGACTCTCCAGGGAACTGGCAGCACCCGCGCATCAAAGAGATCACTCGCCGTCAACAAGCAACAACGTTCGACAGTGACAATGTCAAGACTATATTCTACAACATTGCCGCCGTTTTTGTCATCCATCTTATACGCTTAGCCGCTGCCCAATACGGCCCATCGCCACTGTAAGCTCGATCCGCGGTGAGGCGCAGGGCCTTCTTGAAGCTAACTCGGAACCCCAGGTCAAGTGATGCGAAAGAGTACCTCTACTGGACCGTCTTGGTCGCTCATCTTATTCCTCTGTTGAACATGGGCCGCGCCTGTCTTCCATTGATACGGCCCAGAGACGATCTTTGCGATATCCCCTTGACAAAAGCCCAGCGTGCGCTCCTTGGCCTGCCCCCAAGTTCAGCCCCGCCCACACCGAACTCAGTCTACAGCACGCCTCCAAGATACGCCCGCACGCCTTCGATCAACGGATCTATCGGGAAGCCAAGCCCAGCCAGTTCTCCTCTGTCTGGAAATGGCAGTCCTTCCTCCACCACACGGCTCAATGGGTCTCCGTACTCTCCCGCAGCAAGCCCCTTGCTTCAGAAAGCTGTGGGCTACAGCGGGGGACGGCGGTCGTCGTATGGGTCGCCGAGCCCATTCAACGCGAGCACGAGCTCTTTCAACCTTAGCACTGCTTCTAGCATCTTCTCCGAACCTCCACCGACCCCCAGCCCGACCGGCGGGAAAAGGATCAGTGTTGGCCTGAACAACAAGTGGCTGTACGACAGGAGCCGTCGATCGTCGGGCAACGTCTGGTCGTGAGGTGGATAAAGTCGAGGTATGAAACGATTGCACACGGACATGGGGTGAGGTGGCAAAGTAGCATGGGCAGTCGAGCCGGTACCCGGTGCTTTTGCCCGTTCGTCTGATCTTTGTCAAGAACAGACTGGACAGGGCATTACAGAGCAAAAGAAAGGCAGAGGCACAGGGGATAGGCACAGACACGGGGCTTTGGGGCTGCGAAATTCTGCAGGGGCTCTGGTCATGCAGCCTCAAGAATCCACGAAGCGGCAGTGGAATTCTTGCGCAACTCCACGTCATGTAATTCGGAGTGATGCTGCGCTGAAATGACCAAACATATCTGGTTATCATAGAGTGAGCGCCAGGGTACAGACAGTGCAGACAGTGCAGACAGTGCAGACACCACAAGCAGCAGGACGCCTTGCAGTCTCACGTTCACCCCGTCGCAACGAGCTGGGGCTTTGGTTGGCATTGGCCAGGCTGTTTGACAGCAGAGCAGAATATGTAACAATTGAGACCTCTAAAACGCACGTATTGCATACCTGGTCATGCCGGGGCCAGTCGTGACCATTTGAATATTCAATGGAGGGACCACCACAGCGTGCCTTGATCTGCAAGCTGAAAGGGTTAGGTGTCCCGAGGGCCGCGGCTAGCAGGGAGTGATATCACTGCCGCCTGCAGGCCTGCCCAGTTGCCGGCATCAGGAACTCCAAAGCATCAACGTCCAAACCTACACGCCCTCCACCTGCAGCCCGTCACCAGTGAATCCCTGCAGATCCATCTTCGTCCCGCGACCAGTGCAAGAGCAGGCTTAAGACATGCTATCGGGTCGCCGCCAACATGGGTGCAAGCGACTCGAAGCTTGTCTTCAAAAAGGGCATCTTTAGGCTCAGTGGAGAGCGCAGCATCGCTGCTGACGATCCATACTGGACCTCTGTCCGTAGCCCGTCCTGTCTCCCCTAAGCTCGGCCGGGCCGCCTTGTCGCTGACAGTCATCAACAGTTCTGGGAGCTGCCCGAATCCTCCGATGATGTCTTCAGCCTGTTTGCCGCTGCAGATATCCGGCGCACGCGAGACCATGCGATCGAGAACCTCGAGACCTTGATACTGGCCGTCACCTCGCGTCTCTTCAACCTGCGACACCATCCATCGTTTCCCGACCCCGAGATTGCCCCCGAGCGCGATGCTCTCAACTGCATCAGGGTCCTCACCAGGGTTCTGCCTTACATATACGAAGCCGACAATCTCCATGAGTGGGAGGACCGCTTTTTCTGGGGCATCCGGCGGAAGAGGACACGGGAGTCAGCAATAGCTAGCGAGGTCTTGTTCGACGACGGCGAGGAGGAAGCGGCGAGGACCAGAAAATCAGAAGAATTCGAGGAGGTCAGGCCCCTGGCTGAGGAGCTGATCGACACCCTCATCGACTTGCTGTTCTTCTCCGACTTCACAGTCTCAAAACAACAACACGGCAAGCCCAAGGTCACCTACGCAATATGGCAGAGCGGGGTCGGCTGCAATCAGGCCGTTGCTACGACCAAGGAGTTTGAGAGCAACCGCATCGAAGTCTTACGCCTGCTGCTCGCTATCACCGGCCAGAGCCTGTACATGTCCGCCGCGGTGCTCCCACGGAACGGTACCAAAGCCCTGACGCACATCTGCACCTGTGCGGACAAGCAGGTCGTCTTGTCTCTTCTCTGCTCTCTGCTGAATACTGTAAGGCCTCGAATAGCCCACGTTCTTCGTGCGGGATATGCTAACCAACTTCCAGACCATGAAATACAACCCTGCCAGTTGGAGAGTGCCATACAACACGCTCGTCTTCAAGGACCCAAGACAGATCCTTGTTACCTATTCCTTGCAACTACTCCTTGTCACGCTTCTGTATCCTGTTCCTGAGCTTAATGGCGATCCGCAAAAGAACTGGTTCCGCCACTTTCTCGGACGGATACATCGGCCACAGGACTTTCAGTTCATCGTCGATGGTATGACGCGCATCCTGAACCAACCCTTGCAGGCTAATGCGTCGTATATCCCCGGAACACAGTCGTCCATACGTTTTGCCCCCGAAATGATAATGTTGTTCTGGGAAATAACGCAATGCAACAAGCGGTTCCGGTCCTTCATTGTCGATACTGAGAGGGCACACGACTTCACTATCCTGATCTTGTTTTACGCTCTGGAGTATAAGAGCGACGCTTCAAAGCAAGGGGTCGTGCGGATGTGCGCATTCCTTCTACAGACCTTGAGCGTGGAGAAGAACTTCGGTGTCAATCTCAACAAGTCTTTTGAAGCACAAGAGACGCTGCCACCTGTGATCCGCATACAAGGTTTCAGGGGCACCTACGCGGACTTCCTCATACAGGTAAGTTGAGGGAGTAGTTGAAGGTGAAGATCCGTCTCTAATACCACTTAGTCTATCTACAACCTCATCACCACGAGCAATGGAAAGCTTACGGCCATATACCCTGCCCTGTTGGCAATCATCAACAATATCGCCTACTACGTCGAGGGACTCAGTGTGGCGACCGGCGCAAAGATGATGCAGCTCTTCAACTCAATGTCTTCTCCCTCGTTCCTGTTGGCGAATGATACGAACCATGCCCTTCTGCGGTCACTGCTCGAGTCCATGAACTCCATACTTGAGCACCAGTTCAAAAGTGAGTTGTTTACCGGCCTGATGTGATGGGGCTCTGATTTGACAATTTGCAGAAAACCCCGAGTTTGTCGCGGCAGTGCTGCGAAACAGGAAACGTTTTGAGGCGCTTCGCAACTTTACCTTGGAAAGCGGCCAGGAAGAAATCGAGCGGCGCAATCGACGGAGAAAGGATGCTCGGGCTTCCTCAGACATGGACTCCACGAGGAGTTCCGCAGAGAGCTTGAGGAGCCCCGTGACGGGCCACTCGCGGCCAACAGCACTCAGCAACGTCCCCGAAGAGGACGGCACATTTACCATCGGCGATGATGAGGACGACAGCGACGAGGAGCGCCCCACGCCCTCGCAATCCGATCCAAGCGAGAACCCATCGCGGGCATCTTCGGTGGTGTCAAACGTCGAGGACGCAGTGCCAACACAGCTGCGCGGCATGTCGGAGAAGGCCAGGGGCAAGATGCCGGCTGGAATCCAGAACTTCTCCAGGCAGAACAGCATGACCAGCCTCAGCGGGTACTCCATGTCCGGCCAGTCGGTGAACGGCCAATTCGAGCCCACACCGCAGTGGATCGACAGCTGGCTCCCAGAACTGCCCCTGCACACTATCCTGAGCGCGATCCCGCAGGTATCGGCCCTGGTGACGCGGCAGGCGCTGATCGCGGACCACGCGTCGCCCGAGACGCTGCGCAAGATCAGCCAAGTGAAGCTGGTCGGGGTGGACCCGTCGCCGGTGCGGGTGCACTCGTTCGAGTGGTCTCCGCTGGCGTTGGGGTGGTACGAGTCCCTGATCTGGAGCTTCATTTTCAGCAGCGAGATGCAGATCTCAAAGGGCACGGTGGGCATCTGGAACGGCACGGGCATCAAGCTGTTCCGCGTGCAGGAGACGGCGCCAGAAGGCCCGACGCTGACCAGCCCCCGAGGCGCTGTCGACGCGGTCGGCAGCAACATCGTGTCCAGAATCGGCGCAATGAACCTGCGCGGGCCCGCGCAGCAGGGCTACAATCAGGTCGGTCAGGGCGGGGGTGGCGCCGGCTCACCAAACCCATCTTCACGGGGCTAAGGATCGGGCGATGCTGGGGACGTAGGGCTGAGCGGATCTTGACATTGTGCTGGAGTGGGTCGTGGATATATGCCACAAACAGCACGCGGCGTAAAGACAGGCGGCGGCGGGAATTTTGGGAGATAAAGCATAGCGACTGTATTACACACGTAGCTGTTTCGTTACGGGGCCAGTAGTGGCCGGGTCATATTCAGTCAGTACAACGAGTGGGCGGGTTGCTTTTGATTCTAATAAGGGCGGGCGTAATGGAGCCCTTTCGGCCTCCTCCCTGCCGAGGCGGGATTGAACACCGACCTATAAGGGTGTGCCGCTGCTCCCTCATCTGGAGACCATTGCGATACCAGCTATTGGAACATATACGGCTATACCGAGAGCAACAATACTCCTTCTTGGTGTTGGTCTTCTCTCGAGATCGTCGCTAAACCGGGTCCAGCTATCAGTATCAGACCGATGGCTTGAGCGACGAGTCGGTACCCAAGGGACAGAGCCGTGCAGAGCCGTGCAGTTGCACGTTTCACTTGCCAAAACGTCAGGCTACTGAAGTGAATACCTCGCCTTGGCTCCCGACGTCGCCACTGACAGCTAGCGCCCAGGCGCCCAGGTCCAATGACGGCAGCAAGGCGTCGTGCAGAGCAATAAGCTTATTTGTTGAACCTTGGGCCCACAGCAAAGTCGCCCTGCACCCCAATGAGACGCGGACAAATCTGCGTATCCAAGGGACCTGTCCCCAGCGCGTGCGCATCGCATTGGGGTGGCAGGGAAATGTCGCCACTGCCCCCACGAGCCGGGCACACCTCTGCGCTCTCCCTTTGTAGAAGCGTATGGTCAGGTGTCAGTTGAGGTGTGGTGTAGATGGCAACGGCGTACGAGTCGCAACCTGCATGTCTCGGGAGGCAGCCCACCAGGAGCTGGGTGGTCTGGACTACCGGTACGTAGTGGTTGAATAGCTGTGTGTGTGTGTGTGCGCGTGTCTATTTGCTCTATCTTTTTGTTTGAGATGCCGTGCATATTTTTGCCACTCTCGCCCGAGCAAGATGGCCACATGGTGTATTGGCTTCTTACCCTTCCAAGTTTTCTGTCCGCGCTTGTAGCACACCGGCACTCTCGTTATAGTAACGGCGGCCTTGCTTGGATTCCTGACCCACGGCGGCGCGGGAAGGATGGGGGACCCTCGAGGATCACGACCGGCGCGAGGCACCAGAAAGGGGTCGATCATTTCCGGAGTCTCGTTAGCGGGCATGCAGCACAGCCACGTCAGTGCCGTTCTCGAGCGGATATGCTGGTCCGTCGCTACTGGGAGGGGACATTTTGTATGGAATTGACGCCACATCTGCGGTCGGGATCTGTCAAGCCACGTCGCAAGGATGATAGATGCCCAGCAGCCCAGTCAATCTGGACCCTTGAATATGATAGTCTGGTAGGCGCCTTTCCTTTTTTGACGGGTCGTCGAAAAGGCAAGAAGGAGAAGGAGACAGCGCGCGTGTTTATTATCCCATTATCTCCTTGTCGTTATAGGTGCCTGTGAAATTATTTTGCCATTTACAAAACCGGTTTCGCGTCGCATCAACATAGCACATGCATATTCTCGTCTGCAACTCGAAGAAACTCACGCTCGCTTCTGGGTAACTGCATCTTGTTTTCTTGCTCTTGATCCTTGTGCCAAGATCTGCTCGCCAGAGTGGACAATGTGTGTAGCATTGTGGTAGCATCATGGTAGACACTGAAGAGTCCCCACCGGTGGCGCCCGGCGACGAGGTCAAGCCGTACAAAATCCACGTGAGTTTGCCCCCTTTGCCTCTCTTCTCCTCGTGCCGGCCATGACAGACTGCTAACGCCACCTACAGGTCTCGAGCAGGTACCTGGACCTCACCAGGCAGAAGCTGGAGCTGACCCGTCTTCCCCACGAGAGCACACAGCCTCCGTCCGAGGACTGGTGGGAGCCCAAACCCCAGGTAGAACCGCTCATTGATTTTTGGTAAGTCGTAAATACGCTGTTCGCTGGCGGGATGGCCTCGTACCCGAGGGCCGGGCTGACATGACGGCAGGCTCGAGAAGTACTCGTGGCGCGAGCAGGAGGAGAGCCTGAACAAGACTCCCCAGTTCCGCACGTCGATATCCATCCCATCCTCAGAGACGCCCCTTCGGCTCCACTTGATCCATGTTCCCTCGCCTCATAGCCATGCCCTGCCGCTCCTGTTGATACCCCCTTTCCCATTCTCCAACCTCGCCCTCGCCCATCTGGTGAAGCCCTTCACCGAGCCCGAGGATGCGTCCGTGGACCAGCCGTTCCACCTGGTCATACCGGCCCTGCCGGGGCTCGGCTTCAGCGACCCCTTCCCAAACAACACGCCCGTGATCCCGGCGACGGCCGAGATGCTCAACACGCTGATGCTGCGCCTCGGGTACGAGCACTACCTGGTCAGCAACTCGGGCGCCGCGCAGTCCTCGCCCGCCAGGATCGACTGGAAGCTCATCGAGAGCCTCTCGTCTGGCTACCCGAGCTCATGCCTCGGCGCCCACCTCATCTCCCCGCCGCTGTGCTCACCGAAGCTGTCCGAGTCGCCCCTGGAGTGGGCCAAGTGGACCATCGCCAATGTGCTCAACGCGCCGATCCTGGGGTACAGCAAGGAGGATCTTTCCGCGCACAAGCACTGGCAGGCGACCGTGGCTCTGGCGCACAAGAAGAAGGCCCTCACGCCGTCTGAGTTCGGCCTGGACAATGTAGGGCTGAAGGAGCCAAACACACTGGCGTAAGCAGCTGCCCGCATGCATGTTCAACACTGTCAGTGACCCGTGGACTGACGTGGCCGCAGATACGCAATGTGCGACTCCCCCACGGGGCTTCTCGTCTTCGCCCTCAAGGGCCTGCGCCTTCTCGCACCCCGGCTGCCGTTCACGCCGCAACAGATCATCACCTTCACCAACCTGGCGTGGCTGCCGGGACCAGAGTACGCAATGCGCTTCTGGGCGCATTGCGCCACGCATGACGACAGCGACGACAAGAGGGAGGCGCCCAAGAAGCCGGCGGCAAGACCGAGAGTCGGCATCACCGTCTTCCTTGGGGAGACGGAGACGGAGACGGAGGCGGAGACAGGAGGAGAGGGCGGGGGATCTGACACCACCGCCGCTCTGGAAGCAGGTGAGACGACGGTCCAGGTAGATGCGCCCACCAAAGCCGATGCAGGCACGGGCTATGTGTGCCCGGCGTGGGCCAACGCACACTACAGCGTCCTGTTCTCGCAGCGGGTACGCGGGGTGCCGGGCCTGCTGGCCTGGGAGAGGCCGCACGTCATCCTGACCGGCCTGAGGGGCCTCTCTGCTGAGTTGCTGAAGGCCAACGGGCGGTTCTGGACCTCGACGGCGGACGCAGACAACACCGTCCCCATGGAGGGAGTGGCGGCCCCGGATGGGCCAGCTGGGGGTGACGGCGGCCTGATGCCACCGCCACGGCCGATCCTCGAGCAAGGCGACAGCTCCCGGACCCAGGTTGCGTCACAGCCGCCTTCCAGCCCCAAGGGCAAGGAACCCGAGGTGGCGTCCCCTTCGATGTCGCCCCAACCACTGAAGCCCGAGGAGGAGTGGGAGGAAGAACGGTCCATTAGAGAGGGCACTCCTGATACCGTCGTCCTGGTGACGGCACCCAAGGAGGACTCGGAGGACACCAAGTGAGCCGCGGTCCCTACCTCTGGCTCTGGTCCATGACGCAGAAGAGACGAGAACAACAACCGCACGACTTCCCTTTGTCAACGATACCATATTTCTCCAGCATGCATACGGCATACAAGCAACAATTGATCACGCGCATTTGGGCGACGGGAAAAAAGGATGGACGGGTGGATAATTGGGGGAAGCTTCCACGGGCCAAATGAAGGCGTCATACCCATGATGATTTCCGGAGTGGGGAAGAAGGACTCCTATTCTTTGTAATACTGTTCAACAGCATAGCGCACACACATGAAGCCATCAAATGAAGCAGTTCGGAATGTGGTGTTCTCAGTTCGTTTCAATATCTTGAACAACAACCGAGGCAGCAGACGGGTGACATTGAACAAAGTTGTCGGACAGGTCTCGTTGTCGGGGGCCACGGGGATTAAGATCTTAGGCTCACAGGGATCAAGTGTCCAATGGGCGAGCCTCGTGCACTCCTTTTGGGGTACAACACTTCGCACAAGGATGACCTTGGTTTTGTCTTGACCAGCAGATGCGCTGCAGATGGAGGCTATCTACTGTTCAAGTGTAGATGTATTTCTCAGGCTTGCTATGGGCGGTGTGTGCCTAGGTACATATGTAGGATACCAATGTGGAATTTGCCAGCAAGGGCATCCGGGTTTCAGACATCTCGATCCGTTAACACCGAGTCAGCATGTTAGTTTTCTTTCGAATAGCATTTATACCTAGGTACCTAGGTACTCTTGCTTACTGGTTTCGCTTCTATTCCGCACACGTCCGAGGACATACCCTAGGGTAAGTGACGCCTTCATACGGTGGATAGGTATGTTAAGCCCTTGGATACATGTGCTTTGCAAGGGATTGCAAGGGATTCTAAAGTGTGTGCCGAGGTGGCACCACCCCTCTGCTGCAAAATGCGGCGCACCCGGATATCTATTGATGCGCCGCCGTTGGAAGTGATTCCGGTAAGCTCGGCGGCACTTCAACAAAGCTTCCACGTGTCGTCTGTGAACCTTTCCCATATTATCCATGTCCGTGGAGATACTCTCAAGTTCAAGCAGTGCAATTGTGTCGTCCCATCACAATTGCGTGATTGTGAAGGACAGACTTGTTGTGCTAACATTCTCCACTTATTATAAATAATAGTATTAAAGGGTATTCGATAATTTTTAAATGTTCTCCCATTTTATTAATAATTTTATGGCGCGAGGTGACGGCCTTCTGTATTTCAGGAAACAAGCTAGGCGGCACTCGGGTGGCGGATTCATACTCAAGTCGAAGAATCCACAGGTGGTCTAGGAACACAGCCTTTTGAGTCGAGATCTTCAGGCGCTTGATCTTGTCGAACTTCTCCATGATGGATCCCTCGTCACGTCTCCAAGCCAAAGCTAGTCTCAATGCAGAATCTGCAGCACGGTTGCTCTTGAGCTTGACGAGGACCTCCACGAGCCCTACCACTGCTCTCGCATGATCGCCAAACGTTTCATCCCTTCGCATTAAGTAATGTGTGTGCGAAAGTCCGAGTCGTTGCTCATGAGCCAGTACCTAGC